>NW_020948983.1:57707551-57772073 GCF_900497805.2 Vombatus ursinus | reverse complement strand
CTTCTTCTTCTTCTTCTTCTTCTTCTTCTTCTTCTTCTTCTTCTCCTCTTCCTCCTCTTTTTTTTAATAAGGAAAGTGGCCAGTGAGTAGCCTGATAGACTAATTGACCACCTTTCCTTTCCTTTCTTTCTTTCTTTCTTTTTTTTTTTGAGGCAATTAAGGTTAAGTGACTTCTCCAGGTCATACAGCTAGTAAACATCTGAGGCCAGATTTGAATGGACCAGTGCTCTTTCCACTGCACCATCTAGCTGCCCCTTCTGTTTTTTTTCTAAAAGAGCTGTAGCAGAAAAAGTCTAAGGACTTTTAAATGAAAAGTGTCCACTCCTCCTAAAAGGAAGAAATAATACTCCAGGTAAGAACTCTAGCTAAAACCAGAGGCTCAAGCAGAGAGGTCTTCCATAATTATGTACCCATTGGGCCTGGCAGTGATCATGGAAACAAAGGAATAATTTTGATCTGTAGCTGTGAGAGACTCGTTGGAAAGAACACATAACAAAGAATGCATCTGACAGAGTGCACTCTTGGGAAACCAGCAGCAAGTAGTCTCAGAGCTAATAGCTTAGTCATACTACCAAAAATATTTGGTAGTCCTGAAGCATCATAGATGTGAATTGCCCCTCCATGTGTATACCTTGGCTATGCATATGCTCTGTGTGTGACAATCTTCCCATCAATGGCATATTTGTGGGACAGTGTGGCCTAGGTTTATGGGCAGAATGTTTTATCTCTACTTTTCTTACTATGTTATTCCATTAAATGCCTTTGTTTTGAGATACCTGTGTCCTCTTGATTAGAAAATGTAAAACCACCAGAAGGGTTCCTAAGGTGCAATTTTGAGAGCCTAGAGATCCACAGGATAACTTGAATCTAGGGGTAGCCTTTTCTAGGAAACCCTAGAAGAATTGGAGGTTGCCCGAAGTTGTTACAAATGCTATTAAAATACAAGTAGAAAATCTTTTTCTGATCTTATATGGTACTTTGTTTTATGCCTTCTAATGCACTGATTTATACAGGTGTTACAGTTATCTGTGAAGATCTTTTATTAGATATTTAAACTTCATCACAGTTTTCCTGAACCTGAACACAGGGCCTCATAAATGTTTCCTGGATTAAAATGAAAAGAAGATGGCTAGGGTGAATGTTGAGAATCATGGGTTTTTATAGCTGGGAGGAACCTTAGAGATCAATTTCAATGTTTTCATTTTACAGAAAAGGAAACTGAGGCCCTGGAATTCTAAATGAATTATCCAGGTTTCCACTGATAGTGCATTAAATTTCAAACTTATGACTGATTCCATGAAACATTATCACTTAGGATTCAAATTCTGGACCATCAGTGGACATAGGATATGGAGTAAAATACTATTGCAAGAATCTGATTTTCTAACCTTAAAACAGAGGTGCATAGATGTGCTTTTTTTAAAAAAGAAAAGAACTGCGTGAAGTAGCTACTAATTGAGATTTTGAACTGCATTTTACCGTTAGAAAAATGAAATGCAGAAGGGTTAAAAGTGACTTATCTTAAGTCACAAAGAAAATGATTGATAATGCCAGGAATAGAAAGGAAATAAGGACTTGTGACTCCATCCTAATGATAAATTTTTGTATTTTAGGACAAACTTCAGACTTATTGATTCCCAGCACAGCATAAAATATTTTCTCTGTAGGGAAAATATTTTGAGACTATTTATTGAGTATAGAACAAAATTGCTAATGAAATTGCTAATCTAGGCATTTTTCAGCATACGTTGATGGCATCTGGCATCGTATCTTTGGGCCTAAACTTTGGTCTAAAAAGGCAATGGCTTGACCAATGTGAATAACATATTTACAGAAACAGATTGCTTAGAAGTTTACTGAATCTGAGAAATGCTTAGATCCTCCTTTTCTCTGTTGTACTGTAATGGGAAGTCGGAAGTCTTAACATGTTCCAATATTTCGCAGGGCTTTATTCAACTCACCTGCTGTTCCAGGGTTTCTGGATGGATAAAGGTCACCAGGTCAATAGAGAAATAACCAACAATGCCTCTATCTTTACAGGCATTTCCTATTTGAAAACATAACGAGTTGAGAGCCTCTGGATCAATTGACGACTGTGGCATGGTGCTGCCAGAGGAGAGCAAAGGGCCATCTGCATGGAGCTGGTCCCCTGTTGAAAGTATCTTTATTTCTCCTGTTGGCTCTATCAACATATCCACACTCAAGTTGGTGACATTTTCAGTGGGTGGAAATGCCTCAATCACACCACCTGGAGGAAAGAGAACGAGATTTATAAAAGTGGTAAATAGAGGTATACCTCAACCAAAATAATTTTTGTCTTCCTGAAAACAGAATATTGAGTGAGACAATGTTACAGGGGACAGTTAGTTCTATAGGAATGGAGCTGAGCACTGGTTGAGGATGGAGAAGCTACTAGTGTAGAGATATGCTTAGGATGGGAAGGGAGGAGGAGGAGGAGTGGAAGCTGTAATGGTCTGATGTCAAGAACTGGCCAAGTGTGTTTAGAGTGGATTTGGGGATATTAGTTTAGACATTTGGTTATAATACTAAGGATTTTTTTTTGCAATATGTCATTAGCTGTAACAATACTATATGGATATACTTGTACCCATGTTGATTTTCACCTCACATTGATTTGCTCTAGTTTGCCACAGACTTAGAGCTGGATGAGACTTTAGAGATAAATCCAGTCTAGGGGGTCTCAAAATGGGGTCTGTGAACTTGTTTTTTTTTTAAATAATATTATATTTATAATCCTACTTTATTTTACACATTTTAAAACATTATTTTGAGAAGGGGCCCATAGGATTCACCAGACTGCCGAAGAGGTCCACAACCCTCCAAAATGGTTAGGAACCTGTGGTTTAGCCAAATCCCCTTAATTTATAGCTGAGGGATGAAGGCCCAGAGACATGGAGAGATTTGGCTGTGGATCACACAGCCACAGAGTGTTAGAAACCAGAATAAGACCAGGTCTCCCTGCCTCTTAGTCTACTTCTAGTTCCAGAACACCAGTTCATTCCAGTAAACCAAGATCCTTCCTAAGAGCTAATACAAGGGTCCCAACTTATGAAAAGATGACTGCTTATGTTACATGACTTTAAGAGAACTATGTAGGAGTCCTCGTTTAAAATTTTCTCTCCAATGATCTATTATTATGCCTGAAGTTCCACCAATAGAGATTAACTTGCTTTGATTTAGGTATTGTGTTTTTTTCAGTAGCCTCCTATTCAAATTCAAGAGAGCTGGACAAGCTAGTCAGGAAATTTGGGAATTTGGTTGGAAGGAAAAAATGGGAATGGGAATAAAACTCTGGGAATAAAACCCTGGAGAGACACCCAGGAAAGGGAGAAGGGAGAGAGACTGAAAAAGTATTAAATACCTATTCTCTACTTACAGAATCATAGATGGAAGGAGGCCTTACAGGTTATCAGAACCACACCCTCATTTTACAGATGAGGAAACTGAGGCCCAGAAGGGTAAAGTGACTTGCTCAGAGTCATATAAAGAGTAAGTGCCCAAGCTAAGATTTGAATCCATTTGAATCTGACTCCAAATCCAGTACTTTCCACTATGCTATGCTTAGGATTCACTGTCCACAGGTCTAAACTACAGGCTTTAAATGGGAGTTGTTGGGTTAAACCCTAATAATTTAGAGTGGCTTCTTGATTACAGGCAGAGCTCCTTCTGTGGGTGAGCTCAGATTTGTATAGGACAGGGGTTTTTAACCTCATCATGTGTCCTGGTCCCCTTTGGCAGCCTGGAGAAGCCTGTGGACCACTTCTCAGAATAATGTTTTAAATACATAAAATAAAATACATAGTATGACAAAGGAAGCCCATTATACTGAAATACAGTTGTGAAAATGCTAAAAAAAAAACAAACAAACCAGAAAAACCAAACAAACTCACAGACCTGGATAGAGGATATGCTGCTTTAAGAGGAGTCCACTGGAATGATCCACAATTTAAATGTTAGATAAAGATGTTTTTATAGAGTACAAACAACCTCCATAATAGATTCTGATGTCACCTTTGTGTGTCAGCTCTTCAGGTGACTTCCTTTGCAAAATATTTAATTTCAACTCAACATACTTTACTTCTCTCATCCTTGTCACCACCAGAGTTTTCTCATTGAAACCAAGGCTTTTTTCCTTCCAAAGCAAATCCATTCCTGTTTTATTTTCAATTGCCTGCCCTAGCACAATCCCATGACATTTAGAAATTGAATAGAGCCTCCACATTCTTCAAAGGAAAGAAATAGGAATGGATCAGGGACTGCTGGAGTATTAGCATTATTTTCTTTCCTAGAGAAGCCTTATTAGTTTGACCTGAGAAGAACTCACAATCTCCCTTCACCACTTCCTGGCAGTGAGGGAAACCCCTTATGGTTATTGTTTTTGATGACCCAGCTTCTGCCCTGCATCTAGCCCTGACCCTTGTTTCCCACCATTAATAAAATATTAAAGTCATATGTTCCTGATGTCACCAAATGGAGAGTCTCCCAAAGTTAGGGACGGATTGCTGTTTTCTTTGGTGGAGGGAATATCTCCATTACTGAAATAATGAATTCTTGACATATTGAAATATGTAATCTTGATCTACATTATAGATATAAATGTGAGTCTATATTTCAAATGTATGGAGAGACAATGTATATATACATATAGATCTATAATTACAGCTATACATTATGATATATGTGTATGTGTGTGTGTGCACATAAATATACGCACACATAGAGAGAAAGAGCTTATTGTTTCTCCATATGTGGTTTTAGTGCTTTGAGTTGGCTGCCTTATACTAGAGAATCAGTGTATTTTGGAGTTGGAAGGGCTTTTAGAAGTCATCTAGTCTAACTTCTCACTCAATTAATCCATTCTGTTGTTCTCCTGAGTGACGGCCAACTAGCTTCTTTTAAAAGAGCTCCATTGATGGAGAACACATCATTCTAGAATACAACCTATTCTCAGTCCTCTTTATTTGTTAGATGGTATTACTTTATATTGAGTCAAAATCTGTCTCTTGGTGACTTCCAAGATACCCTCAGCTAAATGTGACTCTTACCTCCTGAAATCTCTCACGCTAATCCATCTGAACCCTTTCCAAACTTATATTACAGTTACCTGTGTACATGTCTTATCTTCCCCCCACTAGACTGTAAGACTTTTAAGGGTGGGGACTATCATTTTTATTTATCTTTGCTCACCCAGAAGCACTTAGCACAATGCCTTGCATAGTAAATGCTGGACAGATATTTGTTGTGTTGAGTTCCACCCATCAATTCTCGTCCAGCATTCTAGAACAATGTAGAACGAATCTGTTCTCAGTTACAAGCAATAGCCCTTCGAACACTGGAAGTTACTCCGTGGGTCTTCTCTTCATCTTCTCTGGGCTAAACATAACTAGTTCCTTCATTTGTAGCTCATTGGATATAGCTTTCAGACTCCTCACCATGGTTTTCTATTCTCCGGTTACTTACATTGCCTACTCAGTCAATGGCCTTCTTAAAATGTAGCTCTCACATGATTCTTCAGATGTGAGAAAGTGAGCACAAGATATTGTGCAATGATTACTTCCCATAATCTGGACACTAGATTTCTATTACTGTACATATACTTGTCAGTGGTTCTGCCTTCCATTGGAACTTAGGGGGATTACTAGAGAATGTGACTCATGACATTACATTTCTCTTGTATGTAATTTTGCATGTTACATGCCCAAATACTACCTCTTCCATGAAACTTACCCCACTACTCATGCCAGCCCTCTCAAAATTACTTTGTATTTAGTTTTTATGTGTACTTTTAGGCGTAAATGTTGCTTCCCCTTATAGAATGGAATCTCTCTGAAGGCAGGAATTATTTAATTTGTGTCTGTATATTTAGCTCTTAGCATGGTGCCTGGCACTATGAGCACTTAATAAATGCTTGCTGATTGATAGATGAACTCTTTTCTGTACTATACCTTCTACAATATCATTTAAGCTTTTTAAAAGTTAAAGGCTTAGTAAATTCAGCTAACTATTAGGTCTTAGTTTCAATTATCAATAGATTTGAGATCATATTTTGTTTCCAGAGGAGTTAAAAGGGTTTTTGATGAGGAAGAGCATTCATTCATTCATTCATTCATTCATTCATTCATTCATTCACATGACCCATCCTGAGCACCTATCCTCTCTCTTCTTACCTCTACCTCTTAATCTTCCCTGGCTGAAAGAGGCCTCTCCTGCTTTCCCTGTCAATTGCCTCCTACTCCCAATGTCTCCTTTGAGACTACTTTCCACTCACACTGTATAAATATCTTGTATGTAATTTTTTTTTGCATGTTTTTTTCCCCATTAGAATGTGAGGTCCTTGAGGCCAGGGACTGTGTATTAGCCTTTCTTTGTGTATCCTCTATACTTAGCACAGTGCCTGACACATAATAAGCAATTAATAAATGCTTCCTAACTGACTGACTAAGGCACTGTATTAGGTGCAGTGGGGAATCTATCGACAAATAAACACATGATTCCTTTCCCTTCAGGTTGTTGTAGCCTAGTTGGGGAATTAAAGAGGATGAGGTTGATTATATGCTTTCTAGATTTCCTAGGCCAGGGAAAAGGACCCTCATCTGAAAACAGTCTATCCTGAGTTCAATGCTGAAGACTAGAAGTAAGATTATATTCCTCCTGGAAGAGAAGAAACTTCTAAAGCAAGGAAGGACCAGATTGTATAGGGCTTTGGAGATGAAAATCTAGACCTGGAGTTGTCCTAACTTCGTATTTTCAGAGTCAATTCTTATTTGCTTAAGATGCTGAGAGCAGGATAAATATTTATGGGAGTTTCAAAAACATCAGAGGGCCAGTTTCAAATGAACACCTTTCAAAGACACAGCCAAGCAAGTCAAACCTTGCCCCAGTCCCGGATGGCCCCAAAACCCAGAATGCAAGGGAGTACAGCTACTTGCACTTAGGAGAAACTTTGTAGTCTTATTTACCTTGACTGAGAAATGTATGGAGGAATTTTTCCCATGTAGGGAATCGTTTCTCATTGACTGCCTGTGCGTGCTGTGCTAAAATGCCCGCCAGCTCCTCAGAGATCCTCTCCAAAGCTGGCTCCTGCAGAAACAAATTAAATAGAACCACAAGCAATTTTACTACAGAAATGAAAACTGCTTGTGGAGTGATTAAAAACCAGGCCTCCAACAGGCAAAAAAAATGTGCTTACTGTTTACCCAGAGTCAGAAAAAAGACATTTTGAAATTTTCCTCCCTTTTCCAGATTCTTTTGGTTTGTGTATTTCCAAGGTATTCTGTTCTCTTGAAATCTCAATGATGGTGGTTTGGCTCTTATATGTTGTATAATGAAGAGTACATTTACAGTAGAGGGAACTGGAAAGCATATTGAACTGGGAATCAGGAGACTCGGGTTCTAGTCTCAGTTATGCCACTAACAGGCTGCGTGGCCTTGGGCAAGTAGTCTCTCAGAGCCTCAGTTTCCTCATGCGTCAAATGGAAGGACAGGGTAAAATAACCTCTAAGGCAGGAGTTTTTAACCTGGGGTCTTAGAACTTGGTTAAAAAAAGTTCTGATAATGTATTTTAAGAGAATCAATTTCCTTTGTAATTCTATGTATCTTATGTTTTGCATTTAAAAACATTCTGAGAAGAGGTCTATAGGTTCCATTGGACTGACAAAGGGGCCCATGATACAAAGTTAAGAACTCTAGGTCTAAGGTCTAAAATTCTAAATTCTAAAATCAACTCTAAAATTCTGTGATTTTTAGTAGGGCTGGCCTTTGATAAAACCGATCATTTAGCCAAGCTTTTCTTTGGTGTCGCCAGCCCACTCCACCCTATGCCCTTTCCCTCTCCAGTGGTGCCACTTCACCAAACCCCTTCAGATAGCCAGGATCTGGGCCAGGTGTTTTGCATTTTAGAGGATCAGAGAGCCAGAGATGCAAGGGACAGTCAGAGGTCATCTAATCCAGCCCTCTTATTTTACAAATGAAAGAAACTGAGACCTAGGGAGGCTAAATTACTTGCTCAAGGTTACACAGGTACTACGCATCAGAGGCAGACACAGTGCACAGAGCACTCGGCCTGGAGCCAGGAAGATCATCTTCCGTGAGTTCAAATCCAGCCTCAGACACTTCCTAACTGTGTGACCTTGGGCAAGTCACTTCACCCTGTTTGCCTCCATTTCCTCATCTACAAAATGAGCTGGAGAAGGAAATGATAAATAATTCCAGTATATTTGCCAAGAAAACCCCGAATGGGGTCACAAAGAGGTGGACACAACTGAAATCACTCAACAACAACACCAACACCAACAATAACTCTGACTCCAAGGCAATGCTCTTTCAACTGCGACATACTAGAAATTGTGAAGGTGAAACTTTAAGCACTAGCTAATGAGTAGAAATGTTTTTAGGGTTAGGAAGCTGGGTACTGGGGCTCTCCACTCATCCTTGAAATACTACTATACATGTATTAAGGTGGAGGCAGTTAGGTAACTCAGTGGATAGAGCACAGGGGCTAGAGCAGGGAAGACCTAAGTTCAAATCTGGCCTTAGACATTCATTAGCTGTGTGACCTTGGGCAATTCATTTAACCTCTGTTTGCCTTAATACACTGGAGAAGGAAATGGCAAATCACTCTAGTATCTTTGCCAAGAAAACCCCATACAGGGTCACAAAAAGTTAGATGTGACTGAACATCAACAGTGTATTCAGGTAATTCACTTATTTTTCTTCTAGGTTAGAATGGTCATGAGAATTAGTCAAACAATTCAGAGACCCCTGAGTTTTTTACCACTTAATTAGGTTTTTTATCATCATTAAAGTCAATTTATACCCATACCCTCTATCTATGTACATTCCTTCTAAATATCATAATAAAGACACAATTCTCAAGAGTTACCAGTATCATCTTCACATGAAGGGATGTAAACAGTTTGCCCTTATTGAATAACATGTGTTTTTTTTTTCTTTCCTGTTTACTTTTTTATGCCTCTCTTGAGTCTTATATTTGAAGATCAAATTTTCTGTTGAGCTCTGGTTTTTTCAACAGGAAGGTCTGGAAGTCCCTTGTGGTGGATGGTGGATACCCATCCGCCAGTGCAAGTGGTGGTTCTCCACGCTGGCGTCTGCTGGTTCCCCTGGCTGTGCCAAGGCACTCAGGGGTTCCTGGTGTTGGCACTTGCTTACTCCACTACCCTGAGGCTCAGGATCTCCCGTTGGTCCTCTGAGGTGGGGCTGCTGGCTTGCTGGGACCCCTCCAGTCCTGTACTGGTCTCCTTCAGCCACGGCAAGAGGGATGCTTCCCATCACTCCCCCTAGCCTCAATAGCCCAAAGACTGCTGCACCCCTTCTCTGCTGACTCCACTGTTCCAGGATTCCTCCTGGGGCAGTATTTTCTGGGTTCTTCAAGGTCAAAAAGGGAGGGTGAGAGTGACCCACTGCTTACTCTGTCATCTAAGCTCCTGAAAGTCCTGAGTTTTTGTCTTTTGATTCCCTAAACCCTCTTCTCTCCACCCTCTCCCCAAATGAACCACAGGAGGAACTCTTTCCTAAAACTGAAGCACTCTGATTTTCAAATGTGAAAGACTTTTGTTTTTTGGGAAACTTATTTTTGCTCTCTTAAGCTCCAGATCTTTTTTCCCTCAGACTGCCCAAAAAGTTTTAAAGTGAAGTCTCATTTAGACTTTGTTTCCATCATAAGTTAGGCAAAACTTTGGCTACCTTAGATACAAATATACTTGACTGATGCTTTTCATATCATATCAGATACATAGATTCAAATGAAGAAAACTTAGAATTCTTTTAGGTAGCATGGACAAGCAAATGGGTTGGGATTGGGATACAATGGTGAGCACCCTGCTGAGTGATTATAAAATTGAAAGAGTGCTAGCTATGGAATTAGAGGCCCTGAGTTCAAACCCTGGCTCAGCTACTTACCACCTGTATGAGTTAGGTAGAGCAAATTACTTAACCTCCCTGGGACTCACCTATAAATTGAGGGGGTTGGGCTACATGTCCTCTGAGGTAACTTCCAGCTCTAAGTCTAAGATCCTATGATGCTAAGTCATTGTCCTCATTGCACCTAAATTTCTTCACCTATAAAATGGGGGATTTGGACTAGATAGTCTCTAAGTTATGTATGATCTTTAGAATCACAGAATTTTTTTAGAGCACAAAAGGACTCTAGAAATCATCCAAATGTAAATTCGTTTTCAATTTCCTGATACCAAAAGTTGTCTGTTTCCCACCCCCACCCCCTAATCTATTTAGAATATTGAAGACTCAATTATAGAGGGTTGTATCAGTGGAGGGAATACCCATTTGGACAAAATGATAAATCCTTGAAAGACTAATGTAATGCAACATCTTGATTATTCAGTTTATCTTGGATCTGATGCCGTCTAAAAAATCTGAATACTACAGAGGAAACATCTGGGTAAATAGTTTAGGCAGGTCAGAAAATAACCTGGATATTTTCTGGACTGTCCTAAGGATTCTGGTAGTATAGTTTCAGTCAGTTTAGCACCTTAGTTAGCTTAGCAAATGCTTGACACACAAAACAAAACGGCCATGAGAAGCTGCCAGAGTGCCGTGGTCTATGCTCAGTTCAGGTTGACTCACTTCACAGTAGGGGGAGGTCTGTTAAGAAGGGCTGGGAAAGCAGGCTCATGTGGTGAGCCAGTGCCTGGCGATACCAGAGAAAGAAAAACTGCTCTCAAAGCAATAGGCCTTCCTCCTCCCCACCCCACCCTACTCCCTATCACCCTGCATGATGTCATAGTTCACCCAGTTTTCTTTTTTTTTTTTAACATAAATCACCAGATTTCCCCAAACTACTGCATCACTCATAGTTGAGCATAGAAAACACACAGAGCTGTCTCATTGGCCCTTTCTCCTCTCCTTCAAACCTTTCTATCTACACCTATCTCCCTTTTTGTTCTATACCTGCTTCAGATTGAATGGCTCTCTTACTGAAGAGGACCAAGTGCCCCTGATCCATGAAGTGCCCCAAGGCTGGAACGATGAAGCATTGCGTTTCTTTAGCCACCTGCTCAGGAAAATTAAAAGTCAGAGCAAGGGGGACTTGCGGGTCGTGTAACTGCCTAGAAAAACTAGGTTTTCTTCATTGCTTACCCACTAATTCCTGGTCTGATTTGGGAAAGGTCACACGGTAAGTAAGCTTCTTCTGACTCAGTTTTTGTAGATATCAAATCAACCCCTTGGTAGAATATCATAAGGCCTGTTCCAGATCAAGGTAGTACAAGCATAGGTTAGAACTTAGGGCTAACTTTAAGATGGTGACATTTCATGGGGTTAAAGGTAATGTCTTAAGTTTCGGTTTAAAAAAATCAATTTCACTGGCACTCAATGAAGAAAACGATCTTTGTGTCCACAGTGCGATAGACAACCAAAAAAAGCAAATGTGATTTTAAGTTGCATTAGGAGAGACCTGGTTTTCAGAGACAGACAATTGGTAGTCTCATTGTAGTATGTCCTACTCAGACCATAACTGGATTATTAGATTCAGTCTGAGGCACCACATTTTAGGAAATACACTGATGAGCTAGAGCAGAGGAGTCAAACATGTGACCTGAATGTGGCTAAACCAGATTAAAATGTAATTGGGAAATGCTTAACAAAATAAATAAAAATATAATAAGACAGATAATACTAATATGTGGCTTTCTAAGTCAACATGTAGCCGGATCCTTATATATAGTTTAGAGTCTCCTGTTTTAATTTGAGTTTGATACCACTGAGCTAGAGAACCTTCACTGGAGAGCAACCAGGATGGTTAGGGGATTCAAATTGACAAGGATGGGTTGAAGGATATGGCAGTCTTCAGTGTTCAGTGTGGAGAAGATAAGACTTAGGAGGAACATGATAATTGTCTTTAAGTATCCGAAGGACTGTGTTGCAGAACAGGCAAAGCCAAGGCAAGGCAATGAACATTTATTAAGCTCTTACTATGTGCCAGGCAGCTAGGTAACACAGTGGATAGAGGGCTGAATTTGAAGTCAGGACGACTCAGCTTGCTGAGTTCAAATCTGGCCTCAGACACTTACTAGCTGTGAGAACCTGAGCATTTCACTTATCCCTGTTTGCCTCCATTTCTTCATCTAGAGAAGGAAATGGCAAACCACTCCAGTATCTTTGCCAAGAAAACTCCAAATGAGTTCACAAAGCACCAGAGACGACGGAAATGACTAATACACCAAGCACTGTGCTAAGCACTGGAGATATAAGTGTGAGCCAAGAGAAAAACAGCACTTGACCTCAAGGAGCTAACGTTTTAATGGGGGATGATGATGCACCAAAGAGAGTTGAAGAGGAGGGGAGGGAGGAAATGGTATCAAAGTTCAGAGTCAGAAGCAGATCCAGGAGGCGAATGAAGGAAAGTCAGATGGATCCCTCCCCACAATGAAGTTCCTGGGAGCAACTTGCAAATGAGAGAAAGGAGCCAGAAATTAAACTTGTTCTGCTTGGAGCCAGAGGCAAAACTAGGAACAATGGATAGAAATCTCAGAGGCCAATTGAGGATGGCTATATGGGGGAAAAGTCTGGGGTTCCAGGGAACCATAAACTAGACATGCATCCACAGTGTGATACGGTGGCCAGAAAAAAGCTAATGGGATCTTAGATTGCATGGAGAGACCTCAACTGGAGTAATGTGTTCATTTTTGGGCAACACATTTTAGGAAGGATATTAATAAACTAGAGAGCATTCAGAAAAAAAAAACACCCTAACAGAGCTATCTAAAAGTAGAATGGGCTGCCCCAAGTCAAAATGGATTCCATCTCATGGAGGCCTTTAGGCAATGACTGGACAATCACTAAGTGGGTGGGAGGTTGTAGAAATGGGTCTTGTTCAGGTCAGAGTTGGACTCCATTTAGCTTCTGAGTATGGCAATATTTAGCCAACACTGGTATTATGTGATTCTGTGAACAAGCTAGGTGATAGTCCTGTAGTATTCTGCCCTGGTTATATCACCTCTGAAAAGTTGTGCTCTATTCTGAATGCCATGTTTTCAGAAATACATTGACAAGTTGGAGCATATCCAGAGGAAGATGACCAGGAGAGTGATGGACTAGAGACCATGGCACATGAGGATCTACTTGGGAAACCTAGGATGTTTATCCTGCAGAAGAGAAGATAGGTGGGTGGGTAGGTCAAGGAATGAGAATAGGGTAAAATATAATAACTGTCTTCAAATATTTGGGTGGATGTCACGTGATGGAGGAATTAGACTTGCTCTGTTTGTCCCCAGAGGGGAGAGCTAGGACCAATGGGTAAAAGTAGAAGAGAGGTAGATCTTGCCTTGATATAAAGGAAAAACTTCCAATCAATTGAAATGGTCCAAAGATGGAATAAGTTGTCTTGGGAAGCAGTGGCTGCCCATCACTGAGTGTTTTCAAAATCTGGTGGACCATTTGTAAATAATGTTATATGGAGAGATTCCTGTTCATGTTCGAGTTGGACTAGAGAACCTCTAGAATCCATCCTAATTCTAGAATTCTAGGATTCTGAGAGTTAGAGAGCTCTATTTCATATCTTTTGATGATTATTCCAATGGTGAGGACGTGGCTTTTAATAATTGGAGTAATGGAACAAAGAAGACATGTACCATCTCAAACGGAGGCCAGGATGTTAAAGGGGTGAACCCCAGGTAGCTCCTTCAGATATGCTATTTCTTCCTGCACTGATTTGTTGGGGAATCCCTGCATCTCAGGGGTATTAGGAAGATTAATAAGTTGACATTTATAAAGTGATCTCCTTGGATGCAGGACACTGTGTGGGGGCAAAGAATTCATTGCAATAATACTGCTCATGATGCATTTGGACACTCTGCCATGCCATCTCTTTTGCTCAGAGAGGGAACCATTCCGCTTTGCCACCATGTGTCTTTTCTGTTCACAAATACCACAGCAAGGGAGCAAATATCCTAGAGGAAATTTTGCTGTAGGAATCTGGAGAATGAATCATGTCTCACCATGAGAAGTACACAGCTGAAGGCATTGGCAGGGCGAGATACAATTGTGGCAGTGGGGATTGTGGTGAACGTGGAGGGTTCAACAGAGCTTGCCTACTTGGGGACATGATAAACTCTGGGAAAAAGGCAGAGGGAAGAGGGATGCCATAGTATTAAATGTTCAATTCTTATGAGTTGGAGTGTGTGTATGTGTGTGTGTGTGTGTGTGTGTGTGTGTGTGTGTGTAAGTAAAAGGGAAGAGGATTATATTTAAAATAATTTATTTTTGTAAACATTTATTATATTTCTCTCCCACTGTCCCCTTTTAATTAAATAATTATTAAAAAAAGAAACCTTCATAAGAAATACACATAGTGCATCAAAACAAATTCCTACATTAGCCATATCCAAAAATGTATGTCCCATCTTGTCTTTTAAACCCATTTTAAACTCTTTGTCAGGTGGTGGGTGGCATGTTTCAGCCTCAGCCTTTGGACTCCTGGCTTATCATTGCACTAATCAGCATTCTAAAGTCTTTCAAAGTTGTTTTTCCTTATAATATTGTGGTCATTGTCTAAATTGTTCTTCCTAGCTCCCTTCACTCTGCATCAGTTCATAAAGAGAAAGAGGATTTGATTCAGATAGGCCCTAGTACCAAAGCCGATTCTTTCTAACCATATGGTGTGACCTGTAGCTCATGATTCCATCACCTTATTCAGGGCCTTCATCCATGTCCCCTGCTGCCTAGGCTATCCTTACCCATCCCATTTCTGCTGAGGATTTGGTATTTGGTGCTGAGCAGACGGGCTATGCTTGAGCCTAGATCAGCTTCTTATAGTGGCAGATCAAGTGATAACCATCACAGCAATATTTCATGCAAAGAATAATGCCTTCCTCTACGGCAGAATTGTTTTAGTGTTTTCCCTCGGGGACCTTTCTTGAAAGACAGGCTTAATACATCAAAAGCAAGAACTCGTCTCTTCTTTGGAGATGGGGTCATTTCATATGGCACAAGAAGGACTCAGGGTGAGGAGTGCCATTGAAAATATCAAGGCTCAAGTATGTTTGTGGCCAGAAGAAATCACAGCACAGAAGGATCAGCTTCCGGCATTACATGACAAAGCTCGAAGGAAGGAGGAAAGCCTTAGTTAAACCATAAACTCATCAAGCTCCACATGGTCTTTCCAACTTTCAATCTATTCTCTATTCAGCTGCCAAGGTGATTTTCCCAAAGTGCAGACGTGACCATAATACTCCCCTGCTCTATATGCTTTCATGACTCTAGGATCAACTATTTTTTTTGTCTTTTTTTGGGGGGGGTGGTGAGGCAATAAGGGTTAAGTGACTTGCCCAAGGTCACACAGTTAGTAAATGTCAAGTGGCTGAGGCTAGATTCAAACTCAGGTCCTCCTGACTCCAAGGCTGGAGTTCTATCCACTGTGCCACCTAACTGCCCCTGGGATCAACTATTGCAAACCTAACTCTGTGACACCTTCCCAGGCTTATTACACATTATTATCTTTCATGCACTCTGCAGTCCAGACAAGCTAGCCTTTTTGTTGTTCCTCACATACAACATTCCATCTCTCATCTTCATGGTTTTGTAGAATTTGTCCCTCATGCCTGTAATGTACTCCCATCCTTGCCTTCTCCTTTTAAGAGTTTGTAGGTTGCTTCAAAGTTCAGTTCAAGTACTATCTCCTATATGAGACCTTTCCTGATTCCCCAGGTGCCAATTCCTCTTTGCCTAAATTACCTTGAATGTATCTTGGATAAGGGCTACTAGGTGGCGCAGTGGATAGAATGCCCTGCCTACAGTCAGGAAGACATCTTTGTGAGTTCAAATCTGGCCTCAGTCACTTATCAGCTGTGTGACCCTGGGCAAGTCACTTAGCACTGTTTGCCTCAGTTTTCACATCTGTAAAATGATCTGGAGAAGGAAATAACAAACCACTCTAGGATTTTTGCCAAAAAAAACCCCAAATGGGGTCATGAAGAGTTGGACGTGTCTAAAATGACTGAACAACAAATACATTGTATAGAATAATAATAATAATAATAAAAACAATAATAGTTAGCATTTATGTGGAACTTTAAGGTTTTCCAACTGCTTTTCAAATGTTATCTCATTGTAGCCTTGAAATACCTCTGTGAGGTAAGGTACTATAATTATCCTCATTTTATGGACAAAGAAACCAAGGCTGAGAGAGGTTAATAATAATAGCTAACATCTATATAGAGTTTACTATGTGCCAGGCACTGTGCTAAGTGTTTTTATAATTATTATCTTATTCAGGAAGAAACAACAAAAAATAGACAGGCCCAACTACAAACAAAATGTAAACTGGGACAGATGGATCCAAAAACACAGTAGAGGCCTTGAAGTCATCAATGGAGTGAATGAAGTGCAGACTGCACATCCTGGGCTAGACTGGGAAGCTGATGGAGAAGAGGGGCATTCTCTGCTAGCAAAAGTGTGAGGTCTAGGTAAACCTTCATTTGCATCCACCATGCCCCGCGGGCAGGCTTTGACACCCCCACCTCTGGGGTGTCCAACCTTTTTATTATCCCCATTTTATAGCTGAGAAAACTGGGGCAAACAGAAGTTAAGTGACTTGCCCAGGATCACACAGCTAGTAAGTGATGGGGCAGAATTTGAACTCAGGTCTTCCAAACTTCTGGCCCAGCACTCTATCCCCTGCACCTGAGCCACTGAGCTGCCTCAAATCCCTACATTTTGTGTGTATTTTGAATATATTAAATATTTACATATTTATATGTGTAGAGGCTATTTCCCCTAATAAAATATAAATTCCTTGAGAACAAAGATTCATTTTTGTCTCTGTCTCCTCAGTATCAAAACATTTTCATCTTTTCTCAACTTGATCATCTTCATTTTTCACACAGGAAAACTGATTTGCCCAAGGTCCTTGGGTCATAGTGATGAGAACTGAAAGTGACCCGAGAATCATTTAGTCCAACCTGCCTTCTTTAAAAGATGAGGAGGCTGAGGCCTAGAGTGATTATTCAAGTCCCACAGATAGTTAAGCTAGGTTTTATTACTCAGCATTTTTTTTTTACATTTTCATGGAATAAATTAAAGACCTCCATGTAGTTCCAAAAAAATCACCTGCCCATAGAATAACTAGGTCTGGCCCCCCCAGAGGTGGGGGTGTCAAAGCCTGCCCGCGGGGCATGGTGGATGCAAATGAAGGTTTACCTAGACCTCACACTTTTGCTAGCAGAGAATGCCCCTCTTCTCCATCAGCTTCCCAGTCTAGCCCAGGATGTGCAGTCTGCACTTCATTCACTCCATTGATGACTTTAAGGCCTCTACTGTGTTTTTGGATCCATCTGTCCTAGTTTACATTTTGTTTGTAGTTGGGCCTGTCTATTTTTTGTTGTTTCTTCCTGAATGACCTCTCCACTTTGAAGTTGATTCTTTGAACTAATTGTACATTCTCTGTTTGTTTGTTCTATGTCAGGTTTAGATAAAAGTGGCTGGCTAGATTGTGGATCCTATGAAAAGAGACCAGGAGGTTTTAGTGAAAGTGCAAGCTCATTGGCTCAATAATAGCCACAACAACAATAAAAATAGCTAGCATTTATATAGCACCTACTGTGTGCCAGGCACTGTGCTAAGCACTTTACAAATATTACAAACATCAAATCAAATAATATTTGATTAAATATCATCTGATCCCAGAAACAACTCTGGGAGGCAGGTGCTATTATTATCCTTGTTTTACAGATGAATAAATGGAGGTAGACAAAGGTTAAGTGACTTGCTCGGGGTCATGTAGCTAGTGATTATCCAAGGCTGGGTTTGAACTCAGGTCTTCCTGACTCCATCCAATACTCTGTCTACTGTGCCACCTAGCTGCCTCATTGTATAGGTCAGTCAGAGAAGCAAGTGTAATTCTTGGCTGTGTAAATAGATACACAGTACATAATGAGGAAGGTGATAGTTTCACTGTACTCCACCATGGCAAGGCTGCCTCTGAAGTTTTACGCTTAGTTCTGGGTTCCACATGAGCAGCACCATTGATAAGCTGGAGTATATCCAGGATAGGGTGACTAGGATGATGAAAGGATCTGGAAACCACATTTACAAGGATAGATTGAAGGAACTGGAATATTTTGTCTTGAGGAGACTCAGGTGGGACATAATCCTCATCTTCCTATAATAATACTAATATTAACAGGTAACATTTATATAGAACTTTTAAGATTGGCAAAGTGCACACACACAGAGTCTCTCTCCCTCTCTCTTTTTATATGTGCATATAAACATATGTGTGAACATATATATACATATACACATGTATATATGTATACATATATATATATATATAAAATTTGATGTCACAACTACCCTGTAAGGTAGGTACTATTATTATCCCCATTTTACAGATGAAGAAACTAAGACTGAGAGCAGTCAAGTGGCTTGATTAGGTTCAAACAGATAGTAAATATCTGAAGTTGGATTCAAACTCTTTCCGACTTCAGTCACTTAGTAAATATTTTTCATTCATTTATACACTCGTTATTCTTCATGGCCCCTAAAATGGAAGTTATAGGGAGATGTAGTTTGACTCAATTTAAGGAAGAGATTTCTAATTAGAGCTGTCCTTTAAAAAGAAGTTCCCCAGCATAAGAAGTCTTTAATTAGAGTGGATGACCACATGCGGAGGGTAATTGTAAAGGGAATTCAAGTGTCAACAAGGCAACGCTATCATGACAAAGGAGTTAAGTGATATATCTCATCAATACAAGTTTTGTTGTTGTTCAGTTGTTTCAGTTGGGTCCGATTCTTTGTGACTCCATTTGGGGTTTTCTTGGTAAAAATACTGAAGTGGTTTGCCATTTCCTTCTCCAGCTCATTTGAAAGATAAGGAAACTGAGGCAAATAGGGTTAAGTGATTTGCCCAGGGTCACACAGCTAGTAAGCATCTTAGGCTAGATTTAAACTTAGGTAGATGAGTCTTCCTGATTTCAGGTCCCACACTCTATCCACTGCGCCACCCAGCTGCCCCAATACAAATTTGGCTTTTCAGTGATTCATTCCAGGAAGATGCTGAATCACAGAATCGTAGATTTAGAGTTGGAAGAGACCACAGAGGTCACTGAGTTCAACTTCCTCCTTTCACAGATGAGGAAACTGAGGCACAGTGAAGTGACTTGCTGAGGGTCACACAGGTAAGAAGGCAGGATTCAATCTCTAAGTCTGGTACTCTTTCTAAATCAATATCAGTTTCTATTGTTTATTAGTCAGAAAATCTCTCATTGGAAGACAGATGGAGGGAGAGGGAAAAAGGGAGGAGGAGGACACAGAGAAAGAAAGGGGGGAGAGAGGAAGAGAGGGGAGAAAAAGAGAGATATTGAGCCAATGACTTTGGTTGTGCTTTATGGGAAACCAAGTGGTTGTTAAACTTTAAAAAATAAATTTCATTAAAAACTTTAATTCCAGATCTGTGTTCAATTGCAATTGTATTGACACTATTGATGGCTCTCTAGCATTAGTGAATGATTTGTGGGCAGGGACAGTGCTGTATCTAGTCTGGAAGTAATTTTAGTCTTGCCTTCCTCATTCTTAGGGCTGGTTCAAGCCTTGCCTAAGATACATACTTACACATTTGGAATTAACATCTACTAACTATGATTTCCACAGAGGAGGAAACCATCTCTGGTTACTTGACCTGAGGGGGTCCCTAAACACATAAGGGATTTCAGCCAACTGAGAGATTGCTGTCCTTCCCTCTGCATCTTGCTTCTCATCTCTCGCTCATCTCTCTGGAAAAAGTCCAGGATTACTACTTTTGTAACTTTGGGTGAATCACTTCAGTTCCTCATATATAAAAAATAAAGGGGTTGGACTACATGGCCTCTAAGGACCCTTCCCACCCTAAATCTATGATTCTATTATTCTATGAAATTCAGGACTGAAAGAGCAGGAAACATGTTCAGTTGAACATTGCCCACAAAGACTAAAGCAGTTGTGACTTCTGGAGAGCTAATTCTGTCAATTACGTCAATCCTAAGTATGTGGTAGAGAGGAATCCAGACACACAGTGCTATTTTACTGGCTGGCCCCCACACCTGGAACACTTTCCCACCTCACCATCTCCTGCCTTCCCTGGCTTCCTTTAAGACTCAATCCAAATTCTGTCTTTTGGAAAATACCTTTCCTAACCCTCCCCACTGCTAGTGTCTTCCCATTTACATCCTGTATATCATACCTTTACATCCTGTTCACATTATCCCATTTACATCCTATATATCAATATGTAATATTATATATGTGTGTACACACACACACACTATATATATGTTATTTGCATGTTGTCTCTTCCATTAGAATGTGAGCTCCTTGAGGGCAGGGGTAACGTTTTTGTCTTTCTTTGCATCACCAAACATTTACTGACTGATTGACAGAGGAAGAAAATGCACAAGTCTCACTTTTGTGTGATTTTATCATTATGGTCACATATTCTGCTGGTACCAACTACAATTCAGCTCCACCTTCTCATTTAGTGTGACTCTTGCCAGTGACCTCCTATAAATCTTCTACAGGGGTCCACTAAAATGATGGGGCCTCCCTGAGTTGCTTTGAAAAGTAATGAGTTCCTCCTCATTAGAAGTTTTCAAGCAAGGTTAGATGGGTGCTTGTCAGATATGGATTAGACTGGATTGTTCTGAAGTCCCCCCCAATTTTGAAATCCCATGAGTTCTCTAGTTCTCTTGACATTCCATGGATATCAATGGAATGCATTGGCTGTTCAGTAGTTAACCCTTCCTCTTGTCACAAAACTAGACTTTTCTCCTTTTCTTCTCATATAATTCTCTGATGGAATCCTTTAGGCTGTCCTTCTGCACAAATGTTCATTGATACTTCAGGGTAGTCTACTTCCATCTACCTTTACCTCTTCATCACCCTTTGGGTGACCTGCAATTTCAATTCTCTAGAGACAGGTATTCCATGGCTTATAGCTATAAGCATTGCCAGAGGAATATTGATGTTAAAAAGATAGGCCTTTGTTTCAGGGAGAAGGTTGGGGTCATTAAAATCACGGTGCAATTTCCTAAAGACAATTCTACCTTCTCTCCTCTTCTTGTCTAATTCTATGGCTACAAATCAGAATCCTGCAAATATTATCTCCTTTAAAACTTGTAGAGAGCGTAAATGCTTTTTGAAAAATTTTTCTCATTGTAGTAGTTCTTTACAATAGATTTCAGGTGAGCATCTTTTTTTTGAATACAGGAGTTTTATTGGTTACTTATCATCTGTGGGCTATCTACCAAAAAGTCCTCTTCTCTTCTCTTCTCTTGTCTTCTCCTCTCTTCTCCTCTCCTTTCCTCTCTTTTCTTCTCTTCTCTTTTCTTTTCTCTTCTCTTCTCTTCTCCTCTCTTCTTTTTTGACATCAAAACATTCCCCCCAATGGTACTCAAAATCAAGCTAGAGATCTTGCCTATCTGATCTTATTTTAAAGAATTCAGATAAGAAGACATGGGGGAAAGAAAGCTAAAGATTGGCATAAATACAGAAGGGCAAGACAGTGACCTGGAAAGAAATTATTGTTACACAAGACAGGGGTCTTATAAATCATCCATTTCAACTCTCAAATTTTATGGGTGGGGAAACTGAGACCCAAAAGGAGAAAGTGCCTTGCTCAAGGCTGATAACTAGTTTGTGGCAAAGCTGGAAGTGACAGTATCTTCTAACTATCAAGTAAGTATTGTTTTCATTGTTCCACGATGCCACCACCAAAAGGCATCACAACATGGTGGTGGTGCTTGTAGATTTGACCTATCTGGATGGCCAAGTTAAAAAAAGGAACAAAAATGGAGTTCCCAAATTTGGAACTTATTTGCATTCTTGCTCTTTTCTTTCTTTTTGCACTTCTTTTCTTTTCTTTTTTTGGATGATGTTTTGCGCTAACTGTGATTCCCAACATGAGACCTGGATTTGGAACTGTCAGTATTCCTATATGCGCAGGTGGAAAGGTTGGATGCCACTGGCACTGTGGGTAATGGCTTTATCTAATACCCAAGGAACAAATTGTATACCCACAAATCACAGCTTCTTGAGATCAGGGGCTAACTGATGGCAGGGGTATGCGAAGCCATTGTTGCCCAGCGACCTGCACATTGGCTTGCTTTGTTTTGGCATCAATACCAAAAGTTCCCATTCATTTCCCCATAGTAAGCCTTTCACCCGACATAACCTCTTTAGAGTGTAAAAATATGCTGAGAGGATGAAGGAAAAATGAAAATGTCTTTGGAAGTCATAAACTACTTCCCACACCTACTTAAAGTTTAAGGACTGTTTTAATACTCTGTGTTTAATTGTTAATTGAGAATTTTAAAATCAAAAATGCCAACTTTGCCTCCGATGAGATGGAAAATTATGCTGCTGTAGAAGGTACCATAATGTAAAACAGCCACCATTACCGAGGAACACAAATGTTTTTGGTATGTAAAATTGCTTTGTAAAATATTTGCTCCATCTGCTGAAAGCAGCAAAGACAATTTTCCCTCGATAGCTAATGGCCCATTTCGGCTGGGTGGCAAGCGATTGGCTGCGGTTGAGGCTCACATTAAACAGAATGGTAAGAATGCGGTGTATATAATTCTGTACTTATGTAGCATTAGCGACTCGCTGCTTCTTGAGGGTCTGTCCCTCATTATCGAGGCCTCTGCCTTGGATCAACAACACGGGGCCTAGGGGTCGCTTTGACTCAAGAGGCTTTTTGTCCAACTGAGGCACATATGCTATGCCTCACTTACAAAACACAAAACAACCGCTCTCCCCAACCAGAAGCGAATGAAGGTTAGTTCTCTTTCAACTTTCCAGCACTTAAACTGCTGTTCTGTTTTTTCCACACCACATGGGGCCATGGTTTTCTTTTCAGGCTCACGCTGTCACTCTGCATGCTGGGGATTTCAATATATAAAGATTGAGCACTTCTTCAGATTCTAAATTGAGCTCCGCTAGCACACACAAAAGCGGGGCACAGCTACCCCAGCCCAAAACCATCATCATAAAAACCCACACACATGGCTTTCAGTTCATTGTTATGAACGACTATTTGGGATATCTCTATTTAAAAGGATTGTTTACACCGTGCCCTGAACAACTTTCAACATCTGCTAAGAGAACAATAAAAAAGAAATAATCCAGGGTGGTTTAGAAAAAGAAAGATACCTCCATTTTCTTTGAATGATTTTTTTTTTAAATGGTAACACTGGCAAGCTACTGTGATTTTTTTTCAATGCTTTCACTTTGACACAGCAAAATTTAGAAGAAAATAATGACAAAAGATAAGAACCCTCGATATCAGCTCAATATATCCAACTCCATTTAAAAATGATACAAAAATCATGAATTTGTAATCAATGGTATAATCAATAAGTATATTTATTGAAAATAAATTATTTTTTCCACTCAGAAAATTACAAATAACTTAAGTGTGTGTGTGTGCTGATTTCCCCTTTCCCTCTACCTGAAAATCAAAAAAGCTGAAATGTTCTTTGGTTTTGCTTCATTTTTCATTCCTATAGAATTATGACTAAAAAGGTTAGGAAATTTCATATTCTAATCTAGCACAAAATTTTATATATATATGTATATATATATATATGCCTTCATGTGTTTAGCTACTCTTTTCCTTGTTTGTTTGGTTAGTTTAATTTTTCTACACCTTGAGATTTGCATAGATGAGCTAGAAATAGATGGATTCACTCTTATTTACTTCCTTAAAACTGAATGGATTTTTAAACTAGTTTGCTTGTAGTTAGAGAAATTAATTGAACACATTGCACAAGTCTGAATTAAAAAAACAAAACAAACAAAACAAAAACAGAATTGCATTGTAATCTCCTTTAGTATGGCTGTCAGAATGGCCGGAAAAACATCATGCTTCTTGCTGCACACCACGGCCAGGCTCATCTGGACTCTACCCTTTATCCATCTCTGCAGACCTGCTTTGTGGTCTTTTGCAAAATAAACATTTCCCAAAGAGCGCCAGCAAGTATTTGCTGGACAGGCAAACACTAGCCAAGTTCTCTTATCTTTTACTGTTCTTGCCTCATCCTTTCCTTCCGCGCTGTTATAGCTAAAAACTGGCAGTTAAATTCAATTGATTCAAACTATTCCAGATCCATATGGCCTAAAACCCTGGAGCTGAAGATCTGATCTTGCCTCACTGCTGTTTTCAAGCATTTGCCTCTCCTCCGGTCCCCAGATGGTGGAAGTAACATTTAAACCTCCTTTTCTCTGCCTTGTACAATAGACCTTGGCACCATTTCAACTGTTTACTCCGGTAATTAACAGCACTGATACCACAACAATTACAACTCCTACAATCCTAACACAATAATGCTATGAATTAGTGAGAGCTAATGGCTGGAAGGTAGAGTGTTCCCAGACTGTGAGATCTGTGCATTTTTAGAATAAAATAAAAGGTACAAACAGCACGCTTGTGGTAGACAATGATTACCTAGTAATTAGTTTACACAAAGCTTCCTATTTAATGGCAAAATGCTGTAATTAACGTGTGACAGAAAATCAAAGGGTACTTTGTAAGCATATGAAAAATTAACACTGCAGGCCTATAGCTTTATGTACTGATTAGAAGCATATTAAATCAATAGGACATACAAACCAACAGCTTGCATATCTGATTATTGTAGGTCCTAGGAAGGGGTATCCTGATTTTAATTTAACTTAGGGATGCAATTTTCGTTCTTTGTCATCTTCCTGTGGAATGGAGGGTCACTTCAGACTAAACACTGGCAGCTTGATAAAGATAACCATTGAACTGGAAGAGATCATCATGAGGAATTCTCAGAGATAAGGAAAATATGAACATGTTCAGTCTTTTCTGATGGTGATGAAGCATCAGCTGTACTAATTAGAAAGGAGACCGACTGGAACGGGAAAAATTGGAAAGAACCCCTTCCCCTTCTCTTGGACTGAATCATTTCAGCTCCCTACCAAGTACTGTCAATTCTCTCTTTCCCAGAATCCAAACAACGAGAGGGGTTCAATCATTAGAATTATTTTCTGCTGTTAACTGACAAGTAAATGAACTGACCAGAGGGATCTATTGAAACATGCTACTTCATGGCCAGGTCATATGATGAGCACAGGCCAGTCCCCTACACCTTCTTCATCCACATTCTTACACAAAGATAACTGATGTATAAAATGATGGCCCCAAGGTTCTCTGGGGCAAAGACAAAACAAAACAAAAAAAGCAAAACCTTCTAATCCCCAAAGAAAGATAAATTTACATTCTGTAGTACATCAATTTTATTATGTTCCGTACATCAATTCTTTGATAATTTATCTATAACCTCTCTGCATCTTCCCTCTACCAATACAGATTACAACTCATTAATGCCTTAGACTTTTTCATGAGTTTCTCTGGTCCCTACTCTCTCCCCTAAAAAATTTTTTTTTAACTTGGTGACTTAACTCTTTGGTGATCAACCTCACCAAATTTATCTAGGCTGGTTCTCTGACATGATACATATAATCAAACTAAAAGTTTTTCAAGCTTGGTAGAACCTAGCCAAAGTTGCGTTTCAACAGTATAGCCTTTAAGAACTCAGAATTGCCTACATAGCATCATGAATGATCAGAAAAGGGATTTAATAAGAGGTGGGGAGAGGGCTATATATTCTATTATATTCTAAGTGTTTGAAAATTGATAATTCTAATGTGGTATATTTAGCTATCTAAACATTTAGTTTTTCAGAACAACCCCAATCCCTGAGTATCTGGAATAAATGAGAAGTTCATTATCCCATCTTTAATCTGTAGCAGATTAAAAAAAACCCATATATCTACATTTATCAAGGTTGCAAATAAAAACCTGTCCACATTTCCAAATCTTCTATATGATCAAGAAATGAGCTATCCAAAAGATTCAGACACACCAAGCTAATCCTGCCTGTGGGTCTAATATTAGGTTAAATTGTGAAATGAATTGACAATTTACTGCAACATTTCATGAAGGACTGAAAGGGAAGTATATAAAACTCGACATCATGATGTGCATATGAAACTGAAGAGGCACATGTATCTGATGGGTGAGTTGTAAAATTCATAGCAATCTCAGGCTAAACAAATGACCACCATGTAAGAAATTTTTCTGCTAAGGATTGTTTATTGGACCAATATATATATATACTGCACAGTGACCTGGAGGACTTAACATATATTCATTGAATTCAACTGGATGTAGCTTTGCTAAAATATAGCTCTGCTGTCATCATGGAGAGAACAGAATACTATACAGATGACAGCTCAATTTAAAAATAATTGCTATTATTACTATCATTATTATATGAGGTAGTAAAATCTTCCATTTGCATAATGCCTTACAATTAATAAACTTTCTTCACATTTGTTATCTCATTTAATCCTCTGGTATGATAAATGTTTTATTACTCCCATTTTATAGATGAGGAAACTGAGGGTCAGAGATATTAAGTCCATGGATAAACAGATAGCAAGGACCAGAGTTAAGACTAGGACCAAGGCCTTCTGAGTTCTAGGATGATGATGATGATGATGATGATGATGATGATGATGATGATGATGATGATGATGATGGAGCTCTCAATAATGCTAAGAGGCTGCCACATGGCCAACACCACAATAAAAGACATGAAGGCCTTGAACATTTCATTTTTTAAAAAAAAACTTATTTTTCTTAACCATAGTGAGCCATGCTCTATAGACAGTTCACAAAGAAGCCTTCCCTTCTCAAACACCGGCTTCCCAAGGATATTAATCATATTAGCTTATTACTCTGATAAGTGGGCAAACTAGGTGGTGCAGTAGATAGAGTGCTGGATCCAGAGTCAGGAAGACTCATCTTCATGAGTTCAAATCTGGCCTTAGACATTTACTAGCTGTGTGACCCTAGGCAAATCACTACACCCTGTTTGCCTCAGTTTCCTCATCTGTAAAATGAGTTGGAGAAGGAAGTGGCAAACAACTCCAGTATCTCTGCCAAGAAAACACAAGGGATCTCAAAGAATCAGATATGCCTGAAAAATAACTGAACATCAAAAACTCTGATAAGTACACAGGACCACTTGGAAGGAAGGTATAAGACAGAATACTACAGAGACCAGGTGCTTACAAACTGTTACCTGGGTTATAATGGTAAGAATAGGTTCAAATCATAGCTCAATTTACTTGAGATTCGCAAGTAAGAAGCAGTAGACCACCTGTGAGCTATTCCTTGCTTTTCCACTTACTTACCTATGTATATATGACCCAAGGAAAATAAATTCTCTTCTCTGGACCTCAGTTTCCTCATAAATATGAGGGAATTGGACCAGATGATCCCAAAGGTCCCTTTCAGCTCTAAAACCTATGATAGGCATAGGAGTTGGACTTCTGACTTCAATGGGAAAGAGAATTCCTTGATGAGGAAACTCACCAGTGAAATTACTAATACAGGTCAGCACCATTTCTGCAATTTATGGTCTTAGAGAGTTGTCTAGCCCTGAGAGTTCAGGAGATTTGCCCATGGTCACACAACTAGTATATGTAAGAGACAGCACTTGAACCCAGCTTTTCTCAACTTCTAGGCCAGCTCTTTATTCACTGTGTAAGCCTGCTTCTGAAGTCTATTATCTTTGATGTAAAGAGACTTACCCCCTCTCTGAAGTCTTCCTAGCTCAGAGTGAGCACTTAGCACTAATACCACTCATTGGGTACTGGACATACTTTTTGAAATCTTTTGTACTGTCATACATATTATTATTTAAGACTATGAATTTTTTGGATGTAAGGCCCATGATTTATATTTCTTCATATGACCTACAGCATCTAGAACAGTGTTTTGTTAAATGTCAAATATGTGTATGTGTGTCCATATAAGTACATAATATACACATATATGTATATATACACATACATGTTTTTATTGTAATAAAATATATTAAAATATTTTTATGTGTGTATATGTGTACATGTAATACATACATATATATATATACATACAGAGAGAGAGAGAGAGAGAGAAAGAGAGAGAGAGAGAGAGAGACAAATACCTTTGAGGCCCCGGGACTTTTCTCACCCACTTCTTTACCTTGAGGTAAAGGAACCCTAAGGTAAAGAAGTGGGTGAGAAAAGTCCCGGGGCCTCAAAGATGATTCATCACCATGATTGTCTTCCAAAAGGAGATGTACTTAAGAACAGAATCAAAGTATCTCCTAGTTCTCTGTCACTGTCTGTATCCCAGCCAGAAGCCTGGTGACCCAGATGCTGGATAACACCTACTGTTGAGTTTCAAAATCATGGTGTAGCTTGAGGCCTCCATATTTACAGAACTGACATGACTTTACAATGAGACAGAGAAAGAAGACATTCAGGCAACATTGAGATCTTTGCATTATTCCCTTAATAGTATGGGTATTGGGCTGGATATCAGCAGGGCATTCTAAATTTGGATGCCCTGAAAAGTTAAAAGATTTGAATGCCATGTTAATTATCCCTAAAGATTAGTGTGACTCGTTTAGAAGAGGTTCATTACTAGAGAGCTGGTGAACTGGTGATGGGGTATGTGTGTGTGTGTGTGTGTGTGTTTTAGCCACAGCGATCTAAGGCATGAAGGGGTTTCAAGTGGCATCAGTGCAGAAGGGAAGGCTCACACCAATGAAATCACAGGTCCTAGCAGAATGAAGTATACGTATATTTTGTTCAATAAGTCTAGGAAATGTGTGACACTTTTCAAAAGGATTTTTTACAAAATCAAAAATGTTTAAAATTTGTAAAGAGTTTCCATGCTAATATTTTACATGATTGCACATGCATATCCCATATAAGATTGCTTACCATCTCTGGGAGAAGGGAGGGGAGGAGAAGGAAGAATAGAATTTGGAACTCAAAACTAAAAAAAGAATATTAAAATTGTTTTTACATGTCATTGGGAGAAAAATAATTTTTTAAAAAGATTTTACATGCTAAAGAATGCCAATCTTCACATGAAATTTTACTTACCCAGAAATTTTATTCTCTAATTGTTCTGGATAATTGAGATACGACTACATTGGGTGCACTTACTCCTTTTTCTCTTAAAATACACATCCTGCATGTTATAGATTACAGATAATTCTTATACATTAATTAATCAGATGCTCTGATTCATTTTGTTCCCTCCCCCACCCCCCATTGTGTTTTATTCATGTTTGAAAACCTGATTTTAAATAGTGTATTCAGTCTTAAGTTTTCCTTATCTTTATGGCCTAGCTAATGGATTTCTTTCTAGTGGCAGCTGGAAACTGGTTATATTATAATTCTGTGCAGCATACTGCTGCTACTCAAGAAACATTACATCAAATAATAATCACAACATTCCAAATGTTACTCACAGTACTGCATTATTTAAAAACAGAACCAAATTAAACTAAAAACTTTCAGAAAGAATACTAGTGAAATAGCTTACTTTTCACATAGTATTCCATTCTTATGGGATGAGTTATTCCTAGAATCATAGCTCATAGGATCAGATCAAAACCCTTATGTTACATATGGGGAACTAAGACCTAGGGAGGTTAAATGACTTACCTAGTGTTATGCAGGCAGTAAGCATCAGAAGCAGGACTTGAACCCAAGTCCCATGCTCTATACTGCATGAATGTTGGCTGGCCATGAATGTCAGCTGAGACACTAAAATAATTATGAGCAAGTTATTAACCCAAGGTTATGCCTATTCTTCTGTGAAGCTGAATTGTTTAACCAAAGTCTGCTTTGAATAGGCCAATTATAGTCCTGTGTAAATGAAAATGTGCTTGAATTTTGGCAAGTAGGTTTGAATTTTAAAGTCTTCCATTTCATTTAAGGGACTCAGGCTCAGCCAACATTTTCATGTGTTGATATCTATAATCAAGCCATAATGGCTTTCTAAAAATAACATAAGATTACCCTTCACTACATAACTGCAAATAGGAAACTAATTCATTAAATTTAATTGTTTTTCACTAATGGAGATAACTTTCTGGTATTTAGCCATTAGTATATATATATATATATATATATGCACACACACACATATATGTGTGTGTATGTATGTATGTATAGATATAGATGTATTTATGTATATGTATATGTATATACACACACACATACACATACATGTGTATGGCAGCTAGGTGGCACAGTGGACAGAGTGCCTGGCATGGAGGTAAGAAGACTCTTCTTCCAGAGTTCAAATCCTGCTTCAGACACTTACTAATTGTGTGATCCTGGGCAAGTCACTTAACCCTGTCTGCCTCAGTTTCCTCACCTATAAAACGAGCTGGAGAAGGAAATAGCAAACCACTCCAGTATCTCTGCCAAGAAAACCCCAAATGGGGTCATGAAGAATTGGATAGGACTGAACAACTACCATGATACACACAAATGTGATCAATACCTACATTTGCCTGGACTTAGGATTTCATTGGTAGAGGGAATGCCTGGTGAGCAAAATCCCTCTACCGATGCAGATTGTCAATTATCCTACAACTTATAGTCTTAAAAAATTGCTTAAGGAGTTGAGAGGTCAAATGACTTGTCCAGGGTCACAGGGCCACTATGTGTAAGAGGCAGCATTTGAACTGAGGGCTTCCTACTATAAAGCTAGCTCTTCATCCGCAGCATCACAATGCCTCATAAGACATACATACATATATGTGGATATATGTGTACACATATATATGTATATGCATTTGTAGGCATGTATGTAAATATACAGAGAACACATATAGAAGAATGGAGGGACCGATGCTTCTTAGCCCAATGTGTATTTTTATACACAAATCTCCAGCTTTCTCTCTCTCTCTCTCTATAGTTATACAAAGACACACACACACATATTGAGGAGGGCAGCCGTTGTCCTCTATTCCTCTACGTCCATTACAAACTACCATGATGGAAAGTACAAGAAGCCATGGATTTCCTCTGTACTTTTCCCTGCCTGTTTTTTGCTAGTTTTATATCAAACCCACGTTTTACCATCAAAGCAAAAAAAAAAAAAACAAACAAACCATTTCCCCTACAGCCAGTCTTCCATGTTGGTGGAATATTAGTTCATATTTATTTAGTGTCTTCTGGATACACAATTCTTTCTGTCCATGGCCTCATCTGAAGCAGGAAAAGCAAGTGTTTTTATCCCCATTTTACAGAAGAGTAAACTAAGGCTACAAAACAAAATTATTATGAGAGATGTTGGCTACACCACCCCAAAATTCTAGGATCCCATTGGATGATGGATGCCATGCACTCACTTGGCTTCAAACTTAGTCCTTATCAAGATGGGGAAAAGGCCACTGAGGTATAGTAATCCTTAATCAGACACTAAAACCTCAATGTGAATGGGTTGCTTAGATTCTTTTCCCAAGATCAAGCTTTTGTAAGAGAGAAAAGAGAGAGAGTGAGGACATTAGGCACCTGGTATAATGGAGGATGGACCCCAGAGAGGTAGAAAAGGCAGAAAAAGACGCAGAAAAAAAGGGTTTGGCTGCAGCTGGTCCTGATCTTACTAGAAAACTGGCAAACGATATTACTGATGGATACCTATAGGTATTCAAATTGTGACAATACAGTTAGGGGAGAGAAGCAAAGCTGATGGAGTGTGAAGGAGCAAGTTGGTGAGGAGAGTGGGAAAAGCAGCCCAACACCTTCTGCAGAGTCATCATCGAATGTTCTGTTTTTCTAAAAAAAAAAAAAACAAACCAACCCCTTTTTATTTTACTAGTTATACTTTAAACACTAAAACTAGCATAGCTTTTGATAATCTGTTGATGGGGGAGGGGGTTAAGATCACTCCCTGACAGCAGTGGAATATCATTGGAATCAGGAAAGCCTGATTTCAAATTCTGCCTCAGACATTTGTAAGGTAGCTGTGTCACCTAGGGCAAGTGGCTTAATCTCTCTCAACCTCAGTTTCCCCACCTGAAAAATGGGAATTCTAAGAGAATCTACCTTACGGGGAGATTGTAAGGATCCACTCAAATGACATAACACGAACAGTTAGGTCTTGATTAGTGCAAATAATGAATGCCCTGAAGCAGTCTCATGTAGTCCAATTTATACAAAGTTATAGTTATATAAAATAAGGAATTGGTTCCAACCCAATGGAAACATGCGGTGCAAATTCAAATAAAGTAACTAGTTAGGAGACTTGTTATTTGCACTAATCAGGACCTAGCTGCCGTACTTCATAAATCTTAAAGTGGCCGTATAAACTCTAGCTATTGTTATTATTGTTGTTGTTGTAGAGAGCAAATGAGATAATTAATATATGTAAAGCTCTTTACATACCTTAAAGGGCTACCTAAATTACTCTTATAGCTTAGCACAAATAGAGGGCATCATTCTAGAATGCCTTCTGTCTGCATAAAGGCATACCCACATCTAGGCTCCTTGTCGTCGTTAGATGCAGAGAACCTCACCTCAATTCAAGTACACTGGAAAAATCTTACTTTAATCTGCTGCCTACAATGTACCAAGGTGAAAAATCGTGGCAACATGTCATAAACCAGTATGCAAATGATGCTCTTTGTAAATATTAACATAATTTAGTGCTTACAGTCATATTCTCATTTCTAATAGTTCTCCCCAAATGGAGTCTTTTCTCTGGACTGCTAGCCTGCAGGAGAGTCTTTCATCAGGAAGCTGAAATGTTTAATAACCTGCCAGCATATGTTTGGGATGTGCCGGGCTAGGCCTGATGACACGATGTCTTCATTATCAGAAGAAACAAGTCTCTGTCCTGTAATAGGACATTAAAACATGCCTGTGCTCATAAACTAATGCTTTGATGTCTAACCATGTAGCACTCTGACAGTGTGCAGTAACAAAAGGATGATTTTAATCCTGTGCTCTCTCAATGGCAAAACTCAATGGGGATTGAAGTTCATTACGGGAAAAGGTCTCTACTCTCAAAAGGGGCTCTAACTTTGAAGGCATTAAAAATGTCAACTATCATTTGCAAAAAGGTTCTTAGAACTGTTTGATTTTTTTTTGTCCTTTTACCACAGAGTGTTTAAGAGCTGGCTTAAATTTATGAAAAGTTTACTGAATCAATTTTTTCTTCTGATAAGCTCTTAAAAATGATTTGGCTAGGCTATGCATTATTCATTGGGCTCAGAATCCAATCAGCATTTATTTCCAATCATTCCAAATATGTGTGTTGCTATTGCTCAAAACCATAACTCACAACAACTAAAATTCAGCTGAATTTTAACTAATATAATTTACAACCAGAAGCATAATTTAATCTATGTACAACTTATCCCAATTTAGGTGTTTTCTAATACTCTATATTAGAAGTCACACCACAAATTTATCACAGCGGCATGAAATCCTTAAATATTAGACATGCCCTTAAATGGTTTAGGGCATAAAATATTTAGATCAGCAAGCATTATGCACATTAAAAAATCTCAATTTTTTAAAACACAAAATAATCATACTGATGATTTAGGTTCAACAATTTCACTTTAAGAAACAAAACCCTATAAAAGATAATATATGATCTAGACCCAAGAATACATGGGAAACCTCTATGGGCCTCAACATTAAATACATTTTCCTTGTATTATTTTTTTCCGCAGAAGAGTAATTCACTTTGGTATCCTCTAAATAATATGTAAAAAGCTTTCAGTGACAGGTAGTGCATTCAGTCCATTTTGCTGATAAAGGAAAAAAACAACAACAACAAAGAATAGATCATGGGGAGAATAGGAACATTTGTCAAAGTGAATTCTCTTTTTCTTCTGACTGTTCTCTAGATATATTTATCATTTCTCTTTAACGTGAGAAATATTGTGCTCTCCAGCATGCCCCTCTCTGTGCATCATTTGTGCCTTGATTCATTTCTACCTCTTGAGTAGGGATGCTCAGAGCAGATGCAGATCCAAGTTTACAGCCAAACGCGAGAAAAATAAGCAAGAAAGCAGTCAGGAACTGCGTGTCTATATTTTCCTGCCAGCTCTACCTTATCTGTAGATCCAGTTGTGTGGGCCAATAAAAAAGTACAGGAATTGGAAGAGGCTTAGAGAAACTTTGCTACTAGTCACAGCTCAAAGTTTTATGGCACTTTCCTCTTAACAACCCTGAATGATAGGTAGCATACATATTCCTGTTTTGCAGATGAGAAAATTGAGGCTCAGGTGACTTGCCCATAGTCACATAGCTACTAAGTGCCAGAAGCAGGATTTGAACCAAGTTATACTGGTTTCACATTCAGTACTCTTTCAATTCCATTATGTTGCCTAGTAAGTGCAATTGTAGATGGGTGAACTTGACTTAGGTGTTTTCTGATCTCCTAGTGTGGTCAGCAAACTACTAGCCATCGTTAAGATGAGTTTGGAATTCATTGGATAGACTTCTTCCTTCTTTCCCTTAGGTAACATGCAAGGGAAAAAAATCCATGGATTCCAAGTCATTTGTTTAGAGTTTTCTGAAGCACTCTAGGAGACAGAAGTCACTTAAATCTGCTTTGACTATCTTTAATAACTTGTGATTTTTGCTAGTGCTGTCATACTTTGGCTTCTAAATGGCAACTAACCATTCAGAGATGTACTCTCATAAGAAAATATAGCTAACCCAATCATACATATTGCTAAGATCACATGACAAAAACATAGTTACATTTGAAGTCTGTGACTGTTTTCAACTGAATATGGTAAAATAGTAATTTGTAAATGACTCCAGCCAATCTGAAGACATGGCATAGAATTTTGGGGCAGGAAAAGACCTTCAAAATCATCTGGTCCACCTTCCTCATTTTACAGAGAAGGAAGGGGAGGTTGAGGGAAGTGAAATTACTTGCCCACAGTCACACAAGCAACTGGAGACGGAGACAGAGCCAGAACCCAGGCTTATTGTCTCCCCATCTAGTATAACTTAATGAAAACTTACATGTGCCCATTTCTTATTCCAATCTCTGACACCACATTTGTGATATTCCTGTATGACCCAATTATAGCATTGTAGATGGGAAAGAATGTCACAAAATGCAGTCCCATTGCCTCCAAATTCGTTGTCCACTTTAAATATCCAGCGTTGCACATTCAGATTATCAACAATGAGTTGACTTAAGCATTCCACCATCTGTGGATGGAAAATGACTTTTTAAAAACTTTGTATTGCTATAGCACTTTAAAGTTAACATCACATTTTTCCCCTTTAAACCCATGAGGTAGGCAATTCCAGTGTTATTAACGTTCCCTTGTGGGGATATTGCAGATGAGGAAACTGAGGCTTAGAGAGGGTAAAATGATTTGACTTTGGTCACACAACTTGGAGATATCAGAAACAGGGCTCAAATCCAGGTGTCCTGAGAGGAATTCCTTTCCGCTTCAAAATGATGCCTCTCTCCCTGGATCCAATGTTATTAGCCCCTCTCCTGCTTGCCCCTCACCCCCAAAGTCTGCTTCTCAGGTAATTCATCAATATATTTACTTATTTAATTTATAAGGTATCTTCACAAAAAGGTGCAGTAGGAAGAGTTCTCAACTTGGTAGTGATAAAATCTGAGTCACATGATCCATTATTGATTTTTCACTTACTAGCAATGTGAGCTTGGGCCAAGTTTCTTCATTTATAAAATGAGGAGATTGAATAGATGATATCTAAGATGCCTTCCAGATCTAAATCTACGATACTCTAGATGGTATTTTTATTAAGTTTTTCTTTTACCTGTTTAGACTTATTCACATACCAAAGTCTGGTTCTGATACTATATTATGGCATGGAGTGCAACATGTAGCCTTGAAGGTTACACCAGGGGAGCGTTTGAGTTGGCCTTACTGGGTGGAGAGACTTAGACTCTGGTCCCAGCAATGGACTATCTGCTCGTCATCTGAGGACTAGCTTTGCTACGTTCAGAGAGTTTCATTACCAGATGGCTCAGAAACGAATGACCTTTTTTGAGCACTAGCATCTCTTCAACTCTATTGACTGAGTCATGTAGGGGTTGCATTCTGCATCACTGTGCAGGGTAGCCTGATTAAATTATAGCTCCCTAGGAGAAGTTTTAAGGAAGATATAGGATGTAAAGAAATAATTTTTAAAAATGAACAATCTTGGGCCTGAACCAATTTTGAAAGTGTATTCTTGGTTCCTGCAACAATAAGTTCTGTCAGTTGGGCTCAAATGTGTGTAATTGAATCTGAGTGCTTTTATTTGTCCTTTGGAGAATTATGTGTTTATTTATTGATTGGCCATATGGTATTATTTTTTTGGTACTAAAACATTAAGTGTTTCTTCAAAACTTTAGCTGTTTGGGGCTTTGTTGAGCTTTTTAATGTTTTAATCTATTTTATATATATATATATATATATATATATATTTTTTTTCCTCCTTGATATACTTGGCAGAATCTCATTCAGTAGGCCAGGAGGTAATTTATGACCACATAGGTCACATGATCAAGACAGGTAATAGTAATACAGCATCTATGGATGTGTCTTCCTTCTTAGGAGAATTAATGCACTTGGTCCTATTCCACACACCAATATTACATTTAGATAATCAATCATGAAGCATTTGTTAATTGTCTATCATGCACCAGGCAGTATGTTGGGTTCTATGAATACAAAGATAAACATAAAATGTTCCCTGCCTTGAAGGATAATTTTTTTTCTGTAACAAATATTTATTTTTCTTTCTCTCCCACATCCCATCTTCCCCCAAACATCAAGAAAGAAAAAAAGAAAAACAAAACCTTTATAACACACATGCATAGTCAAGCAAATTTTTTTGGCCAGATCCAAATTTTGGCCATATCCAAAAAAGTATATGTTATTCTACATATTGAGTTCATCTCTGTAAAGATGTGGGTAGTATTCCTTATTACTCGTCCTCTGGAATCACGGTTGATACTTGTGTTGATCAAAGATCTTAATTCTTTAATTATAGCTAGAGGTACAAGGATAGTTCCTACAAGATTAGAAGTGAGCTCAATCAATTGAAAATTCGAATGATGAGAGGGAAGTCATCAAGATTCACAGAAATGTTCATCTCCATATGGAAAGGGGGAGGAGAGAGAGGAGAAAGAAAGGGAAAAAGAGTAAAGGACAAGTAGTCAGTCTTATAATCAATAAACCATTTCTGCTGAGCTTGTACCAACCATGTCTATAAAAATTGCTGAATCTTGAGCAATACTGTGGTAACTGTCTTGGATATATCTACTTTGAGGGCCTATAACTTCACTAATGCAGATCACAATCCCTTTACAACTTGGTAAATGGTCTTTAAGAATGTCAGTGGCTGGAAAATTTCTCATCTTGTGGCCAACCTGGTGATGAGTCTTTCTCTTTTGATATGGTTTTTCCATTTCTACTTTCCTCCCCCTACCCTATAATTAGTTTTATATTAAGGAATGTGAAAAGCCCTCTTCAGCTTAGCTGACTCTTCAGTCCCCCAACACACACACACACACACACACACACACACACACACACAAATATCTTTCATTATATAGTTATGCTGAAGTCCATAGTCATACGTGAACATGCCTTGAAACTGAAGGAGCACAGACACCCAGGCCCCCACCGTGGAACGAGAAGGCAGGGACAGGAGCAATCAAAAGCAGCATGGAGCTGGTGACACTCCATGAGCAACTTCTGCCCTTATGTCTGTGAATTTCCTTGTATACTAACTGAACTTGGCTTTTTTGATGACGCTGATGGAGGTTTGTCTTCTTCCTTCCTCTTTGCTGAGAACTCTATTCTGACTTTGATTCTCACTTTGTCCTTTCCTCCCTGGACTTCCTTGGGTACCATGTTTATAACTCCTCCTTGAATGACTGTTGGTCAGAGACAATATTATTAAAATTATTCTGACCCACATGTACAAAAATATTTCTAGCAGCTCTTTTTGTGGTGGCAAAGAATTAGGAATTGAGAGGATGTCCAGCAATTGGGGAATGGCTGAACAAGTTGTGGTATATGAATGTAATGGAATACTATTGTGCTGTAAGAAATGATGAGCAGGTGGACTTCAGAAAAACCTGGAAAGACTTGTATGGTCTGATGCTGAGGGAAGTGAGCAGAACCAGGAGAACGTTGTATACAGTAACAGCCACATTGTGCAATGACGAATATTGATAGACTTAACCCTTCTCAGCAATGCAAGGATCTAAGACATCTCCAAAGGCATCATGATGGAAAATGCTATCCACATCCAAAGAAAGAACTATGGAGTTTGGATTAGACTATTTTTTTTTTGGTAAGGCAATGGGGTAAAGTGATTTGCCCAAGGTCACACAGCTAGTAAGTGTCAAGTGTCTGAGGCTAGATTTGAACTCAGGTCTTGCTGAATCCAGGGCTGGTGTTCTATCTACTGCATCATCTAGCTGCCCCAGAACTATGGAGTTTGAATGCAGATCGAATCATACTATTTGCTATTTTTTTTCTTCTGTTGTGTTTTGTTTCCTTTTTCTGGTGGTTCCTCCTATTGGTTCTAATTCTTTCTTACAACATCATAATGTGAAAATATGTTTAATAGGAATGTATATGTATAGCTATATCAGATCGTGCATTGTCTTGTGGAGGGAGGTGAGGAGGGAGGGAGAGAAAAATTTTAAACTCAAAAGCTTATGGAAGTGATTGTTGATAAATCAAAATAAATTAATAAAAAAAATTATTCTGAGGAAGAGTGAAATTGTTCTAAGCAAGAATGAAAGTTGTTTTCTTGGGCTGGTCTGCCCAGTAAAGCTTCTTCAATTTGTCATACTGTAAACCAAAACATGGAGGTGATGCCCCAGTGGCCTTCCTGGGGTTCCCTGCTGTCCTGGTAGCCACCATGTATTTCTGGTGCATTTAAAGAAGATCCAAACAGAATTCCCTCGTCATCCATATAGTCACTATCTAAATAGGTTTGTGGCTAATGTGGGTATTTAAAGAATAAAATTGCACATTGTATGGTCATAAGCATAGCATAGGTAGCCTTATGAATGTTCCTTCCCAAAATGCTTCTGTCTCTACTCTGTGGTTATAATGTTACTAAAGACATTCTATATTCAATTGTATTTTGAGGCAATCTAATCAGATTCTTAGACGCAGAATGGGCCTTTACTCTGTTAAAAATCTGATGAAAATTCTTGTTTCATTGTTGAGGAAGGTAATCTGACATAGCCATCTTTTAAAGTGTATAGTTGGGGGCTTCGACCACACACAGAATTATTATGTGTTTGCTCCAAATCCTATTATTTGTTGCTTCTGAGAATCCTATAAATGGGTTTCTGTTGATGACTCCCCTACAGTAATGAAAAGGATCAATAGTATTGTAAAGACTACACCACTGGAAAGAATTATGTGCTATCTTTAAGTGAAAATTGAACAGTGCTTTAAAATAGCATTGCCATTTTTGATTATTTAACCAAAGCTGTCAATATTTCATACAGAGCACATGCCAGAAAAAGAACTTTCATCGTTGTTTCAAGGATCAAAAGAGGAAATGCTATGCCACTGTGTCTGTGTTATATGGCTTTTTATAAATAAATTAGTTAATCATAAACCAAATGACTTTGTGCTCTTTTCAAACATCTATCATCTGTTGTTTGATTCTTTCTGCTTGAAAGATGTGATATATCTGTTTTGTTGCCCATTCATTTTCTACTTGCAAAGGATAGAAATGGGAAAAGACATCTTCTGCGCAAATCCAGCTGTTAGCAATATTTATCAACCTAAGTCAAAGTAGTCCCAGCTCTCCTTTGGCAGCTTCATGCTTCTGATGCCCATCAGTTAAAGGCCAGTGTCATCAATTCGACACCATCTGCAGATTCAGAAAACTGGTGCCCTCAAACAGATTGGATTAGTCTTTCACTGCAATATGCTTTCCATTTTCAAAACCTCAGCTGAGGGCTTTTATCTTGGTGAGATGAATTAAGTTTTCCAGACAAGGAAAATAGTATTCCATTATAATTTGACTCTTTATTACTACAGGGCTTTAAAGATACCAGTCAAAGAGATTCCCTGGACCTTTAACATATGACCAGAATGTTCTAGAATATTTCAGCATAAAGGTTGCCTAAGTTTTTCATTAAAAAAGATGAAGACAATGCTCTCGAGGAGCCCTGCATGCAGTTGTTGAAGATCTGAAAATTAGATAGTAGAATTTGTCCAGTGATCTTCCTATCACCTGAGAATCTGTTTGGTTTCACTTGCATGAAGTATATCAGCCAAATCCCTGCTGAGAAGCAGTTTATTTCTTATTATGCTCTAATTCCCATTATTATGTGGAGGTAACCATTCCCTCAGACACTCCCACTGGATTTTGGCTATGATATAGATTTCTGGAATTCTTCTCTTCTTTAGGGGTAACTTTCTGGCTCAGCTCACAGAGCACTCTGTAACACTCAGTGAACCCAAAGGACTTTAATGATGTTTAATAAGATGGCAGATTTTATTAAGTCTGTAAAAAGATCTGTACACCAGCCTCTGAAAAGTACAGTTTACCATCAAGCTCCATGTTAGGCCCTAGAGGCCTTGTGGCACAAGGTGTTGGCTGATGACCCAGGATGATGCTCCTTGAGTGAGTATAGGAGCCCAGTGAGTTGCCTCATTCTGTGTGCTACTTAGGCTTCACTTTGGGACACAGTGGCTCCCTGCCATAGTGTCCCATCATACTCTGGACCTTGCTCAACTTTTTTCCTCCCAACCAAAGTTCACCTGCCTCATTGTTTCAAGGCTTTGCTATGTGACTGACTGGCTAATACGATGAACTAACATAAAATAAGAAGGCATCAATGGCTGATAATGGATTAATGCATCCCTCTTCCCAGATAATATCTGCATTATAATAGGGACCTTCAATGCCTTAACAAGTAAGTAGTAATGGGTGAGTCATTTAGCCTCTTGTGCCTCAGTTTCTTTATATATAAAAAAATCAGAGGGTTAGAGTAGATAACCCCTAAGCTCCCTTGCAACTCAACATCCTGAGATTTAATGAATGAATGAATGATCTCCAAGCTCCCTTCCAGTTCTAACACTCTATGATTTTATGGAAATTTCCAGCCTTAGTGCATGACCAGAGTAGACACCGGAGATATGGTCATGCAGTGGTGGCTACAAGCTATGACCAAGAGACACAGTGAAATAGTCTTTAAAGTAAAGATTTTATAACAAACACATAATGAAGAATTCACAGCTATTTACTCTTTACCTTTCTTTTGTTACAAAGAGAAGTGATAGCTCCACAGAAAAACACTAACTCCATACACAAACCAAGGAAGAACCAGTTCTAGTTGCTAATGTTAAATTTCTCCAAATATTTTTGGTCTTCAATAACTTGGGTTCAAAAAATCAACTGCATAACCATATGCCAAAAATAAAATATGAGAGTTTGGAAAGTAGTTCATGTGAAAAAAAAAAACCCAAAACCAAACAAAACTCAGGGATGGCAGGTTCTAAATGACTTGACTTGTTGACTTGATTCTAAAAGAATCAGCAACGTGATAAGGTAGCCAAAGGAGCTAATATTTTCTTAGTCCTTATGAGCAGAAATGCAGTGTCTATAGTGTCCATACGGTACATAGCGCTGTACTCTGTCTTGACTAGACCAAATCTGGAATACTGTGTCTGGGTCTAGGCATGACATTTTAGGGTTGACCAGGAAAGTGAGGAGACTCAAAAGACATGCCATCCTATGATCAGATAAAGAATCTAGGTCCTGAAGAAGCGAAAACTGGGTTGGGGGTGAGTTGCCTGTCTTCAAATATCTGAATGGCCATCATATGAAAGAAGAGTTTGGTTTGTTTGGCTTTGCCCTCTTGGGCAAAGGCAGGGACAACAGAAGGAAGTTAGAGGGAGGTAGATTTCACCTCAATATAAAGAATAAGATTTCATCATAGCTGTCTAAAAACAGAATGCTCTGATCCACAGGAGAAGTGAGTCTCCCATCACTGGTGGTTCTTAAGCGGGGGCTGAATGACTGACATGTTGAGAATATTGTGCACAGGATTCATGATTTCGGGGTGAAGGTTGGGCTAAACAACCTCTATGGTCCCTTCCAACTCTAAAATCCTATGGCTATAAAAGCTGGAATAGATTTTTCCTCTTAGGATTGACCTTGGGTAAAACTATGAAATAAATGGAGTTTATCATTGATGACCTTATTTGTTACCCTTCTTTCACAATCCTTTCTTTCTTTTGACAGCTCCTTTCTCTCTTTGGCTTTATAGTCAGAAAAGACTTTGGAGGTCTCCTAGCCCAAGCCCCTCAAAACTGAGGATTAAGGATCTCTGACTTAATTTTCCAATGGCCAGGTAGCAACCCATGCTCTGGACCTTGCTCAGCCCATTTCCTCCCAACCAAAGTTTACCTATCTCATTCTCTCCAAGCCTTGTGAAGTGACTGACTGGCTAATATGAGAAGGCATTAATGCCTGATAACAGATTAATGCATCCCTTTTCCCAGATAACATCTGCATTACAACAGGGGCCTTCAATGCGTTAACAAATAAATAACACCACTGACTAGCCATATAACCTTGATCACCAAGCCTCTTAGACCTCAGTTTCTTTATGTACAAAAGAAACCAAAGTGGTAGAGTAGATGATCACTATGCTCTCTTGCAACTCTAAATCCTATGATTTAATGAATGAATGAATGACCCCTAGATCCCTTCCACTTCTAACATTCTATGATTTCATAGGAATTTCCAGCCCTAGGACATGACCAGAAGACAAGATGATTTGAAACAACAGTCATTGCAGTCACACCACATTAGTCTACCTTTGGGGAAAGGGCCTGGTTCCATCCTGGAATGGAAAGTACCACTAATGCCAAAAGGGCCTGTAAGATTTTGAGAGGCCTACGAATCCATCCCTTCCCACTGCTGCTTACCTGTTGGTAATTATAGACGTCATAAACCCCAGGAGGGATCGGCACACAGGCACTGGCAAAGATCCGTTTACTTCCAGACTTGGTACTATAGAGCTGGGCCACTTCAGGCTCTGAGCCTAGAATAGGCACATCTAACATGTCGGCCACAGCTAAATCATCTTTGTGGATGAGCCCGCCAACAATGTACGCTTCCTTTCCTTGGATGAGGTTTTTTATTCTTTTGATTGTCTGGGGACTGTACTTGAGATGAGTGGCCAGGCACATACGATGTCCCTGTGGAAAGATAACATTACTCTTGTTAAAAGGTGTTCTTTCCCATTCCATGCCCCTAATTTATAATGTTGCACACAATAAATACATTATTAATAGCAGGCTGGGTTATGACCTATCCTGTAGTTTAGCAGTTTAAATTGATAAAAGCTGTTGGGGTGAGGTTCCATAATCGTTCACATCTTTAGTGTGTTGGGAATGGGCTCACTGGGAATAGAACTAATTACTACACATCTGTATTTATTTGATCCACGTGGAATTATCCTTCTGTCAGTCGGAAAAGAGGCTGGCGGCCTTTGGATAATAGTGATTCATCTCAGCAACACTTCTGGCATGGTTTAACACTAAAGTGCCTGGAAAATCAATACAAAAAAATGAAGAAAAAAGCCCGATAGGAGAGAATATATCTCACCATACTGTGTACAAAAGGCAGCACTCTTGAAATGGTTTTTCAGAAAGAAGGCACGTGGCGTATCCCCTTCCCCTCCCCCCCATCCACTAGACAGCCCAATTTCATAGCATATGCTTTTTTGCTATAGTTATCATGGACCAAGCCCATTTCTCTGCAAATGATTTGAGGAGGGAAAACAATCTGTATTTTCCAACAAGCATCAAATTCATTTTCAAATGGAAAACTCCTTTTCATATTTGTTTTTGACAATGAGACATATGAATTTAGGGATTTATATGACTGCCTCATCTCATAAAATCCCAGGTAACTATATTTCATATCCCCTAGAGCAGGGGCTCTTAACTGGTGTCCATGGCTGACTTCTTAAGAGGACCAGGGATAGATTTCAGGGGGTCTATGAACTTAGAGGGGAAAATTTACAACTTCATTTATACCCACACCCCCCCAATAATCTCTAACTAGAATTTAGCATTTCCTTCAATTATTTAAAAACATTAATTCTGAGTAGAGGTCCAAAGGCTTCACTAGATTGCCAGAGGGGTCCCTGACTATCTTCGTAGTGGGTGAGAGAAAGGAAAGAGCATTTATATAGTGCCTACTATTTGCCAGGCACTGTGCTAAGTGTTTTACAGATGTTATCTTATTTGATCCTCACAACAATCCTGGGAGGTGGATGCTATTATCTCCATTTTAGAGTTGAGGCACTTAATAGAGGTTAAGTGAATTGCCCAGGGTCACACTGCTAGTAAGTGTATAAGTCTGGATTTGAACTCGGGTCTTTCTGATTCCAGGCCTAGATCCAGCCCATACCCTGTACCTGCCTCACTAGAAAAAAGAAAATGCAAAGGTATAGTGAGTAATGCCATTTTGAGATCACCAACTATGTATCATTTTTAACATCTTTAAAAAGTACTTTGATAATTTATCCTTAACTACCTTACTGAAAATTAACTAAACTGCTATTTTAAAATGTCACGTGAATAACAATACATAGAATCCATGGAATCTTGGAATCATACAAATACTATGATATATAGAATCATGGAATCCTAAAGCTAGAAGGGGTCTCATAGGACCTCCACTGGGATAGCAGCCTGGTATGTAGATGGATTCAGATTCTGAGGACCTGAGTTTGAATCTTTTCTCTTCCACTTAACCACTTGTATGACCTTGGGCAAGTCATTTAACCTCTTAGAACCTCATTTTACTCATATTTAGATGACAGATTTGGACTAGATGATCTCTTAGATCACTTTCAGGCTTGAGTTGATGGATGACTCTATGATCAAGAAGTTACACAGTCCAATAGCTTATCTTTCAACCATCTTGTTGAGACATTTGTCTATTCCATTTCTAACCCAATCCTAGGAAGCATATCAGTAAGCAGCTACAATAGATAAGGAACTGTGCTAGGCTTTGGAGATATAAGGACAAAGCAACAAAAAAAAGTCCTTTTCATAGCTCTGTAAAGGACCTTGGAGATCATCTGTTCTGGACTCTTAATTATACAAATGAGAAACTTTAGGCCTAGAGTGGTAAAAGACTCATTCAAGTTCATAAAGCCAGTCCAGGACAGAGTCAAGACTAGAATCTTGATCTCTTGACCACCAATGGAGTTCTCATTCCATTATCCCACCCTCACCTCCTAGAGAAAGAAAATGTGAAGAAATGGAGAGTAATGACATTTGGGGATGACCATCCATGTGCCATTTTGTAAAATGGGGATAGGATCAGCACCTTCCTTCTAAGGTTGTTATGAGGATGTTGTTCAGTTGTTTCAGTCATGTCTGATTCTTTGTGACCTCAATGGATTTTTCTTGGCAAAAATACTGGAATGGTTTGCTATTTCTATCTCCAGCTCATTTTACAGATGAGAAAACTGAGGCAAACAGGATTAAGTTGCTTGCCCAAGGTCACATGGCTAGTAAGTGTCTGAGGCTGGATTTGAACTCAGGTCTTCTTGACTCCAGTCAAGAAGTGCTCTATCCACTGTTCCACTATCCACTGCCTGTTATAAGTATGACATGAAATAATATTTGTAAAGGACTTTGCAAACCTTAAAGCACTTATATAAATGCTAAGTTTAAAAAAACTGTGTATCTGAGAAAACAGTCTTAAGAAACCCTTTTGGTTTACTACTATTGGTTTTTTCTTTCTTTTATTTCCTCAACAGTGGGGGTGGGGAGGAGAAAGGGGTAGGAGAGAGAGAAAATCATTTTTTGTTAATTGAAAATAAAATTTAATTTTAAAAAATGAAATCTTATTGTTCCACTTGATGATGTCTGTAATGAACTAAATGCTACTTCTGGATAATTTTGGATTTTTAATCTGATTGACTATATTTTAAGCCTTCCCATTGTATGGGTTGCTTCCCCTCCTTTACAATCTATTGTAATGAGGCAGAGCACAAGAATCCAAGACTACTGGAGACCCATGGTTTGTAGATACAGACACTTGGCTTCTCCAGGATGCTCACAGAAATATTCCAAATGTAGCAGTTTGCTAGTACTATTTTAGCTTTGTAAAATCCTCATTCTCTGCATGTTATCAGTAGAGAAATTGAAAGTCTAGAGCAGTGATCTCAAACTCAAATAGAAATGAGGCCACCAAACTATATATAAGGATCCCTGCTGGCCACACATTAACTTAGAAAAACACATATTACTATTATCTATGTTTTATTGTATTTTTATTTATTTTGTTAAATATTTTGCAATTACATTTTAATTTGTTTTGGGCTGCTCTTGGGAGTTTTGTGGGCTGCATGTGTCCCATGGGCCGTGTGTTAGATACTTCTAGTCTAGAGTATTTGAGGGAGATGATCCAATAACTGACAAAAGCAAGAACAGAATTCAATGTGGAATTTTTTTCCCTTTAAAATTCCGTGTTTTATGCATCCCAAACTACCTTTTTATATGGAAATCATCTCATTTTTTTTCTGGATCTCCTGAGCACTTTGTCTTTCTCCTGTGGTACTTTATACACTCCAGCTGGAATTATGTTTATTTATGGACATAACTTACATTTTCTCACTAGATAATAAGTTGTTTAAGGGTAGGAATCTTATGTATTTATCCACTTACCTATCCTATAATGGGGCAGCTAGATGGTGCAGTGGATAGAGCACTGGGTCTGAAATCAGGAAGACATTCCTGATTTCAAATCTGGCCTCAGACGCTTACTAGCTGTGTGATCCTGGGCAAGTCACTTAACCCTATTTGCCTCAGTTTCTTCATCTGTAAAATGAGCTGCAGAAGGAAATGGCAAACTACTGCAGTAGCTCTGCCAAGAAAACCCCAAACAGGGACATGAAGAATTGGACGTGCCTGAAAAAAGACTGAACAAAGAAAAAAAATCCCATAATACCTAGCACAGTGCTACATACAGTAGATACTCAATAAATGCTTATTGAATGAATGAAGAGTAGAGTATATTGACTCGATCCCTGGACCTCTGTCAGGGAAATAACTGGGAAATGGGGAATGTAGGTTATTGCCAAAAGGTCTTATCTGGAAATTTAGAGACAAATTGTGCTCTCAGATCTATTCAATGGACTAATATGAATATCCAAAACCTAAAATACCTTTAGTCAATTGCGTCAGCATTAGAGTGGCATACAAAATGTTCATCACTGATTTTTTTTGACAAGTCAGGTACAATGTAATAAGTTATCTATTACTTCCTTAAAACATTAATAGCTCAAAAATATTGACATGTGACATCATGACAGCACATTTTGCCAATACAGATTCAAACTTTGTGCTACTACTTGGGCAAGTTCAGAAAAACATTTTGGTATTTTTTCCCCCTTTAATGGTTTATCTTTTTTTTTTAATAGTATTTTATTTTGGCATTTTTTTTTAAAAAGGGCTCCTCAAGCTATTGAAAATCAGCATTGTCACAATCGCATGTCTCTATTTAGAAGGTTAAAAACAATAACTAAACACAAACAGGAAATGATCTCTAAAAAAAAAGATCAGTTGCATGTAAACAGATTAATTCCTCAAATAATCTAAATTAGAGTAGGAATAGGGAAAGGGGCTGGAACTGTGATTTCCTCAGTAGTGAGGAAACTTGATCTACTGATACAAGTTAGCATCTTCCCTGTAACTTAGAGTTTTAGACAGCCGCCTAGAATACTTGGAGGTTAAATGACTTGCCCAGGGTCACATAGCCAGTATGTGTCAGAGCGGGATTTGAATCCAGGTGTTCTTGACTTCGATGAGAGCTCTCTATCTATTATGCCATGTCATGAAAGGTCAAATATTTATAACAAATGATCATCTGCAACATTTCCATTCAAAAAGATGCAGATGCAAAATATAAGTACAATATGAGTACAATTTAGTTGTACCAGTGAGCACCACTGAGGTACATCAAAGCGTCCATTACTCAAGCCCACTAGCTGTGCAGAGGTCAAAGATAAGGCTTACAGCATAAAATTCCTTAGGCGGAACATAGAATCAAACAGTTAGAGCTAAAATGGACTTTGTGAAATTGCCCACAATGGTCACTAGATATTTATAAATGAAGAATGAGGTTCCTTTCAGTGAAGTGACTAACCCATGGTAACTCAGGGAATTAATGGCAGAACTAAAGCCGGAACCTAGGTTCGATTCAATTCAATAAGCATTTATCAAGCACCTACTATGTGCTAGGCACTGTGCTGGGAATATAAAGATAAAACAGTTCCTACTCTCAATGAGCTTCCATTCTGTCAAGGGGAATAATATACACAAAATATACACAAAAAGATTTTCAGAGAGGGCATCCATTGAAACTTCAGGGTAGTTTGTGAATAACAATAGTTCTGGAGGAAGGGTAGGGAAGAGTGGGAGATGTATATCAGAGAGATATGGATGTGTGTGAGGAGCTTGGGAGTAGCGGTCAGCAGCAGGAGCTTTGGCTTAGGCAGCCTACAATTCAGAATCACAGGGATTCTAAATGTAGTCACAGGGCAGTACATTATCCTTTCCTTCACATGTAGCAAAGGAAATTTTGGTTTGGTTACCAGTCCCTGAGAAAGAGTTGGAAGGAGGTGAAGATGGGTGTGGGAAGAGTCTTCTGATTCTTGGCCAATGATTTTCTTCCATCACACCTTACTCTGTATTTACAATCGGGGGAAAGGGGAGGATTCATAAAGACACTGAACCTGTGATTTAATTGACATAAGGAACTACTGCTATGGAAACACCTTCTAATGATGTAGAATGGAAATTCACCTGCAATTTACTGTCTTCTAAGACAGTTTCCTGGGGCCACTGAGGAATTAGGTGACTTGCCTTTACTCTCATAGTTAGTATGCTCAGAAGTAGGTCTTGAACCTATGTCATTGAACTCTAAATCTAGCCTTCTTTCTGTTGTACTTCGACGAATAGGTACTCCAGTCCAGTCTTCTTTCAGAAGGCTTCATACCAATGCCATGTTTCACCATAGCATTGCCACAGACCTCCATTACTGCCTAGAACTTTGATGCTACCAACAAAGAAGCTGATCCAATACTCCCTCCTTCTTTTTCCATTAGCCTTCCATTATCGTCAAGTGGTCAAGGTGGTGGGAACCACTACTCACATCAGGGCTCCTACCATAACATCTTCTCATCCCCTTTTCATCATCCCTAACAATTCCTTTCTCCCAAGTAGAGTATGAGCTTCTTGAGGGCAGGAACTGTATAATTTTTAATCATTGTATCTTTCAGCACTCAGCATGGTACCTGGAACATAGTAGGCACTCAATAAATATTTGTTGTATTTGATTTATTAAATTGAATTAATTGAACTACTAGAAATAGGCATTGAAGCATTAATGAGTATAACTCTCTCCCTAACTCAGTACTCAGGTAACTCCCAAATTCCCACCATAACTAAACATTTGGAAAAATAGATTTAACCAGAGTGCTCATGACTTCTAATAGTAGTCCTTTGATAGTTAGCCCTGGTTTGAAGTTAAAATCATGAAAAAAAATTAATGATTAAAATGGGGACATGATTAAGAAAGATAAGCCTAGAACATAGGTTAATACTAATAATTAATTTTAATAGGAGGGTAAGATACTTGTTAAACCATTATCTTCTCTTTTCTTTTTTTGGAGGCAGTCAAGGTTAAGTGACTTGCCTTGACCTCGTTCTTACCTTCTCCCTTTCCCCACCACTCCTATCTCCTGCCCAGATCAAGACAGAGAATTTTGTGGGATGTTAGATATCTGCTCTCCATAGGGGCCTGATTCTGAAAGGTGCATGCATCTTGTTAGAATGCTAATGAAAGTCTACTGATCACAATGCATACTAATCACATCCTGCTCAGTCCCTTCCTCAATCCCTGCCTTTTTGGCAAAGTCCTAAAGCAGGAATGACATGTCTGAAAAGGAAATGGATTTATTTTATTCCAAAGTATTTGGTGATTCCTCTACAGTATATGGGGGGGAAAATGATTCCACTAATAGATATAATGTCAGCTTTGGTGGATTAGATTTGCAGAAGTAAGTGACTTTATGGGAATGAGAACTACCATTAGGAAAGAAATTCAAGATCTTTAAAGAAAAAAAAGCTTTATAAAAATTTATACAATTCCCACTGGACTTATCATCTGATGATCTAGACTCATGCCCCAGCTCAAACACTTAGTGCCAGTGTGTCCCTGAAAAACCCAGTTAATCTCTCTGAGCCTCAATTTTCTTATATGTAAAATGGAGATAATAATGTTTACACTACTCTACCCTCACAGGGTTATTGTGTAGAAAACATTTTGTAAACTTTAAGGCACTTTAGACCTACAAGCTAATATTGTCATTATTCCTTTTACATGGAAAATTTTGGGGGGGAGTATTTGGAAAATAGAATCTTGAGAAATTTCCTAACTGTCAGAGTACTCTCAAAACCGATCTTCCTTATGCCAGCTAGGTGGCACAGTGGGTAGAGTACCAGACCCGGAGTCAGGAACACTTGAACTCAGAAAAAGACTTTGAACTCTGTGTGGTCCTGGGAAAGTCATTTAATCACTGTCTGCCACAGTTTTTTTCATCTGTAAAATGGGGATAATAAATAGCACCTACCTGATAGAACTGTTTCAAGTATCAAATGAAATAACCTTTGTAAAGTACTTTGTAAACCTTAAAGTGCTATAAAATTTCTAGGTATCATAATCATCATAGCTCCTGCCTGCTTTTCAGAGGCTTTTTTTCAATATCACTCTAACTTGATCCAGACAGATTTAAAACAACTTTTTAGGAATCATAAATTATAAAAAAATCTAAATATTTACTTGGGCAGGTAGGTGGCACAGCAGATAAAGTGCTGGGCCTGGAGTCAGGAAGACCCACCATCCTGAGCTCAAATCTGTCTCAGACACTTACTAGCTGTGTGATCCTAGCAAAGCACTTAACCCTGTTTGCCTCAGTTTCCTTATCTGTAAATGGAGCTAGAGGAGCAAATGGCAAACCACTCCAGTATCTTTGCCAAGAAAACCCCAAATGATGTTATGAAGTCAGATATAATGGAAATGACTGAACAGCAACAACAAAATGTTCATCATTCTAAATAAGAATATGATTTATCAGGCTAAGTCCCACTGAAAAAGTTCACCCCTGGTGAAGTCCAAAGAGCACTGAACTGGGGTTTAGAAGCCTGGGATTTTAGACCAAATGGCACCATTGTGTGAACCTACTTGTGCCTTGATTTCACCAACTGTAAAATGAGGGAGGTGGATGAGGTTCCTGCTAACTCTAAATTTCCAATGATTTTAAGTGGCTCTTGCTTTTGATTGATGTTCCTGCCCTGTTCTTATAAATCTATCTATCTGATAATCCAGTTGTCAAAAGTGGGCGATGGGCTACAGATAGCCTGGGCTGGGTTACTTCAACTCAGTCTATAAAGCTAAACTGGGATATTTATTTCTCAGACACTAACTAGCAGTCTAATCAGTAAAGCTGTTAAACTTGCAATAATATTTCACTGATGTGTACCCAAGCGTTACAAGTTATAAAATTTCCAATTTAATTTTACTGCATCCCTGAAGCTGTAGTAATTAGAAGACAAACTCACAGGGAAGAAGTTTATAGCTTCAGGGGAGAGAATTCTGAACCTGTCCTTCAGGTCACTCATGTCCTCAGGGTTTCCAGTTATGACAGCTGACTGTAGACCCAGGAACTTATTATAATATTTCACTAATTCGTCAGGCAGTTGAAGTGGGGAGACATAGATGACTTCCACATTGGCATCTAAAAACAATGGGTATAGCGTTAATTATTGGGAAAAAAGGTTAACAACGTTCCGAACCCTGGCATCTGACTGTCTCAAAGTAGTTTAAAATAAAGAACACTTCCGAAAGCTATGCAGAAGTTAATTTAGATTGGTTTCCCTTAACTCTTACCAATTTAACACACTTTCAGCTGTCTTAATATTTCTCTGACTATGCATTGAATAATAATAAAAATAAAGTAAAAATGGTTATTTTTGCAGGAGGAGGGATGTAAAGGACCATACAGCTATATGTTCCAATAACATTCAGGGATTTTGTTTTCCAAGTCCCAGACACATCAATGAGAATTACACATTACTTTAAGAATGTAACCCATTAACTTCAGTATATTATAAAACTGAGCTGTTAACTTTGGAAAGCTGATGAAACGGTAATTTCTTTTCTTTGTCTGGACTCAACAGGATCAATCCACATCAATGTCCTTTCCAAATAAATAGATTAACAGTTGGATGATTCCAGTAACAGTGATTATTCCAAAAATTCAATCATCTCCCTGCTTTATACCCTCCAATGGGGCATATGACTTAAATGGCACAGCTAATGATTCTTGGTTTATAAGATACTTTGCCTTAATTTGAATAATCTCATATTTTCCCCTACCAACTTGGTTAAAATTTGCATGTTGTGAGATACTTGGTACGGAAAGAGAAATGATAATTAAACATTCTATCCAACATGGTGTTGAAAACTCTTTGAGATTTCTCACTGCATGCTACAGCTGTCTTTAAGCAAGGCAGTAATAGCTGTGAATAGGCTAACCACGTAATTATCAGTCAATGGAGTTAGAATATTTTCTCAGTAAAAACTGGATCAAAGAAGGAAGTGGACACCCTGAGATGTATTGGCCAACTGAAAGCCCCATATGTTGTGTGAACTACCCCCTGACTATTCCAGCCTTCACTGATCTCCCTCTCTCCTCTGAACTTCTGTGTATATATGCATATATGTGTGTTTACCTATACACATGTATGTTTACCTATACACATATACATAAACATTTATATATATATGCATATATGCATGTATATCCACACATACATACACACACACCAGTTCTTTCTGTTGTGTTAATTTAATCTTCCAACAATAACACAAACTCCTTGTGAGCAAGCCTTATGTTTTTATATGTCTTCTTAATCCCCACAATGCCCAGCACAAGGCTAGGCATAGGTGCTTAAAAATATTTGTTGGTTCATTAAAGCTAGGGAGAGTGGAGGAAAGTTGAAAAATAGAAAGTCTTCCATGTTTAAAAGGATACTCATTGAGAAATCTTGTACTATTCTAGAACAAGATTTTTGTATCAAGATCATAAGAAATTGGGAGAGACTAAATAAGTTATGTAGGTTTAATGGTTTAATGACCAGCCTAGGAACTTTGTGTTCTATGTTTTCATGGACAGTACTATCTTACCAATGGCACTGGCAATGGCAAGCTAATGTGCCATAATGTTCTGAAAGCCCTCAAACACAAAAGAACAAGAAGCAATTAAAAATGCAGGAGAAATTCAAAGGGAAAAAAAACTTATGTGAATACATGAACTGTTGTTTTTTTTATTTTTAATAAAGGAATTTCCAGAATAAAACTCATGTGGGTGATTTTCACTTTTTTCCTTTTCTTCTAGAAAAGCAATTGAAGTTACACACTTACACGGAATCCATTCAGGCTGACCATAAAGCTATAAATGTTCAAAATTCATTGCCAGGTAATTTTGGAAAGTAATTAAGATGGAGATAATAGTTTCTTTGTTAGTCAATATTCAATATCACTTTCAGTTAGTCTCCCACTTATTAACCCTTCCCGCCAATTGAAAGCATTAACTATCTCGCTTTCTAATAGACATCAGCTGACCTCCACCAGTCAGTATTGGCATGACAGGTATTACCTATATTTACAGAATTCTCTTAGTGCCCTTCTTGACCCCACCCAACCCAAATAAGCTAAAAGATAGATGTTTTCATATTGAGGAGTCATGAAGAAAGTGATCTTTTCCAGATTTTCTAATGTTTTTTTTCCCCACCGTATTTTATATGAACAAGTACTTTTTCTTTTGATCTATTCTCTCTGAACATCTATGCATTCTTCCTGAAGGTGATGAATAGTAGAAATGCCATGTCAGGGTGATAGTCTAACAAGAAAAGGCTTCAATCAACTCTGTATACTCCCAGAGGTTACTCATAGCTAGAATAAGCTCCATGGCAGTCAAGGTCTCCAGTTGAACTACTTGAGATGGAAGCCAACATCCCCTTTACATAATTTCTGTGTGAAGAAAATCCTTTGTAAAAAGTTCTGTAGTAGGGGCTGCTAGGTGGCACAGTGGGATAGAGCATCTGCCCTGGAGTCAGGAGGACCTGAGTTCAAATCTGGCCTCAGATGCATAACACTCGCTAGCTGTGTGACTCTGGGTAAGTCATTTAACCCCAATTGCCTAAACCCCCCCCAAAAAATAAAAGTTCTGTAGTAGTGATTCAGTCTGTGTTGAAAGGTGGGGCAGCTAAGTGGTGCAGTGGGTAGAGCACCTGGCCTGGAGTCAGGAGGATCTTCCTGACTTCAAATCTGGCCTCAGACACTTACTAGCTGTGTGACTCTGGACAAGTCACTTAACCCTGTTTGACTCAGTTTCCTTATCGGTAAAATGAGCTGGAGAAGGAAATGTCAAACCACTCCAGCATCTTTGCCTAGAAAACTCCAAATGAGGTCATGAAGAGTCAGACATGACCGAACAGCAACAACAACATGAGAGGTACAGGAAAGGTTAATACTTGGGCTTCATGGGCTATAACTGGCCATTTAAAAAATCAAACAAATTAAACCAAAATCTATGCTGTATTACATTTGAGTAGTTTCCACTTAGTCAGATTTTTAGTTCCAATAGCTCAGAACTAACAAATCAATCTTAAGGTCTTTAAAATTCTGTATTGCAGCAAAGCAATATTAGTGCCTAGATAATAGATTAAAGCAATTATACTATTATTTTAGGACACTGTAAATTTCCAGAACTGATATATTTTTGTAACCAAATGGCATTTATGAAATAATAATGATGCTGAAATATATATGAATCATGTAAAGTATGTCATTCCAGGGAGCCGGCTAAGTTGGTCATTGATAAATTAAAATTCTTCATTATTTTGCTTAAAGAAGGACTTGGGAGGAACTATCTCACTAACAAAACTAAGGCATTCTTACTTGATAGCAAGCAAAGACTAGATATGCTGCATTTTTTTCTTTTCAAGGAGTTTTCTGCCTAGGTCCAGAAATTTTACGCAGTGTTCCTACCTGACACTTCGTACCTCCTATCCTTCATACCTAACTCATAACCCTGGGCTTTAGAAGGCATCACCCAAAGCTACTTCTCTCCAGTAAGTACAGGCATCTTTTTCACCTTTCCCTCGAAAATTGCTTATCTCTTTTCTTCCAAACTGTCCAGTAGAAAGAATGCAATGACCCAAAAAAGGTTTTGAACCTCTGGTTTTACAGACTCATTGTTCAAGCTGAGATTTGCGTTGTTAAGCAATTCATGCTTAGACCCTCTTTCTTACCTACTAATAATTGAAAGGTGTTTCTTTTTTTTTTTAATCTGACCCATCTTATTTAACTGGTTATTTTGCAGAGGGAGTCACAGTGCTATATTGTAGTACATTACATTAATCTCCAGGGTAATAGACTGCCATTGACACAAATAGAGAATTATGAGCTCATTGTAAGATTCAGAAGAAGAAAAAGCTCCTGGACTAGAGAGAAATGTTCCTTTAAATCCGGATGAAAGTTAATTTAAAGAACAAGCAATTGACTGTGGAATTTGTTTTTGTTTATTTTTGGTTAAAAAATTTTTATTGGAGTTAAGTTTACCATGAAACCTTCATCTTAAAAATAAAATATGCAATTTTTCTTTAAATTGAAAAATCCTGTTCATTTACAGATATATCTGTTAGAATTAGAATTAATTCTTATACTGCATTTTAAATTTGCAAAATACTGCACAAACGTTCACTAATTCATCCAAATGGACAATTTAGAAAGTTTGTATTTATGTGAAAGCATTTACTGTACCTAGTATGTCACACAGTCTTCCCAGCTGCAAGTTCTGTTGCATATGAAAATCAATGGCACTTTCTCGAACAGATTTGGCAAATCCTAAAAAATCACAAAGAAAGTGTAAAAATCTGGGAAGAGGTAGAGGCCAAAGCATTTACAAAAATTGCAAGAAATTCGTTGAGTCACAATACATGTTTCCAGGAAAATTATTTGATTTTATGTGAGACATCTTACAGAAATGATACAACCCGAAGAATGAAGTCCATGCCCCTTGGAAAATGAAACATTTTGAAATACGTACCAAGGGACTGATTCTGTAAACAGAAAAGTTCGCCCTTTTTTTTTGGTCTTTGTTTTTTAAATAATAGTAATAAAGCTGCCAGGATCCAGGGTCATGAAAACATAGAGAAAATTTCTGACACTTGTCTGAATGTTTAAAATAAGATGTGGTATGCATAGACTGAGATTTCAAAAACTGGATCACTGGGCTTTGAAAAACATGTATCTCTTCTATCGTTGCATTTTGAAAACCTTTCCTAGATTCATACTGAACTGACAGCCAGATTTCAGGTAAACCTCTTGCTGACAGGTACGTGGATTTACTAATACTAAGCAATAAAGAAATATGCTTTTGGACTTAGCTAGAAAAACTCCCAGCCTTTGAAAAGCAAAAAGGTGAAAACAGCTACTTTGTCAGTACTAAGGAAAAGCCCTCTGAGAATACTTCTGCTTTAGTTTTCAGTTCCTCCAGTTGGTGCTATTGGAAATAATACAGGAGTAAAAATCCTATGGGTCACAATGGTCCAACCCTTTACTGATACCAATAAAAATGGCAGAAATATTTTCTTCCTGCTTTTAGGTGATTCCAAGAACATGGATCAAAAAGCTAAATTAGAAGGCAAAAATACATGAGTAGGCAGAACTACTTCTGCATGTGAGTGATTCAACATTTGTGGGCACAACTTTTTATTATTAAACAGCTTTTCACATTTAGAAGAGACACTTCAATGCCTCCTTGTGGTTACTGAGTCCAAACACATGTCCCAAATTAAAATACTACAGATTAAGTGACTTAATATTACTAAATCTGTAAGGTGTTCCCAAGATTCTTTTTTTTAAATGTAAGGACACCTACAATTCCATTTTTAAACTTTTTCAGATAAAAATGACTATGGTCACTGGCTCCTTGCATTTATATCAGTGTTTAAGCACTAGACAGAATTTTGAAATTAAGTAAATTTATAGTTTGTTATTTTAATCTTTTGCTGCTATGCCTACAAATTTAAGAAATGAAAATGGCAGCAGGGAGTAAGAGAACAGACTGAACGGTTTATGAAAAAGTCTTACTTCTCAAATAATGTGGAAATACAAATGACGTGTAAAATTGGAAAGGCATATGCTAAAAAGAAAACCGTATTAAAGAGCTCCGAATTCTACCACCAGATATGTATGGATTACAGCAACGTAACTACTCGGACATGTCTCCAGGCTAAATCTCACAGAGTCACAGAATCTGAGATTTGGAATGGATCTCTGCGGCCAGCTACTCCGGTCTACACACCAAAAGAGCTCCCACTGTCACATGCCCAAAGAGTGGCCAACCAACACCTGCCTGTACACTTCAGAGGAAGATGAACCCACCACCTCTCGAGGGAACCCATTCCTCTTTCAGACAGCTCCAACTGGTAGAAAGTTTTTTCCTGACATGATGCCTACATTATGCTTTCTTCAATTTCTGCCTGCGGCTCCTGGTTTAGGCTTCTGGGGCCAAGTACACTGAATCTGATCCCTCTTCCACAAGAAAGTCCTTCAAATACTTGAAGACAGACATCATGGCTCCCAAGTCTTGTTTTCTGCAGGCTAAACACACCCAGTTGTTTCAACCAGTCCTGTTTTGTCATAAACTCAAGGCCCTTTGCCATCCTGATTGACCTTGTCTCTTCTGGATACTCTCCAGCTTATCAGTGTTCAAAAAGAGGTTTAGAACATTGGGTAAGCATCATGGCACAATGAAATGAACACCAACTCTGGAGCCAAGAGAGCCAGGTTCAATCCTACCTTTAACACTCACTAAGGCATCATAACCTGGAGCAAACCACTTCACCTCCCCTTGGGCCTCAGTTTCTTACCTAAAATGAGGAGGCTGAACTAAATGGCTTTTGGGGTTCCTTACAGTTCTAGATATTATGACTGTAGATGAGGAAAGATTGTGTGTACATGGAGGGGCGAGGAAGGAGATGCTGAAAGAACCAAGAATGTCTCAGAACATGTTTGAAAACATTCTTCAAATGCAATTTCTTTTAAAAATAAAGATAAAATCAGATTGTTTGCCATCTTGGAGAGAGGAAAGGAAGAGAGAAAAAAATTGGAACTCAAAATCTTATAAAAGTGAATGTTGAAAATTGTCTTTACGTGTAATGGGAAAAATAAAATACTATTTACATTTTTTAAAAAAAGAAAAAAGTTTTTAAAAAAGTCTCATTAAAAAGACATCAATTTATAATATAAAAGATGGCTGATCACTTTGTTGCCAAATGTGCATCTTATGACTGAATAAGTCTGTTTGGATTATGTAGTTGGTGGCTGGTTTTTCCAATAAAATGCATGCTAACCATGATAATGGTTTAAGGATATAGGTGGTATCATGCCTGCAATACATAATTCTCTCTGTGATAGACCTCATCACTCAATTATTAACCCCCCACAAACCCATGTCAGACACTAGCTATGTGACCTGGACAAATCACTTAACCCTCTTTGCCTCAGTTTCCTCATCTGTAAAATGAACTGGAGAAAGAAATAGGAAACCACTCCAGTATCTTTGCCAAGAAAACCCCAAATGGAGTCATGAAACATCCGTCACGACGTAAATGACTGAACGACAACGAAAAACAAACCCATGAATCAGATGGCTGCTTTCTAAGAACACAGATGCCCAGCACATAGTATGTGCTTATCAAATGTTCACTGATTGATTGGTTACTTGTCCTGACTCTTAAGTACACTCCACTGTACTTTCTATCACACAGTATTGGCCTTCTACAGACAGGCCCAGGAACAACAGATTGATCAAGCTTCCTTGGCGTTGGTGTTGGCGCTTTCACCTGCCTGGGTTACTCTCCTCCTCTTCGCACATTCTTTGGCTCCTGTCCACTTGCTTCAGGTTTTGAAAGGCCTCCCCTCCTCCTCTTGAGATATCTCTCTGGATCCCTTCTTGCCTACCTGTCTATTTCACTGCTGACTCCTGGACTCCTCTGTCTTCTTCTTGTTGTTGTATATGTCCTCAGAACTGTAACTTGGAATTTCTAAATCTGGGACGAGGGGTTGGGGAGATAGCAGGTGGCGTGGCAATGATGATACAGAGGACAAGCCCTATTGCAGCCTCACTGAGAGAGGAATGACCCACCTGTAGGAGACAATGGCCCTTGTCCCCTAGGCAGGATCCGAGGGAGGGGAGGCACAGAGACAGGACCCTCAAGATTGCAGCCTAAAGGCAGTAACTGTATGTGGTTCACTGAACAGAAGCATGCTCCCCTATGAAAGGAGCATACCTGCCCTGTTTTCTGCTCCTGTTTCTGTACTTCAGCAAGTGTGTCAAAAATGGACAAAAGTCACCCAAGAAGACAGGCATATTAACTACTCCAAGCCTCATAATGCCAATTGTGACCTACACAGTGCATAAGGGGACTTGATCATCACAGTATCTATTTTTATCTCTCCCTATAAAAAGATTTTTTAAAAAGTTTCTGTTATAAGCTTAATAATCATCAGCAAAGACAAGGCAAAGTATGCAAATAGGTAGTAAAATCTTACCTAAAACCCTTAGCATTTAACTAAATGAATGAACAATTAACAAAAAAGAAATGCATTTGAGTCAGGGGAAGATTTGGCAGTTCAAGTAGACTTTTGACCCCCAAAAACTTAGATACCTTTGGTGAAATGCTGCTGCCTGAGAGATCTCAGCACAAACCCGCAGTCTCTGCTTATGTGAGCTGATATAAATCTGTTTGAGGCAAAATACTTGGCATGGTCAGTAAATTGTGGATACTGTGATCTCCCTTGCCAGCATAAGTGATCCAAACACCAGAACTAAAAATGAGAATTTTAAAGTTCCCCTCCCCAAGTCCAAGGTCAAGTGAACATGGATCATCCTTCCTTTTCATAGGAATAAAGGAAGAAAAATTAAAGGATATCACCTGTATTTACATGCACTTAATGTTTAATTTCCTGGGGCAAGAGGTAGGAAAAAAAAGAGAGAGAGAGAAGGCTGTATTCCTTCTATCACCTCCCCTGCCTTTTTTTTGTAAATTTTTTTTTATTTTAAACTTAAATACAAAATGAGAAAACAAAAAAAATTGCCATGTGCACAGCGGACCATAAGAGTGGATTCAGTATAAAACAATAAATTTCCGTTTCAAAAAAACCTGTATAATAAATACTATAGTTTTCAAACCTGCCCAGTTTTTCTTTGCTTCCTTCCTGGTTTTCTTTTGTTCTCTGCTGTGCACTTTTTACTTTATTTATTCTCCTCCTTCCCCTACTCCCTAAAGAAGGCTACAAGTGAGTGTGAATATATATACATATACATAGATATCTATAAACACACATGTATGTACATATATTCACTCATACACACATATGTAAGACCGCATTGTACTTATTTCCACCTGTCATCTGTTTCTCTGAAGGTGGATAGCACCTTCCTTCCTAGGTCCAAGCCTTTTCATATTTTTCTAAATCAACCAGCTCATCATTTCCTACACCACAGCAATATTCCAACCCAATTACAGCCTATCTGAGAGACTGTCTATGAAAGTTTTCCCTCAATTCTCTTCATTCTTTCTGTTCTTGTCTACATGGGTTTTATTTATACAAGAAAATTTTAATTTAAAATAATTGAAATTGTCCCTTTTACAATGTAATAGTGCTTTCCCTTATAATATAGTTTAAGGTCTGATCCTGCTGAATCTACTTCCTTTTATATCTTTTTTCCTGGTTTCTTTGAAGCTCCTGACCCTTTTGCTCTTCCAAATGAATTTCGCTATTATTTTTTCTAACTCAGTAAAATAATTTTTTAGTAATTTAATTGGGATGACATTGAATAAGTAGGCTAGGTAAAATTGTCATTTAAAAATTATATTGGATTTACCTACCCATGAACAATAAATATTACTTCAATTATTTAGATCTGAGTTTATTTGTATGAAAAGTGTTTTACATGTATATTCATATAGTTCCTATGTCTGTTTTGGCAGGCATACCCTCAGGCATTTTATATTGTCAGCGTATTTTAAATGGTCTAATATAATATTGAATAATATTGATGACACATAGTGTAGTTTCTTTATTTTCCACTTTTGATTAAATCTATTTTAATCTTAACTGTGAGATCATGATTACTATCCCTGCTTTTTTTATATAATAAATTCTACTCCTGTCCTTTATTTTATCTTTGTGTATATCTCTCATTTTCATAATGTCTCCTGAAAGCAAAATATTTTTTAATTCAAATTTTTAATGTGCTATCCATTTCTGTTTTGTGGGTAAATTCATCCCACTGACACTCTAAGCTACAATCACTTGTGTATTTTCCCCCTTCCTATTTTTCCTCACTCCCTCTCTCTCACCCTATTTATCCTATCCCTCCTCACTCCTCTGCTTCACTTCTACCTGCTACCCTGCCCTATTTCTTAACCTACTCACTCTCTAAAAGTCCCTCCCTTGTTCTCTCCCCCAACCCTATACCCTTGCCCTCTTATTTATTTCTGAATTTAGACTTGTATACATACACACACACACAAACATACATACATTATATATATATACATATATACATACTATATATATACATATATATACACACACACATATATATATTTCCCTTTTTAACCCATTCCCGATGAAAGTAAGGTTCCAGCACTACCAGCCCTTTCCCCACTAGCTTCTTCTGTATCGAGTTTTCCTTTTATGCCTCATTTGTATGAGACAATTACTCCTTTTTATCACTCCCTACAGTTTTATTTTTTTAAAATCACCCCATGATACCCAGCTCAGTCCAAGTCTTTCTTTCAAACTACCCCAAAAATGATGACAATCATAAGAGTACTTACTGCTAATATTTTCACACATACAAAGTAAACAATTTGACCTTATTGAGTCCCTTATAATTGGTCTTTAATATTTACCTTATATTTCTCCAAGATGTTATATGTCAAAATTTCCCTTAAGTTCTGGGGTTTTTGTCACAAAAATGTGAACGTCTTTCAGTTCATTAAATGTCCATTTTTTTTCATTCAGGATTATACTTAACTTTGCTGGGTGAGTTACCCTTGGTAGTAAACTCAGCTCTTTTGCTCTATGGAATATAATATTCCAAGACCTACGGTTCTTCAATGTAGTAGCTGTCCTTATATCCCTTTTAACCATTTTTTTTCAATTGGTACTAAAATTGTAACCGTACTGAGAGAGAGCAGAATAAAATTTCCTTCCCCCAATTTCTACTACCCCAAACCAAATCAGATGTTAAAGGGTGAGGCGAACTGAGAGGGGAGACAAATAATTGGAGGTTTAATTGGCTGATAGCTGCCTAACGTACCTAGTAACAACATTAGAGCCATATAATTGGCACATCTCTTTTAATGCTGATACATTAAAGGATGCCACAGAGTTTAAATGCAGCAAGAAGGCTGAATCCAAAGAAAGGAACACAGAGGTTAAAGGGAGATGTGGGAGGAACCAGGCCAACCATACCAGAAATGGAAAGAGTTAGTTAAGGTGATGACACCATGACTGTTTACTCTAAAGACCTCTTGTTCTCCAACTAAAATGCTCAATCCCCTGTGGCAGTCTTGCTTATTTGACTACTTAAAATAGAATACAGTATAATCTGTGAACCATAGCAGGTTACTTTATACTGATCATTATGGGAAAAATTATAAGATACCTAGAATATCATTATTATGGAAAAAATTATAAAAGACTATAATGTTAAATTAGGAGATCTTCCTTGAAAAGAGTCATTCTCTCATCTTTTCAGATGATTTCAAGGCCAGTTTATTTAACCTAATAAGCATCACCTCCCCACCCACCTCCTAATTCAATAAGACTGAAAAAAAAAGACACTGCTTGAATACTTTAACAGGCAAATCGATTCTCCTTTCTAGAGATGTCACTGTTCATTTCATGAGATTATTAATGATCATAAATGCACTAACAAACCAAAGAAATTCCTTAGTTTAAAATAAACTGCAGGAATCATGAATAAGAAAAGTCCCTATTATATGCCAAAGTATTTATAGCAGCACTTTTTGTGATAGCAAAGAACTGGAAACAACCATCGACTGGGAAATGACTAAACAAACTGTGGCATATGAATATAATAGAATATGCCTGCACTAAAGGACACAATGTATGGTATGACTACAGAGAAGTATGGAAATAACTACATGAACTGATGCGAAGTGAAGTCAGCAGAGCTAAGAAAACACGACACACAACAACCATATCAGTGGAAATGGAAAGGATAACCACATACAAAAAAAAAATCAGAAGTGGATGTTTGTAAAATTATAAAGATCATGCATAATTCAAACGAAGAGATATGAAAGGACACTCCTAACCCATCCCTTTGTTGAGGTGGGGAGTCCACAGGTGTTATAGAGTTCACATATTTTCAGACTTTTCAATGTATTAATCAGTTGTGCTGGTTTTTTTCTCTTTTTTTCTTTTTTGGTCTTTAAAAAGTTTTATTTGTTATACAGAATGGCTCTTGGAAGGAAGGAAAAGGATCCTGGGGAAAACTCTAATGATATAAAACCCCCCAAAAATCAATACAATTTATTAAAAGTAAATAAAATAAACTGTAGGGATGTCATGAAAGGGTGACCATCCTTTCCAAGATCTGGCACCATTTTTGTGCATGCAATTATCTCTGTGTGTGCAAAAATGCATGATCAAATAGCCAACGGCCCGCAACTGCAACAGAATCTGCAGTGACCAGTTACTTGCCTTTCATTTTGAGGGTTCACAAACAAACCATTGCAGTAGCAATTAGCTGACTGCAGAGGAAATTATTGGTGAACATAACTCTAAAAGATGATTAACTGTCAAATTTTTCACAGGCCAAAAAGAAGGGATAGAGAAGGATGAGACGTAGTAAATGCCTTCTTGAACTTCCCCTTTTTTGGGGGGAGTGGGGCTGTGAGCAAAGAGCAGAATCCAATCTTAATTGTCTCAATTTTGGGAACAGAAACGTTGTATTGAGTCGATTTTTTTTGCAGTGTAGCAATATGTTTGGGGGGGGGCGGTGCTTGGCCACTTGACTCCCACTTCCATTCTCTTGAATTGAACAGGTAAGTCCCTTGGACAAAAGAAGTTCTATTGTGCATGGCTGAAATCCATTCAAGCTGCTCCTAGAGGGAAATTATGCTCAAGGTTTAAAAAAAAAAAGCATTGAATAATAGTAAAAGTGTAGGATCATGGCTGCCATGTTATTTAATATAATTTAGTGTGCTCAAATTATTTTATAAAATCTAAATCAAAGGTTATTGAATGAGGATTATTTGATCAAAGGCCTGTTTAGGCTGAGTGAAAATATGTAATTAGGCTTTTAAAAATGCGCAATTAAGAAAAAAACAGAGCTTGTTTTGATCTCTTAGATAAATATGTAATTAGCAGCTTTTCCTTTAAAATGAATTGTATGCTTTCCATAGAC
>NW_020948983.1:57502551-57702551 GCF_900497805.2 Vombatus ursinus | reverse complement strand
CTTAAAAAAAGAGATGGGGGTTCATATCCTTCCTCTGATACTTACTAGCTCTGAAACGACAGGCAAATGACTTTACCTCTCTGAGACTCAGTTCTTTCATCTGTAAGATGGGAATGATAATACTTCCAATACCCACTTCAAGGGATTTCTGTTGAAGAGACACTTTATTCTTAGCACAGTGCCTAGCACATAATAAGTGCTTCATAAATGCTTGCTGCTTGTCTGGCTTTACAAACCTTAAGGCATTATATATAAATGTGAGTTGCTGTACTCTTATGAAGGCTTTACTTAAATATGAACTACCACTAACTTTAAGGGCTGTGAATCATTTAAGAGAGGCATCCTAAACAAAAGTTAGCACAGGAGTAGTTAATATACAGTTGTTTCAAGGAATAAGATTGATAGAAAACTTTTTATAAAAAGATAGTTAACCTTACTGATCCACCAGGACATCAAGAGATTTCAACCTGTCTGGCAGGTTGAGAAAAATTCATTTATCTCACATCAATAAGACTTACAGAAGCAATTCTTTCTTTAGCCAATATAGACATTGGCAGGAGAGGCTTCAGCTCCCAGGAGAAGGCAAGTGGCATGCATTCTGATGGAAAAAGCCTGTGGCTATACTCAGCTTTGCTTCCAAGATCTGGTGCTGACAAAGATGGAGGTGAGTATTCGGGGAAGAAAAACAATCTACATCACAGGAAACCAGATACTCAGAAATGATCACAGATGGATATTATATAGAGTTGGCTAGTTTTCCTGTCAAAATGTTTGGTCCAAACAACAAGATCCTCAAACTTCTCCAAGGCAAGAGGCTGCAGGTTAGGAAATTAGAGAAACCAGGGTATTGTGGAGAGAGATTTTGCTGATTATATTCAATGTTTCTTATCATTAGGGAATTCCTGCAGAGTGAAAACACTACTCTATCTATGAAAATGGAATAGACCCAGAAAACTGACATTCTGAAATGAAAGAAATCATGGAAAGAATCTCATGGAGATGGCATGTCCTCAGGGAGTTGACTGGGCACTTCTACACATCCGTTTAATGCTTCTTGAGCTTATGGATACTTACACACCTCCTTCTTTGACTGTCAGGAAAGAATAACCCCAAGGCGTTTTACAAAAATTAACAGTTGCTGTTTTAGAACAAAGGGGCTATACCTACACACCTTCTTAGATGGTGCTCCAGGAAAGACATGCTCTCAAAGGAAACACACTCTTGGCCACCAGCAAGACCACTCAGGCACTGGAGAACTCTGGGTTTTGAGTCAGCTAAAGCATAACTATAGTACATCTGTCACAGAGAATGCCACACTTGGGAGCACTTGAGACTTAGAGCAAGGAAAGACATTCCTCTCAAGAGAAAGCCTTCCCAAATTAAAGCAGTGCATCAGCATTGTGAGATCCATTGAGCAGGTAAAGATAAAACTGCTTTTCAGACAGCTAGGAATAAGAGTCCTGATTAAAGGTCACACTGTGTTTTGGGTTCTAGGTGTGCCTCTATAATTCTTTCCATGCATTTGTCACCATGAATGTGAGCTATTATTATGAATGCATCATCTACTGTTGTCTGTTTTACATCGGTAAGGTGAATGCTTTCAGATAGGAATAGGGTGTTATTGACCCAGCAAAATATTAACTTGTTTTTCCAGTATTGGCGATAGTTTTAAATTGAGCCATCTATGTTCTCTCACCTAGTCACTCTTATGCTGAAGCATATACATTTGTGAGAGGCTTGGTTGGGGTTAGGTATGCCTTCTGTGGTTACCGAAGTGGAGTTTACTCTGTGTGAAGCTAATTGGCCCACACAGATCTTAAAATATGACCTTGGCCTCATTAGCATGGGCCTCTAGCCAACTGAGTTAACTGGTCCATGTATACTCTCCTTTGTTTCTAAAATGCAATCAATGTCCAAGTAACTACCAGAATCTCTGCCACATTTATCATCTTAAACAAATTCCAAAGTGGGGTAAAAATATACAAATAATCTAGCAGCATAACAACAGCAACTTGGGGAAACCACTCTTATTATGGCACTTAAATAATACCATGACTTCATTAGTGTGTCCTGCTTCTATTAATGCAGATCACACCTTCTCCGTGTCTTGGTACATAACCTTTGGGAGTTGCTGTGGCTGAAAAATTCATTGCCTTAAGGGTGAACCTCTGAATTTAGCTAGGCTGACCCTTGGATAATAGCTATACTGGATAATGGCCATCATTAGACATTTATTTGGTAGAAGGAACTACCAAAGCTTATTCTCTTCTAGCATAGCCTTAAATTCAGAGGTGAACCTCTGAATTTAGCTAGGCTGACCCTTGGATAATAGCTATACTGGATAATGGCCATCATTAGACATTTATTTGGTAGAAGGAACTACCAAAGCTTATTATCTTCTAGCATAGCCTTAAAGAACCCAGGACCACTCTACATCATGATGATTCTTCAGTCAACAATTCAAGTCAACAAGCACTTATTAAGAGCCAGGCATTGTACTAAATGCTGGGGATACAAAGAAAGGCAAAAAGTAGTCCCTGTGCTGAAGGAGCTCTCAGTTTAATGTGGGAAAAAATATGCAAACAAGTATGGACAAATAAGATACAGATAGGATGGACCACAGAGGGAAGACACTAAGATCAGGCTGAGGCATTTGCACTTTACATATGTATTAGTAGAAACTATAAATAAATAGTTGGAAGTTTAGATTAATACTTAGAGAAGTGTTTTTTATTACCCCAAAATCACTACATCTCAATGTAGCTTTTCTTAAGTTATTCTTTAATATATTAAAGGCCTCCAATGTTGTAACTGTTACCTGAAAAAAAAGGTATATATAAATGCCAAAGACTGCTGGGACTTATAAGTATTTATAAAGTATGAAGTACTTGTTGGGGTACTGGAGGGGGTGATGTTGAGAAAGAACATTCAGAGTTACAGAATTTTAGAACTGGAAAGAACCTGGAAGATTATCTAATTCAGTTTCTAAACCTGGCATCCATGGATAGAGTTCCTGACAGATTTTGGGGGGAAGGAGTCTGAGAACTTGGATGGGGGAAAAAATCACATCTTTATTTTTACTAACTTCTAATTGAAATTTAGCATTACATTCCAATTAAAAAAAATTGTGAAGAGGTCAATCTATAGGCTTTACCAGACTGCCAAAGAGGTCTGTGACAAAAGAAGTTTAGGAATTCTGGATATAGTCTGACCCACTGATGAGGAAACTGAGGCCAAAGAAGTGATGTGACCTGTCCAAGGTCATATAGTTAGTTACAGTAGTATTACACCATGTGGGAATAAATATTTCTTTTATACTATTCTAACTCACAAACCTGTCCAGAAATACGTTCCAGAAACCTTTTCTTCTTTCAAGCCCCTGAACTCATACATTGGGAAGACCTTCCACCCTTGCAACTTCCCCCTCTGATTGAATGGCTCCTTCTAGGATCTTTATTCAAGGAGGGCATCCAGGTGAGTCAGGTCTCATTCCTCTCCAGGCTGCACTCAGAACTCACTCCACCATGCTCTCCCCATTCCCCATTTTGTGGAACTGTAATACTACCCTCCTTTTGCCTCTACCAAAATTTACTTGTGTCTCACATTTACCTTATCTTACACTTTTAAATTTACTTCTATGAAGGTGTTAATGGAAGAAATGCTGTGCTGTGGAAAGATCACTGAACTAGAATCTAGGACATCTAAATTCTTATCCTATATGAGTTATTACTAAATTGTGTGATCCTGAGCAAATTGTCCCCTCTTTGGTACTATGTATCCTCACTGGAGGGGATTGATTTACATAACTGATAAATAAATGTTTTACCCTTTCCAGGAGCATTTTACATTTGAAAAATGGCTTCCTGAAAATAGTAATGCCTCAAATTCTAAAGGCTCACATTTTCAATGTTAGCATTTCAGATTCTGAAGCAGGTTTGTGGGGAAAATTTGTTTCCGTAAGCTTTCAGGCACCTGCCATTATCATACCATGAAATTACTGCCTTCTGCCTTATAAGGAAGACCAACCCCAAAGCTGTTGACTATTCTAGAATTCTGGGAGCTGAGTATGAAAAAGAAAGGTTTTGAAGTCACATGATACGCAGAGCTGTACTATTAATAATAGTAGATTCTTCAGTGGAGAAAAAGCATATACCAAACTGAGTGTAAATATAAGAAAGAATGGACAAATGGCAGTCTAGAAACAATTTTCTACAGATGACTCGAGAAATGAGACTTTTAACTACCTCAGAGGCCACTGATAAATTCCTTTAAAATATTTTTAACTTGATTGGACTCCCATGCTCCCTAACTATTTCCTGGAAATAAATACTGATTTCTTATGAAGCTAACCTTTATTTTACAAGTAGACCAAATGCATAAGATGTTGATCAAACAGAAATAAGATACATCTAAAAACAGAAGGGCTTTGTTGTTCAATTGTGTCCAACCCTTTGTGGCCCTGTGGACCATAGCACACTGACACCATCCGTGGGATTTTCTTGGCAAAGATACTGGAGTGATTTGTCATTTCCTTCTCCAGTGGATTAAGGCAAAAGTTAAGTGACTTGCTCAGGGTCATATAGCTATAGCAGGATCTGAACTCAGGTCTTGTAATTCTAGGCCCAGCACTCTATCCACTGAGCAACCTAACTGCCTCTGATGAGCTTTACTTTCAATCAAATGTGAAATTTTCTTTCCTAGAGTGAATTCTCAGTTTGCCAAGGCATTGATTTCAGCTATTTGAACTATTTGGAAAGGTTAAGATTGATGGATTGAATTTTTTGGACATATGTGTAATAATTCCAATAGGACAAAATGATGGGAAGTCTGGCTCAGTTTTCCCAAGAAAAGTGGGTTTGGTGGTGGCAAGATACTATTTCAAAGAGAAGTAAATGAAAAAGAAAAAAATTCAAATCCTAGAGGAAGTATTATCTGTAGGATTGTGGATTTTAGAGCTGGAAGCGGTGTTGGATAGAGGTCATCTAATCTAATAGCCACATTTTAAAGATGAGGAAATTGAAGCTAAGTAAAGTGAAATGACTTGTCCAAGATTATATCCCCATGAAGTAGTAGACCTGGGATTTAAAGATGAGTCTCACCATAAAACCAACACTGTTTCCACTATACCACAGTGCTTATAGCTAAAGAAAGCTACCATCTTATTGGTTTGATTAGGGAGGGATTTGATAATAGTAGGCCAGTTTATTATATAGATCATTAAAAATACTTAGAGGAACTCTGAAATTTCATACTTGTGTTTTCTTGGGCCAGATTTTCCAAGGTATCATTGTATCATAGGCTTAGCGCTGGGAGGGATCATTGAGATCATCTAATTCAACCTTCTCACGTTACAGATGAAGAAATAATAATATCTAACATTATAGAACATTTACCATGTGACAGGCATTGAGCTAGCTGTTTTACAATTCTATTTCGTTTGGTCCTCACAGCAATCCTGGGGAGTAGTGCTTTTTTTTTTTTACAGATGAAGAAACTGAGGCAGACATATTAAGTGACTTGTTCAGGGTTAAACAGCTAGTAAGGGTCTGAGATTAGATTTGAACTCAGGTCTTTCCAATTCCAGGCCTAATGCTCAATCCACTGTGCCACCTAGTTGCCTAATGGGCCAAGGTCCAGAAAAGTGAAGTGATTTGGTGAAGTTCTCTCTCTGTCATTCCAAGCACAAAGTATATTCAAATATGCCATCTGAAAATATGTAGTTTGGGTTTTAGTGCACTAGTTGAAGTTTTTGACCGTTTAGATCTAGGAATATATGTTCTATGTAACCCTGTGTGCTCTTCTAAAAATGATTTTCAATTAAGTTAGATACAAGCAACTGGACAAAAATAGCAGAAGGTGATCATAGCCCCAAATTGCTATAGCATATGGAGAGTCAGAAGGCCCTATTACTCACAGAAAATACATGCTGGTAACTCACAGATGGATTCCATGCAGATCACCTCTGGAAAGCTAACCACTATAGGAATGACTTTAGGTGACCTGTCCAAAGCATGAATTTTTATACTGACGTTGGCCAGGGGAGAATCTTACACTAGCATCTCTGCATTGAAAGGATCAGAGCCATGCTAATGATTTCTCATTACATTTGCTTGTTCTCATTCTTCCAACTCAACAGCAGATATTCTTGAATCACTCTCAAGTAATGACTTCAAGAATCTTTTTTGCCACAGATTCAGAGTAAAAACACTTTTCTGCACGTGGATGGTTTAACTTTGTCCCCTAGGCACATAATTAAAACTGGTGATCACATGCTATAACAAATGTGTACGCATGCCATAATTTAAAGCAATGTTTCAATGAATAGCAAAAAATCTTTACTAATTAATTTTGTCGTAAATTTAAAATGTTTTTACATCATAATAGCTCATACTTTATCACTTTCCATACATTGTTTTATTTGAATGTCCCAATAATGAATTAAGAAGCACAGTTGTTATCATAATTATATACATTTAATGGATTGAACTAAAACTCAGAGGTAGCCTTTGGACCCACAGCTAGTGATTGTCAGAGGCAAGACTTTAACCCAGGCCTTTCCTTACTTTTAATCAAAGATTCTTTCCATTATACCACACTATCTCATCCACACAAAGCCTAGAATGACTAATTCATTCTGAAAAAGTTACATATGAAAAAGCAAAGGTAAGAGGATAATGATTTCCACTGGAAATAGCAAGAATGGATAGCAAATTTTTTTTAAAAAAACACTTTTATCTTTGCCTTTTTTCCTGTTGTCTGCCTTCCTTCAAGACACAATAAACTTAATGACATTGAATGACGGGAACATTTGTCTAAAAGAAAAAATCAACCTCAGATTTTTTTTTCCTATTTTAATGTCTGAACTCCGAAGTGAGATCTGAACTGTTTAACCTTTTGAGAAAAGATAAGAAGTGGACCCGGTTTAGTAAGACAGTACAAACCCACACTAGTCTTGTGCTCTTAAAAATGGTTCCTGTTTACTGATCAGATACAACATACAATCATAGAATCTTAGAGCTAGAAGTCTTGAAGATCCACTAATCCAATCTTCCTCTTCATTTTACACAATAGGGAACTCAGGCCCAAGGAGGTTAAGCCTAAGGTTATACATGATGTTTGACTGAAATCTTTCACCTATCTTAGCTAAATGATGGCCATGGAATTGCCTGAAAAATGGAAGGTGATTTACATAATGAGGATGTATTATAGAGATAAAGAATGTTTAGCTGGTATAAGCCTTACCCTGAATTTGGGGTCAGCATCCAACCTCATTCCTTCTATACCAAAAGACAATCTGGAATAAGTATGGTTCAAATGACCATGGCAGTTAGGTAAGTTTCAAAATACTGTATAATTTCCCCCTCATTCCCTGGGTATTCTCCAGCTCCTCCTCAGAGGTTGTTAGTAGGTTGGGTTCCCATTCAAAGAGAGTAGCTGCTGCTACCCTTGACTTCTATGGGCAACCCTGTGGGTAATTGCTCCTACTTCTGTTGCTGAGCCCTTACCATTGGACCTCATATTAATAATTAGCTCTTATTAAAGATACTTATTCCAATGGCACAACCACAGCATAAGATCATAGGAATATAAAACTAGAACTGGAAAAGATCTCAGATGTTTAGTTCAAACCTTTGATTTTACAGATGAGGAAACTGAGGCCCAGAGCTGTTAAGTGAATCATCCAAAGTCACACAGATAATAAGTATTAGAAGATTCTAACCCATGTCCCCTCACTCAAAAGCCTGTGCTCTTTTCACTGCATGATGGTAATAGTAGTAATTATAAAAATACTTCCCTCTCATAATTTGGAGTGCATTTTCCCACAAATATATACAGAAGCCTTTCCCTGTGAGATAATCTTCCAGTTTCACAAAATGTATCTGATATGTATAATTTTTTGCATGTTGTTTTCCACATTAGAATGCAAGCACCTAGAGATGAGGGACCCTGTTTTTGCTTTTCTTTGTATACTCATCCCTTGGCATAATACCTAGCATGTTGTTATTGTTTAGTTGCTTTTCAATTGTGTCCAACTCTTCACGACCCCATTTGGGGTTTTCTTGGCAAAGATACTGGAGTAGTTTGCCATTTCCTTCTCAACTTCATTTTACAGATGAGGAAACTGAGGCAAACAGGGTTAAGTGACTTGTTCAGGGTCACGCAGCTTGTAAGTGCTGAGGCAGGATTTGAATTCAGGTCTTCTTGACTCCAGGCCCAGCACTCTACCCATTATGCTACCTTAGTCCCCTAGGCCACAGCTATAAATGAACCCAGAAGTAATTTTTTTTTAAAGGCAATTGGGGTTAAGTGACTTGCCCAGGGTCACACAGCTAGTGAGTGTCAAGCGTTTGTTCTGAGGCCAAATTTGAGCTCAGGTCCACCTGACTTCAGGGCCATTGCTCTATCCACTGCGCCACCTAGCTGCCCCCAGAAGTAATTTTTAAAGGGTTTGAAATATCACCTAATGCTTCACTAAAGCTCATACATATTCCTTGTTAGGCCCTCCACCCAAGTTTGACTCAATTATTAGCTAAATAACCAACCTGGTCATTTGTTTTCCCAGCTGTCTCTAGTATACAACTAGATAGGAGGAAGTGTTAGGGAAAGCACAATGACATCAGGAGAAATGAAAGCAGATATGGCTGACAGAGAAAGAAAAACTAAAAGGCAGAAAACTGTATTACTGCCCAGTGTGATAAAGAAATTAAATTACACTTGGTAACAGCTGAATAAGAGTGCAGTGAAGTGTGTAATATATGTGAGAAAGATTAACTCTAAAAGTAGTTAAGATGAAAAAAAAGTTTTAGCACTTGAAGAAGTGAACTTCAGATTCATTTGTATGCAAGAGCACATTCTCCAATGAGTTGTGATAAATGAAGCATTACTGTGCATAGGAAAGGGTCTCCTGTTTTGTCAGTGCAATATAAGCCATAGCTCCTAACTGCCCAATGACAAGTAAATTTAATGAAATGAATGACAGTGGAAATGCTTCTAGGAGTTTGAGTGAAGGGCAAGTGTGAAACAGAAGCCAAGAAATGTTTATGGGATCTTGGTCTGCATTGAGATAAAGGTCCAGGAACAGACTGGTGACAGTTCTGCTCTTCTCTGCTCTGGTTACATCCCTTCTAGGGCATTGTGGTCATTTGTGGGTACAACATTTTAGGAAAGGCATTGCTAAGCTGGACAAAGTCTGGAGGAAGGCAATCGGGATGGTGAAGGACTTCCACATCATGCCATATATAAATATGATTCATTGAAGGAACTGAGTGTGTTTAGCCTAAAGAAGAAAAGATGTAGAAGCACATGATAGCTGCCTTCATAAATGTGAAGGGCTATTATATGGAAGAGGGATTACGTTTGTTTTTGTTTTTTCCTGATTGGCTGAGAGTGAACAAAGTGCTGTATTTTGGGCATATGAGTTCAACCCAAAATGCTTAGCTCTATCTAGACTTGTGTGGTGGTATTTTGGGACAGAAAGTATCACTCTTGGGTTGGGGAGCTCTAGGAAGTTGCCCAACACCATGGTACGATGGGGACTCTAAAGAGAATCATGGGTCAAGATAAGCCTAAGCCACTGTTGAGAGATGAACAACTTAGACAATACCTTGCAGTCTTGGACTAATATTCTTTGACATATACTGCCAATTACCTTGCCTTGATGTATTATTTGTAAATTTATATAGACTCTTTTCCCTTGTGAATAAATCCCAGAAAATGAGCTATTGTGGTCTGGAGGGTATGGTGTATAGGGCTAAAAAGGCAAAGAGGGAGCAGATGCTAAACTATGGTTCTAATTATCTTGGTAGAGGCTGAATGAGGGGGTCAGGAAATTAGGGATTTGGGTGCCATAAATATATGAACCTCAGACTAGATCCTTTTATACTAAGTAATAAGTGAGAGTATCATCTAAGTAGACTCTTGAGAGAAGGGTTACAGGGAATCCTTTTCCATCAGAGAAGCCTTTAGGAATTTTTGACTTGGGCAATCCAGAATTGTGATTTGCATGGCACGTTTGTTAGGAGTAAGCCGATTTACCTGATGTTTCTGGCCACACTTGCTGAAGTATAGGTTCCACTTCCTTTATCCAGTCTTTCTTCTACCATCATGCATCCCTGGGAGGGCAATCCCAGATTCTCCTTTAAGGAAGTCCCAGCTAAGACTTTCCATACTTGGAAAGATCTCCCACACCTATATACTTTTCCCTCTCTCTTCATCTATTCTGCCAGATGCTTGTTTTTAGTCTTATCAAATTCATTCCATAGTTTTCAGAAGGTGATATTGTGGAAGAGTAGAAAGAACATAGGCCTGGGGGTCAAATGATTTGGGGTCTAGTCCTACTTCTGCCACAAACTAATTAGGTGCTCAAGCAAATTGCTTAATCTCTCTGGGTAGGCCTCAGGATCTTCATCTAGAAAATGAGAGAGTTGGATTTAGATGATCTAACTGGAACATGGTCTCTTCCAGTTCTGAAATTCTATGACAACGATGTCAGTGGTTTTGATAGATGAGGAACATATGATCTGGAAAGAATGAAGATATTTATATTTCAGTAGTTCACTAAATCCCCAGTCTCACTGGGGTGTAGGAGGGGTGCTTCCTATACCTACACCAGTGAAATTAGCTACCCATCCACACCTTCTCGTTCTGAGCAATTTTTGACTATGTCTTTCTCTAAATCCTCCATCCTCCTGCCTAATACCCTGAAGACCATCCTTGTTTCTTTTGATTTTTTCATGGACACTCAGGCTGGACAGCTGGCACCCTTCATTCTTTTTATAGACTTAGTCCATCCTTTCTGGCCATACATATTTTAGATGATATCCTTTGTGCCTGTTCTTCATGCAAGTCATCACTAGTCATGTTGTTGCCTACTTCTTCTCTCCATGAGTGGACAGTGACCCGTTGTCCTTTGGGTCATTTGTAGTTTGATTTTCTTGAGACTTTGATATTCCATGATTCATAGACATACAGTATCACTAAGAGAATAGTAGTGTTAATTAGATGGACTTCTGTGGCAACTAAGAGCTTGGGATCATTGAAAGTACTGTGTGGTTTCCCAAAGGTTATCTGGCCAGACTTTTTTCTCTTATTTAGCTCTGAGCCCAGCTCGCTGTCCATCTGCAGCATCTGTCTAAGATGTTTCTGTTAGTCTTGATAAACTCACTCAGTGGGCTGCCTACCTGACATATATGTGCGAAACCTATTTTTCATCTACTTTGACACACGGATGTTTCACCACCTTGTAGTATGGATGCACAGTCCATTTCTTTTGTTTGACTGTGACTGAGGAGGCCTTGTAATGTTTCAGAACTAGATGAAATCAACAATATAGAACACAAAAAACAGGTGTACCTGGAGAACCTTTCTGATGATAGACAAAATCCTTCTTTTCTTTGGAGTTTGCATACAACAAAATATCCTCTGTGACACTGGTGAACACTGTTAGTGAGTAAATATTTCCTTGTTTGGATGGAAAAAATGAAATACTGATTGATGGTGATGATGGTGGTGGCCTTGGTAGCAGTAGAAAATACATTTTTCCCCTATTACTCTGATAAAGAAATGAATTATAGAATCACACAATATTGGAAGGTCAGATTTGGGAAAAAACTTTAGAAATCTTCTAGTCTACCTAATAACGTATGAATCAACTTCAAAATATCCACAACTTGTGGATTCTAGTACTTGCAGTTATAGAGAACTTAGAACTTCACAAAGTAGCATATTCCATTTTTGTACAGCTCTCACTGATCTGGAATTCTCCCTCTTACTGATCCAAAATCTGCCTCTCTGTTGTTCCTACCCATTGGTCTTTGGGGCCACATATAATAAATCTAATTTGAATTCCAGATGATAGTCCTTAAAATATTGATCTCCCTTAAATATTTTCTTGCAAAACTAAATATCATTAGCTCATTCAAATGGTCCTTAAATGGTGTAAACTCAAGTGTTCTTAACCTGATATCTTAAAAAAAATACTTGTAAAATATTTTGACAATGGTATTTTAATATAATGCTTTTCCTTTTTTAATACTATGTATTTTATTTTACTCATTTAAGAACAATTTTCTGAGATGGGGTCCATAGGTTTCACCAGGCTGCCAAAGGGAATCATGACCCAAAACAGTTTAAGAACTCCTGGATACAGGATCAGAGAGTCATAGAGCTTAAGCTGTTAAGGGGCACAGGTCATCTAGTCCAGACCCCTTATTTACACATGTTATTCATTCGTCTTATCATCCTGGTCACCTTCTCTGGATGTGCTCCAATTTGTCAAAGTGCTTCGGAAAATCTGACTTCATAAATGAACATGATCTTTGAGGTATGGTTTAACCAGTACAAAGTTCTATTAATGCAGTATTCTTTATTCTGAACACAATATCTCATTAATCTAGTCTAAGATTACATTAGCTTTTTTGAAGCCTGCTGATTCACAAGTAGTCTTCTGTTGACTAAAACCTTGTAATTTTCACATGAGCTGCTATCTACCCATACCTCCTCCATCTTGCATTAGTACAGTTGCTGTTTTCATGAAGAGGACTTTACCTTTATCCATATTAAATATCATCTTGTTAGATTCAGTCTAACATTCTAGCCTATTTCTTGAGATCCTAATTCTATTATCTAAAGTGTAAAACATCCCTTTGAGTTTCACATAATTATGAGAGTTGATAATTAAACTATCTATATCTTCTAAATCACTGAACAGAATGAGACTGAAGATAGGACTCTATGCCATGACAATAAAGATTTGACAGGTTAATATCAAACCATTAACTAATACTTTGGGGCTTCAACCAACTATTCCATTTAATTGTGCTACCATCCAGCCCACATTTCTTCATCTACTTCTCCAGACATCACAAGAAAATGTTTGAATATCTTGTGGAATCCAAATAAGCTATTTTTACAGCACTCACACTGATCTGCCATTCTTCAAGCAATATGTTTCTAAACTGGGTGATCTAGAATATCTTGATTTTAGTGACCTTTGTGCTGGTTCCCAGTAATCACCCTCCTCTTTTTCTGACTTCAAAAATCATCTATTTAATAATACATTCTAGATTTTTCTAGGAATCAGCATTTTGCTCACCATTCTATAATTTTCAGAATCCCTCTTTCTCTGCTTTTTAATAAATAAGACAACATTTACACCTCTCCAATCTTGCATCACTATTCTCTCTGATCACTCAAAAATCTCCATCAATGAGCTTTTACAGTCTGCCCCCCTCCCCATGTCATGGGTTGTAATGTATCTAGGACAGGAGATCTGAATTTGTTTTGGAGTAACTAGTTGCTAATTTACCACCTCTTCAATTATCTTGGATACCAATTCCTCTCTTAATAATAATTGACCATTACATGATATTTTAAGGTTTTCAAAGTATTTTACATACGTTATGACATTTGAATACTGGAACAATCCTATTTAGTAGATACTATAGGTATTATTTTTAGCATTTTACAGATGAGGAAACAGAGGCTCAGAGAGATAAAGTGATTTGCCCATGGTCACACAGCCAAAGGTGGGATTTGATCCCCAGTGTTTCTGACTTCACACCCAGTACTCTATCCACTACCCCACACTGCCTTTCAACCTCTTAACCATTTTTATTTTTTACCTTTTCAAAACTGGAGATCATTCTTCTTGACACAGATGGAAGAAAAAAAAAAAAAAAGGAGTTGCTTCAACTTGAAAAAGGTTCATCTTTCATCTTTGAAAATAACATTTCCCCCTACCCTAAACAACAAGCTTTCCTTGCTTTTCGTGTGATAGGAGATTGCTTGCTTAGCTTAGCAATTACCTTGCACTATTATAATTACAAAAGATACCTAATTACATTCTAGCTCCTTGGAATGAGGTCATAATAACTGATCTCTCTCCTACTTAATTACTGTCAGAACAGTAGGTCTCAGAAGACAGGAAGTATTGCAATGAATCACGTGACTGGGTTGAGGAGGTGGTTTTCTATTATTAATAGGGTTGGACTTCTTGCGTCTTTACTTGCCTTCAGATTCAGCATAGAACTTGTATTGGGGGAAAAAGTGTGATGATTACCTAAAACCCTCAAGGAGTATTAAGGAGGGAATTGTAAAGGGAGGCAATGGGATCCAGAGGAAAGGGTGCTGAACTTGGACCTGAGTTCAAATCTCAGTTCTGCCTCTTAGTACCTGTGTGATCTTTGAGACTTCTCTTCCTGGGACCTTAGTTTTCATCTATAAAAGCAGGGGGTCGGACTAGATGGTCTCTAAATTCCCTTCCAGCTCTAAACCTATGATTCTAAGACTCATAGGCCTCAAGGTCCCTTTCATTTCAAGATCTGTGAATCTAAGATTGAAGGAAAAAAAATGAAGGTAATTACACCAAACCTGATGAGATCACAGGTTCTGAATGGGTAAGTCTTAAGAACTGGAAGTCTTTTGCAATCTCTTTCCTTCCTTGAGTTTGTCTCTACCTTTACTCTCTTTTCTGGGTAAATGGCAGCACTTTCTTCTCATTCTTTCTCTTCTTGATTTGGAGCTTGGAGGCCTATGTGGTCGTGTGTCTATATAGGTTCAACTAGGTCCAAAAGAAGTCACCTAATGCCATTCTATTTGCAGGAATGCTTACTTTTTGTTTGTTTTTAGGGTCACTGTTAATATTCATAGCCTCAACTTATATAAGTTGTTTTGGATGGATTTGCATGTTCGTACTGAGCTAAGAAATTTCCTGAAAAGTCCATATGCTTGCAAGTCCATGTCAAATTTTCTTTCCATTTTCCAGGAAAAAAATATCTCTGTCTATTCAGTGGAATTCAGCCAGCCTCGCACCCAATACCCAAATGATCCTGCAAGTTACTGCTAGGAAGTGCGGAGTGGGTCAGTTGTAATGCTCATTTCCTTCTCAGAACAGTGCTGTTAACATGTAGGTGCAGAGCTGTGAACAACTTGTTCTTTATTCATCATGGAAATAGGGGTGGAGCCAAGCTAATCTCCAATACCATAGAAAACCTCGTTCTTACCTGGTTGGTTTGTATCTGCCAGAGAGATTGCTCATGCTGCTGTTCCTGAGTGCTTTGATCTGTCACCTTAAAAGCAGTCAGTGGCAGCAGAGCTACAAAGGTGAAAGTCATAAAAGAAGAAACATTGGGCATCCCTAAAAGAGCACAAATAGTAGTTATTATTTCCTTTGAAATCACGTATTGGGAATCAAGATTCCTGAGATTCTAAGGAGAAGTGTTTAGGGATAAGTGAGGGAAAGGGGAAGAGGGCGGAACATTGAATTTATTTGTAGCAATTATTTCCTTTTTTGAAAAAAAAAATGGGCTTTGATTCTTGAATCTTAGGGATAAGGCCAGACAGAGTCTCACATGACCAGACTAAACTTTTCACAAACAACCAGATCTGCTTTCTGACTGAAGACTGTGAAGGTGATCCAGAAAAGACGAAATATGTTTTAGATGAACTACACATTTTCTTAAGAATGATTTGGTTATATGTATCATATATATATATATGTATGTGTGTGTGTATATGTACATACATATGTGATCCTATCATCCCATGTGCATAGGCCAGAGAACTTTTGTTGAGGTCTCCAGCTGTCAAACATGCTTTCGTTACTTCTGCCCTGCAGCAAGAGTATATTTTAAAGGAGGCGACATCAGGCGACAGACTCCAAATTTTAACTAGTCACACAAATTACAGACCTTTATTTCAAACTGCCCTCTTGACCCCAGACATCTGTTTCTTCCCTGCAATGCAGAATGAGACACAGTCTAAATCAAAATGACTCTCACGGGCAATTCTGCAAAACAAATACAACACACAGAGTTCTCCAATGCTTCTCCTGCTGTGCCCGCCTGCTCTGTCTTTCTATGCAGTCAGGAGTTAATAGTCAAAAGCCTTTTATACAACAGCACCTAAAAGATCTACTTGCTAAGGGTCCTGTTTGGTCTGAAGTAAGACAGCAGAAGGTTGGACAAAGTGAACATACTTCAAATAGGAGGCAAGTGTCCTAATTTTAGAAGAATTTCAGAAAAAGGTATTTGAAAGAAAGGGGTTTGTATCAACCATCCCCAAAGGTGAGAACTGGCCCCCATTGTATCATTTCAATATGTTCCAATATGTTGGAACAGGCATGAGCACTAGATCTGCTAGCTTTTTTAATTTCCATAGCCAAAGTACAACTCAGAAAAGATTTAGAGACTACATTTAGGATAGAAGAGCCAATTCAGAGATGTGGTACCAATTCGGGGCCACAGGGAATAGTTTGAAATCCTACTGCTTCTAGCGGTAAACAAAAGCTATGTGAACTCAACAGCAGGGGAAATTAAGGCTAAGGCTAATTAGCAGCGAGAAAATAGTTCCTTGTCACCATTTTGTCAAGTTTGGGGGTGAGGGGAGCGAATATCAGGCAACAAAACAACCCAAATCTAGTCATAATATTTGCATTACCTGTAGATCAGGTTCCCATTACACACTTGGATTTGTACCTGAATATGATGGGAGTAAAAACAGGTGCTTCCCACGCTCTTATTACGGTCTTTGTGCACATCTAGCCTATAGCCTTCTCACAGCCTGTTAAACAGCTGAGTTTGAAACAATAATGATACATAAGAAACATTGGCCCGAAGGCACGTCTGTCTTGGGATTTAGCCATTTACATTGATTTTTAACACACATTTTTCATGAAACACAAATATTTGCCATGGCAACTGCAGCATCACATGACACCCTGATACATAAACAGGCAGAAGATTTCTTAAGGGGAAATCATAACACAGAAGCTGGAAAGAGTGAAAATTGTCAAAAAAAATTGAGGAATTGAAAGATAAAGGTTTAAAGAAGATAGGGAGAAGAATCCAGTTTGTAGATTCAGTGGGATTAAGTAAGGTCTTCTGTGCTACTACTGTTTAGGGTCTTAAGCTAGGACATAGCTGTAAAATGACAGAACGAGAAACCACAATCATGCCAGCTGTCCTCTTTCTATGTAAAAAAAAGTCTTAATTATCACAAGTTTGTATCTGATCCAGAAATACAAATTGGTATGGCCATATTACCAAAGTCTAGGACTTTAAAACAGATATAAATAATTGTTCAGCTCTAATAGTTTATAAACAATGGGATGTCTTTCCATTTTGCAATAGAGAATTACCTTTCTCCTCTGTGGAACAAAATCAAAATTATTCTATGCACAATTTGAGTTACCTTAAATTTCCTTCCTATCTTTGTTTTAAAAACCAATGAAAATATTTCATTAGTTCCTTAGAATATTTTCAAAACAAAATGCAAGCCTGCAGTTCAAAATCCATATGTCAGTGTATGAAACTTAACAGCTACAAGAACAAATTTATTCATGCAACCAAGAAATAAGTTGTAGAAAATATGACCTGAAACATTTTCTTTTTATTTAGAAATAAAAATATAAATACCTCAATTTTAAATTTAACTCGGGAGATCGGTTTCCGTTTTGTTATCGACTGTGTTTTCAAAATTGATGAGAAAGAGATCCTGGATGAAGGGGAAGCTCTGTCTCTTGTAGCTGCAGGAGCCTTCACTGCAACACCTCTGGATTTTGAGAGTTTAACTGTATCTATATCAACCACTGACAGGGCATTTTCAGATTTTCCTGTATCAAGGGAATAAAATATCTGCTGTCATTGACTTCAAACAGAATGATAATAGACTGTAGAAATTAATGGGGACTACCTAAATTCTATTAGAATGCAAAGCTACCCACTTTTAAGAATATGGCATGCATGAAAAATCTGGGTTTTTTTAAACTGGAATATTGGAGGGTAATTGTTACCTTAATAAAAAAGTTTCACCATAGAATCCTTCAACTCCCATTGGCAGCTCCCATAGAGTATTTAAAATAAAATTCAATGCGTATGTGACTTTTCAAAAATGTAGTTATTGTATTAAGTAAAGCACAACTATATACTTGACAGTCTTTGGCACAGAACATACACCTTTCTATTGCTCAGTGGTACATAAGGTTGCCCTAGTAAACCAAGGTTTCTATTTCTTTGGTATGGACCAAACTTCCATCACTGTTATTGCCAATGGTCACAATGAAAGATGTAGAAAAGAATTCCTTTACTAAGTGAAATTTCTGTTTTATCTCCTCATCATTTCTTAATTTCCATTCAGATATTCAAAGGAGCCAGCTGATACCGATCAACATTATGTGTTTGTATTATATAAATTACACAATTCATAGGGCCATTAGAAATACATAAGCTATTATTTTTAATCCCTTCTAGCAAAAGTTTTAATCAACAATCTCTCTGGCAGAGACTATTTTTTGTCTTTCTTTATATCCCAAACAGTTAACAGAGTGCCTGACACCTAGTAAATACTTAATAAATGCTTGTCAACTAACTTAACCTTTGCTGTCACATTTCTCAAATGCTATCTTTCTCTTAATTTCCTCAGCACTCATTCACTTCTTATGTCTCTACAAATCAGTTTTCATGCCCACTGACTTACTAAAGCTACACTACTCATGTAGGATTTTACTTGTACCTCTATTTATATCAGTATTTAATTTTATGTTAATAAAAATTTGCATTATTTTATTATTATTCGTGTACATTTCACATTCTCCTCTTTGACCACATGGACTAAGTTTCATCTAAACTTTGTAGTCCTCAGAAGGTGCTGTACAGAGCTCTACCTAGAGTCAACAATTAACACATGTTTATTGAATTGAATAGAGTTGATGATAATGATGGAGATTTTATTCAGTATACTGCAGCCCAAAGTCATTACAATTGCCCTCTGGTTTTCTCTTAAGTTCTGAAAACAAAACACAACACAACACAACTTCTTGTTGAAAATGTTAGCTAAGTACAAATATTCTAATTTTTCCTGAAAGATAGTTTATTTACTCCCCTGTACATAGATAATAATACTCACCTACAGGTTTTGCCTTAGATGGTTTAGAAGAAGGAAAGAAAGCAGTTTTAGGTATAATAGGTGGCATTTCAAAAGTAATCTTTGCTGCTGGTGGGATCAGTCCTCGTTGAATCATACTCAAAATACCTTTAAAATGGTATAACAGAACATGAGTTGATTTCTAAATAATAATAATAATAGTAGTAATAATAGCTCATGCTTTAAGACTTGCAAAACACTTGATACACATCTCATTAATTTTTTCCATGAGTTCTAGAAATTCTAAAGGTCTTTCTATAGAGTTTCTAGACATACAAGTATAATATTTTTATTTATAAAATTACATAGATCACTTTGAATTATTTGAATCCAAGGAAAAAATAGCAACACAAATCATTCCTATTTTGTATTGATTCTAACCAAAAAAAGTATAACCTTATTAATAAGGGTAAAAGTGAAATTAAAAATTAAAAGGTAATTTGCAAGGTAAAAGAGTCAAGGTAAGGTTCCCTTGGAATCTATGAAGAGAAAAATCTTTGTTAAGAGAAGCTTGGAAGCTGATTTTAGGTCAGTGGGATCTAAGGCCTAGGTCTGGATCTTAGCATTCTTTCACAGAGGTAACTGCAGGTTGTGTTCTAAAAATGTGTTTCTAAGGTGGTTCATTGGAACTTAGGACACATTTTTAACATGGTAGTTTGTCAGTAGCCCAACCCACAAACACCTGTTTAACAGGAATTACCTGAGTATATATATATATATATATATATATATATATTCATATACACACATACATACATACATACATGCATACATACATACACATTCTGTTCTAGAACCTGTCATATTATGTAGTGTTTCTATGTGGGGAAGCATTCAGAGATTCAACTCGATGTACTTGGAGCATGTCATAGGATTTAAAACTGGAATAGAACTTGGAACTAATTTTATACATAAGGAAACTAAAGTTCTGAGAGGCCAGGGTCACACATGATTAAAATTCAGGTCTTCCCACTCCAAATCCAATGTTCTTTCCATTTCAGCAATCTGTCTCTCTGAACACTCTATCCCCTATCTGCATCTTTGCACTTACTACTATTCATAGATGCCAAGATTGTTAAGGAGACAGGTCATACTAAGCAATTGTGTATAGACAACTTTTCCAAATGAAAAGGAGGAGAGAGATGGAGGTGGCAGCTAAATGAAGTAGAAGGATAAAGGGAAGGCTTTTTTTTTCAAAGTATAAGGGAGACCTGTGGGTATTTGCAGATAAAAAAGAAAAAGCTAGAGAAGGAGGAAATCTGAGAGAAAGAGATCAATTTCTGGGGCAAGATCTAGGAGGTGGTAGGGAACCATGGAACCAATGGCGAAAGTGGAAAGATTAGCCTTAGTGAGTAATAAGAATATCCTCTTTCTTCTGGTATCAATGGCAAAGAGAGGGCAGAGGATGATTCTCAGAAGTTTTGAGAAAATGGTAGGAGGCTGAGGGGGAACACAGAAGAGAGTCTCTGACTTCCTAATGAAGTGAGAGGATTAGTCATCTGTAGTAAGTATGGAGTGGAGAGAGTTCGACAGTGGAGAAGAAGAGAGAAAAAAAGGGTTTGAATAGATTGAGGAATGAGAGAGGGAGTCAAGGAAGGGAGAGCAGAAGAACTGTTGAGGTGCATTGTTTTTGTGTTGTTGTTGTTGAGGTGCATTGGGAGCCTAACTGAGAGTATATAAAATAATCTGCAGTGGTTCAATTCAATTCAATTCCACAAGCATTTTAAAAAATATTTTTTTTCCAATTACACATAAAAATTTTTAACATTCTTTTTTTTAAAATTTTGAGTTCCAAATTCTTTCCATCCTTTCCTCTCCTCCCCCCTCATTGAGAAGGCATACAATGTGAGTAGGTCATGCATGTGCAGCAGTACAAACATATTTCCATATTAGTCATGTTGTGAAGAAAACAGAACAAAAAAGTATGTTTCAATCTGCATTCAGACTCCATCAGGTCTTTTTTCTGGAGATGGATAGCATTTTTCATCATGAGTCCCTTGGAATTGTCTTAGATCATTGTTTTGTTGAGACTAGCTAAGTCATTCATAATTGATCATTGTATAATGTTCTCTTGATTCTGCTCACTTTACTTTGCATCAGTTCATGTAAGTCTTTCCAGGTTTATTTCTGCAAGCTCCCTGCCTGTCCTTTCTTACAGCACAACAATATTCCATCACAATCATATACCACAACTTATTTAGTCATTTCCCAATTGATGGGCATCTCCTCAATTTCCAGTTCTTTGACACCACAAAAAGAGCTGCTATAAATATTTTTGTATATGTGGATCCTTTTCCTTTTTTTAAAAAAAATTTTTTTTTAAATCTCTTTGGGATATAAATGTAGTCATTGTATTTCTGGGTCTAAAGGTATGCACAGTTTTATAGCCTTTTGAGCATAGTTTCAAACTGCTCTCCAGAATGGCTGGATCAGTTCACAACTCCACCAACCATGCATTAGTGTCCTAATTTTCCCACATTCTCTCCAATATTTGTCACTTTCCTTTTTCTGTCATATGAGTCAATTTGATAGGTGTGAAGTGGTATCTCAGAGTTTTTTAAATTGGAGTAGAGAAATTGCATTTCTCTAGATTTAGAGCATTTTTTCATTTGACTATAGATAGCTTTGATTCCTTTGTCTGAAAACTGCCTGTTCATATCCCTTGACCATTTATCAATTGGGGAATGATTTGGACTATTATAAATCTGACTCAATTCTTTATATATTTGAGAAACGAGGCCTTTATCAGAAAAACTTGCTGTGAAATTACCCCCTTTCCCCCACTCAGTTTTCTGCCTTCCATCCTTCTAATCTTGGCTGCATTGGTTTTGTTTGTACAATAACTTTTAATTTAATATAATCAAAATTATCCATTTTACTTCCCATAGTGCTCTCTATCTCTTGCTTGGACATAAGTTCTTCCCTTATCTAGATATCTGTCAGGCAAACTATTCCATGCTCCTCTAATTTGCTTATGGTATCACCCTTCATGTCTAAATCACATACCCATTTTGACCTTAACTTGGCATATGGTGTGAGATGTTGGTCTATATCTAGTTTTTGCCAAACTTTTTTCTAGTTTTCCTAGCAATTTTTTGTCAAGTTGTAAATTCTTGTCCCAAAACTTGGATTTTTGGGTTCATCAAACACTTAAATTACTATGGTCATTTATTACTGGGCATTGTGTACCTAATCTATTCCATTGATTCACCACTCTATTTCTTGCCAGTATCATATTTTGATGATTACTACCTGGTAATACAGTATGATATCTGGTACAGCTAAGCCACTTACCTTCACATATTCTTTTTCATTGATTCCCTTGATATTCTTGACCTTTTGTTCTTCAAGATTAATTTTGTTATTATTTTTTCTAGCTCTACAAAATAACATTTTGGTAATTTGATTGGTATGGTACCGAATAAGTAGATTAACTTAGGTAGAACTGTCATTTTTATTATATTGGCCTGGCCTAACGTGAGCAATTAATATTTTTCTAATTGTTTAGATCTGACTTTATTTGTGTGAAAAGTGTTTTGTAATTGTTTTCATATAGTTCTTGGGTTTATCTCGGTAGGTAAACTCCCAAGTACTTTATGTTGTCTACAGTGATTTCAAATGGAATTTCTCTTTCTAGCTCTTCTTGCTAGACTTTATTGGTAATATATGGAAATGCTGATGACTTATGTGAGTTTAGTTTACATCCTGCGACTCTGCTAATTATTTCAACTAGCTTTTTAGTTGATTCTCTAGGATCTTCCAAGTATACTATTATATCATTTGCAAAGAGTGATAGTTTTGTTTCCACATTGCCTGTTCAAATATTTTTATTTCTTTTTCTTCTCTTGTGCTATAGCTAGCATTTCTGGTGCAATATTGAGCAATAGTGGTGAAAGTGGGCATCCTTGCTTCACCCTGATCTTATTGGGAAGGCTTCTAGCTTATCCCCATTATAGGTAATGTTTGCTTATGGTTTTAGGTAGATACTATTTATCATTTTAAGGAAAGTTTCATTTATTCCTATGCTTTCAAGTGTTTTTTTTAAAATAGGAATGAGTGTTGTATTTTGTCAAAAGCTTTTTCTGCATCTATTGAGATAATCATATGATTTTTATTGTTTTTGTTATTGAGATGGTAAATGATGTTGATAGTTTTCCTAATACTGAACCAGTCCTGCATTTGTAGTATAAATCCCACCTAGTTATAGTGTATGATCTTTGTGATATTTTGCTATAATCTTGCTAGTATTTTATTTAAATTTTTTTGCATCAACATTCATTAGTAAAATTGTTCTATAGTTTTCTTTCTCTGTTTTTGCTCTTCCTACTTTAGGTATCAGTGCCATATTTGTGTCTTAAAAGGAATCTGATAGGACTCCTTCTTTGTCTATTTTCCTAAATAGTTTATATAGTATTAGAATTAAATTTTTCTTTAAATGTTTGGCAGTATTCAGTTGTGAAATCATCAGGTCCTGGGGATTTTTTCTTAGGGAGCTCATTGATGGTGTGTTCAATTTATTTTTCTAAGTTAGTGTTATTTAAATCTTTGATTTTCTCTTTTGTTAATCTAGGAAATTTATATTTTACGAATATTCATCCCTTTCACTTAGCTTGTTAGATTTCTTGGCATATAATTGGACAAAATAGCTCCTAATAATTGCCTTAATTTCATCTTCATTGGTGGTGAATTTACCCCTCTTGTTTCTGATGCTGGTAATTTGGTTTTCTTCTTTTTTAAAAAAATCAAATTAACCAATGACTTATCTATTTCATTGGCTTTTAAAATAAAACCAGCTCCTAGTTTTATTTATTAGTTTAATGGTTTTCTTCCTTTCAATTTTATTAATCTCTCCTTTGATTTTCAGGATATCCAATTTGGTGTTTAATGGGGGATTTTTAATTGGTTCTTTTTCTAGTTTAGTTGCATGCCAGATTAATTTATCTTATCTTTCTCTACTTTATTGATGTAAGCATTTACAAATATAAATTTTCTGCATCCCGTAACTTTTGGTATATTGTCTCATTGTTGTCATTCTCTTTAATGAAATAATTATTTCTATGATTTGTTCTTTGACACACTCATTCATTAGGATTAGATTATTTAGTTTCCAATTAATTTTTAATTTGTTTCCATGCCTTTGTTGAATGTAATTTTTATTGGGTTATGATCTGAAAAGATACATTTAATATTTCTACTTTTCTGCATTTGATTATGAGGTTTTTAATGCCATAATACATGGGCAATTTTTGTGTAAGCACCATGTACTGCTGAGAAAAAGGCATATTCCTTTCTATTCCAATCCAATTTTTTCCAGAAGTCTATCATATCTAACTTTCCTAAAATTCTATTTGCCTCTTTAACTTCTTTCTTGTTTATTTTTAGTTAGATTTATCTAATTCTGAGAAGGGAAAATTGAGGTCCCCCACTAGTATAGTTATGTGTCTACTTCCAGAATTTGGATGCTATACCATTTGGTGTATATGTGCATATATCCATATGTGTATATGGATATTACTTCATTATCGATGGCACCTTTTAGCAAAATGTAGTCTCCCTGCTTGTCTCTTTTAATTAGATCTACTTTTGCTTTTGCTTTGTCTGAGATCATGATTATTACCCCTGCTTTTTTTACTTCAGCTGAAGCATAATAGACTTTGCTGCAGCCCTTTATCTTTACTCTGTGTGTGTCTCTCTGCCTCAAGTGTGTTTCTTGTAAACAACATATTACAGGATTCTGGTTGTTAATCTGTTATATGCTTTTAATGGATGAATTTTAAGGGTAAATTCATTCCATTCACGTTCACAACTGTGATTACTGTGTATTCCCCTCCATCATACTTTTCCCCTTGTTTATCTTTCTTTCTCCCTCTCCTTTTACCCTATACTTCCTCAAAAATTTTTGCTTCTGACCACTGCCTCACCCAATCTGCCCTCTCTTGTATAGCTCCATCCTCCTTCTTTAATCTCCCTCACTTCCAGTTTCCCTGTAGTACAAGATAGATTTGTATATCCAACCAAATCTGTGTTATTCCTTCTTTGAGACAATTCCAAAGAGAGTAAGATTGTTGCCTGTCAACCCCCCTCCCATTTTCCCCTGCATTGTAAAAGCTCTTTTGTGCTTCTTTTATACGAGATAATTTAGCCCATTTTGCCTCTCTCTTCCCCTTTCTTCCAGTGTATCCCCTTTTCTCACTCCCTAATTTTATTTTTTTGATATCATCTCATCATAGACAGCTCATACCTGTGCCCTCTGTCTATGTATACTCTTTCTAACTGCCCTAACAATAGTAAAGTTCTTTGGATTTACAAGTATCATCTTCCCATGTAGGAATGTACACAATTTATTTGGCCTTATTGAATCCTTTATGATTTCTCTTTCCTGTTTACCTTTTTATGCTTTTCTTAAATCTTGTATTTGAAAGTCAATTTTTTAAAATAAAAAAAGTAAAATAAAAAATAATAATAAAAAAAGAAAGTCAAATTTTCTATTCAGTTGGTTTTTTTTATCAGGAATCTTTGAAAATCCTCAATTTCATTAAATGTTTATTTTCCCCCCTGAAGAATTATACTCAAGTTTTGCTGTGTAGGTGATCCTTTGTTGTAATCCTAGCTCCTTTGCCCTCCAGAATACCATATTCCAATCCCTTCAATCCTTTAATGTAGAAGCTGCTAAATCTTATGTTATCTTGACTGAGGCTCCATGATATTTGAATTGTTTCTTTCTGGCTGATTACAATCCGCTCTGGGAGCTCTGGAATTTGACTAAAATATACCTGGAAATTTTCATTTTTGGATCTCTCTGAGGAAGTAATCAATGGATTCTTTCAATTTCTATTTTACTGTCAGGTTATCAGATATTAGGGCAGTTTTCCTTGATAATATCTTGAAATATGATAGCTAGGCTTTTTTTAATCATGGCTTTCAGGTTGTCCAATAATTCTTAAATTATTTCTCCTGGATCTATTTTCCAGATCAGTTGTTTTTCCAATGGGTTATTCACATTTTCTTCCATTTTTTTCCATTGTTTTGATTTCATTTTATTGTTTCTTGATGTCTCATGGAGTCATTAGCTTCCACTCACCCGGTTCTAATTTTGAAGTAATTATTTTCTTCAACGAGCTTTTGCAATTCCTTTTCATTTGGCCAGTTCTACTTTTTAAGGTGCTGTTTTATTCAGTTAATTTTTGTGCTTCTTTTACAATTTGTCTGTTTTTTAAGTTGTTATTTTCTTCAATATTTTTGTGCTTCCTTTACAAAGCTGTTAACTTTTTTCATGATTTTCTTTCATCACTCTAATTTCTTTTCCCATTTTAACTCTACCTCTCTTGTTTCATTTATAAAACCCTTTTGAGCTCTTCCAGGACCTGAGAAAAGTTCACATTTTTCTTTGAGGCTTTAAATGTAGCTGTTTTGATTTTGTTGTTTTCTTCGGAGTTTGTGTTTTGATCTTTTTTGTCACTGTGGCAGTTTTCTATGGTCAGGTTTTTTTGGTTTTGGGGTTTTTTTTTGGTCATTTTTTCAGCCCATTTCTTCACTTTTAACTTTACATTAAAGCTGGGCTCCTGGTTGGATGGGGCGCTGTCCCAAACTTCAGGTTTTTTTTGTGTTGCTGTTTTCAGAGCTAGTTCTTGGGGTCTGTAAGTTTTCAATTCTTCCAAGGTGGCATGATCTAAGGAGAAGTGTGGTCACTGCCCTCCTGGCCTGTGCTCTGGTCTGTCCATGACCACAAGCACTCTTTTTCACCCTGGAACTGTGACCAGGGTCCCTGCTCCTGCTGGTGCTCCTCTTTACCCTGAGATTGCAACCTGGAACCATGTATGGGTCATGCAAGACAGTCCTACTCTTAGGGCCAGCAAAGGATCCCCTGTGATCTCCTCCTTACCAGTTACTTGGCCCCCTTACCATGTGTAGGCTGAGCGCTCTTGAAGTCATAGCCGCCACCACTGATTCATTCGCCCCCATGGCCTGCTGCTGGCTCGCCAGGGCATGGCCTGTGCCTGCCTTGGACGATACTCCACTCTCACCCCAGTGAGACAGACCTTTCATGCTAAGCTGTCTTGGGCTGGAAAATTGTTTCACCCCATCCTTTTGTTGGTTCTGCCGCTCTAGAACTCATTTTGAGGCAAATTTGGGAGAGCTCAGGTGAATTCCTGCCCTTACTCCACATCTTGGCTATGCCCTCCTCAACATTTCTAAGATATCTACCATATGCCATTCACTGTGCTAGGCACTAGGGATACAGAGAGGAAAATGAAGAACAGCCCCTGCCTTCAACAGCTTACACCGTGTAGGAGACACAGCACACAAACACGTAGATAAATATAAGGTAATTTCAAAAGGACGAGAGAACCCAAAAGGAGGGTGATGAGGAAAAGTTTCACAGAGGAGAAGCGATGCCTGAGTCAAGCCTTAGAGGCGGCAACAGAAGATACTAAGAAACAGAAGGAAGGAGACAGCACAGGCCAGGTAGGAGGGGCAACCTCAGAGGCAAGAGATCATGAGGCAAGTGTGATGAGCAGCAAACAGCGCAGTTAGGCTGGGAAAACAGAGTGCATGAAGGGGAGTAATGTGAATCAGTTTGGAAAAACAAGCTTGAAGGGCTTTAAACGCTGAAATGGTGAGTTTGTACTTTAACTGAGAGACAACTGGGAGCCCCTGCGGGTTTCTGAGAAGGGTCAGATCTCTACTTTATGAAGGTTTGTTTGATAGCTGTGTGGACAGGGGAGAGGCTGGAGGCAGGAAAGCCAGTTAGGAGGCTGTCCAGTCAGTCAGTAAACTTTTATTAAGTGCCTACTATAAGCCAAGCAAGACCTAGACTCCCACAGTTCAGGCACGATGTTATGAGGCCCTGAACTAGGGTGGTGGTCACGTGAGTGAAGAGAAGGGGATGGATGCGAGAAATTTTGTAGCGGTAGAATCAATGAGATTTAACAACTGAATGGATATGTAAGATGAGACAAAAGGGAGAGAAGGATGATTCTGAAATTGGAAACCTGAGTTCCTAGAAGGAGGGTCGTAACCTCAACAAAAATAGCAAAATATGCAGGACTGTTGGGTTTAAGGGGAAAGATAATGAGGTCAGTTTTGCACATGTTGAGTTTGACATGCCTATTGGGCATCCCAATGGATCTGTTCGGTAATTAATTGGGAAAGCACGATTGAAACTAAGGAGACAGGCTTGGGCTGGATACAGATTAATTAGGGATCCTTCTGCAAAGAGAGGATAAGTGAACTCATGGAAGCTGACATAATCACCAAGAGAGAAGATGTCAATGTCATGATTCTCTCAGTAGCTCAGAGTAGATGTTGAGAAAACAGTTGGCAAGAGTTACTTATGAATGAAGATTGATGGGTGAGAAACAGAAGAAGGCATCTGTTGGGGGTGGGAGTGTGAGAAGACAAGAAATGAGTAGCTAGTGAAACATGAGAGACATATATCATGATTTTAAGACTGAGTATTCAGGGGCTGCTAGGAGGCACAGTGGATAGAGTACCAGTCCTGGATTCAGGAGGACCTGAGTTCAAATCTGGCCACAGATACATAACACTTACTAGCTGTGTGACCCTGGGCAAGTCACTTAACTCCATTGCCTAACAAAGGAAAAAAAAAAGACTTAGTATTCATATGTGGAACCATAGTAGGGAAGATAGAATGGGAACTAAAATACAGACTGTACATGACCAGGTTCTATTTTGGGCATGATGAAATCAAGATACCTGTAGGACATCTCATTTAAAATGTCCAAAAAAGGGGCAGCTGGGTGGCACAGTGGATAGAGCACTGACCCTGAAGTCAGGAAGACCTGAGTGCAAATCCAAACTCAGATACTTAGTAGCTGTGTGACCCTGGGCAAATCACTTAACCCTGATTGCCTCCAAAAATAACATAAAATAAAATGTCAAAAAAAAGCACGTGGTGATACAGGCCTAGAACTCAGGAAAAAGACTGTGACTGACTATACACACACAGGAGTCATCGGCATCGAATTGCTAAATAATTCAAACCATGTGAATTGATAAGAAATTGGAGGCCAGAATTACTGGAACCCAATAACTTGCCCATATTTACACAACTGGTCAGTGGCAGAGCTGGATATCAAAGTCGGTTCTTCTAGTACCTGGTTCAGAGCTCTTTCTGCTATATTACAAATCTGATCAATGGGTCACTGACCTTTCTTTGCATCTTTTTCAAGGATAGGTAGAGGTGTGAGGTAGGGATTCATTCGATGAGATGGCAAAACACTGAGGCTTTCAATGGTGGTCCCTTTGACTATCTTCTGAAGTTGTACCTAAATGAGCAAAAATGTGTTTTGAGAAAGCACTTTTGCCTTTATAGTGAACCTAGTTTTTCAACATGTAAACAATAAATAAGACTAAGAAAAATTTTATTATGTTTTAATAATGTAGTAATATCAGCTCCAATTATATTACTTAGTAATACACTGTACTACTACTGTCTACTGTCATGAGTTTACATAATTTAAAATAGTTAATTAAGTCCAATTAACATGTAGTGATTTCTACTTTACAAAGATAGCATGGCAGTTAATGAGGGAGCTCTTAAGAATTTGTTCTATCTTAATGACCACTATGTAAAAGTGCTATCTCTTAACAGAGCGTGTTTTGACTTCAGGAAACTTTTGTACAAGAAAATTCCTTGAGAAAGAAAGATTATAGTTCTGAGAAAAATGAGAAATGAAATGTATAAAGCCAAAGATAATGTTTAAAAATTAGCTAGTATTAGCAGGTTCATCATTAATTACATAAGTCATATTTGCCATGCAAGGATCTCAAAAATTGCTACAAATATGTCTTCTAGTCCAGTGTTCCAAGCAGTAGTTGATTATTTTTTCCAACAGTAATAAAAATGGTTTCATTATAGCTATGAAATATGAATTGCTGCTATTAAATGACTTCAGATTTTAAAGATTGTATGCATTTTACATAAATTATATATAATTATAGAACAGGAGAAGACTATTTTTACCTATATTATAGTGGATTATGAATTATTGGGACTTCTAAAGCAATGAAGATGATACTAGCTGATATTTATGGAGTGCTATGCATATTCAAATTATTTTATAAACATTAATTCACATAACTTCCCAGAAAATAGGCAAAAATATTGATCAATATTTAAATAATGAATAATCTGAGACAGAGAGAGGGCAGCAGATTTGCCTCAGGCCTCATAGGATCCTGAAAAGTTATAGGATTATTCTGTTTAAGCAGGGGTAGTACCATAGGTGGGACTCTCTAAATGTTGGGCAGTCATAAGTCTTTCAAGATATTGGAATAAAATACTGTGGGTCTGGGACCAACTGAACATTTGCTGGTCAGGAGAGGATCAGGAGCTGGAGCTTCTTGATAAAGTCCATAAAGGGTCAGGGACAGAGTGGATCCATATAGAAGAGGTCAGCATCACTAGGTTTTCAAAGCTAGAGTCCAAGAAAGGCTGGAAACAAAGGTTGTGTCACAATGAAATCAAGAAAGCAATCAAAAGCACAGGCTGAGCCAGAATCAATATTTCAGGGAAAAGAAAGGGAACCAAAAACTGGTAAGAGGAAAGGACAATGGTAGGGAAAGAGCTTACCATAGCTTGCTGGGTTCAGTGATCTATAAATAACTCTGGGCTGTGGAGGATGTACAGGGTTAGCATTCCCCTGAATGAGAGGCCTTTATATTAGGAAGGTAAGTATTTTGAACTTGAAGAGGAAACATTTGGCAATGTATCAAAATTTATACTAAAGACAATTGGCACTGAATGACCAAAATTCCACCACATCTAATAAATGTCCATGTGTAGGACAGAGAAAAATTGTACTTTACCAGATAGCCTGGGGGTGGGGGAGGGAAATGATAGTTATCAATAGAGAATATATACATCAACATAGTCCTTCCCTGATGCCAGGCTTCTCTCTCTAGCATGGTGGATAGAAGAGCGTGTGGTAAACCCCTCCACTCCACGTCCCTGTTCCTTCACCCCAAAACAGTTTGACACAGGTGGTTAGGCTGATGATCTTTAAAGCCTATAGATGCCCACTGTGAATCTTTCCATTGCCCTTTGGGTCACCTACGATTCTGATTCTTTAGAGAGTAAAGTGGTCAATGATTTGAAATTTCCCTTAAGCACAGATCTGATCATGTCACCTTCCTCAATAACTCCATGGGCTCCCTATTGCTTTTAACATAACTACACAATATTCTGTTTTGCTTTTATAGCCCTTCACAACTCAACCTCAACCTATCTTTCCAATCTCCTTTACGCATTATTCTCCCTCCCATGCCCTTTCTCCAGTGAACCTTTATTTTTCTCTGTTCCTCACACACGACATTCCTTCTCTAGCTTCTCTGCTTTCGTACAGGCCATCCTCCATGTCTAGAATGTACCTCCTCCTTTCCTCTGGCTCACAGAATCTCTTTTATAGTCTAAGATGCAGCTAAAGCACCACCTACATGATGACTTTCCTTTTCTCCCCTACTGCTAGCACCTTCCCTACTAAACTGCCTTGTACTTAACTCCCTTATATTTATTTAACATTTATTCTGCATATACTTCTATATGTACATCTTGTCTCCTCCATTAGAACAGAAACTCCTTGAGGGCAAGGATTTTTTTTTTCATTTTTATCTTTGTATACCCAAAACCTAGCACAGTGACTGGCACTTAATAGGTGCTTAATAAATGCTTACTGTTCCGCAATTGATAAATGGTCAAAGGATATGAACAGGAAGTTCTCAGATGAAGAAATTAAAGCCATCTATAGCCATATGAAAAAAATGCTCTAAATCACTATTGATTAGAGAAATGCAAATCAAAACAACTCTGAGGAACCACATCACACCTATCAGATTGGCCAACATGACAAAACAGGAAAATGATAAATGTTGGAGAAGATGTGGGAAAATTGGGACACTAATGCATTGTTGGTGGAGTTGTGAAATGATCCAACCATTTTGGAGAGCAATTTGGAACTATGCCCAAAGAGCTATAAAAATGTGCATACCTTTTGACCCAGCAATAGCACTTCTAGAGCTGTATCCCAAAGAGATCATACAAATGGGAAAAGGACCCACATGTACAAAAATATTTATAGCAGTTCTTTTTGTGGTGGCAAAGAATTGGAAATTGAGAGGATGCCTATCAATTGGGGAATGGCTGAACAAGTTGTGGTATATGAATATAATGGAATACTATTGTGCTATAAGAAATGATGAACAGACAGACTTCAGAAAAACCTAGAAAGACTTATATGGTCTGACGCTGAGTGAAGTGAGCAGAACCAGGAGAACGTTGTACACAGTAACAGCCATGTTGTGTGATGACTAATATTGATAGATTTAACCCTTCTCAGCAATACAAGGATCTAAGATATCTCCAAAGGCCTCACGATGGAAAATGCTATCCACGTCCAAAGAAAGAACTACAGAGTTTGAATGCAGATTGAAGCACACTATTTGCTATTTTTTTTCTTCTGCTGAGTTTTGTTTCCTCTTTCTGGTGGTTCTTCCTATTGGTTTAATTCTTACTTACAACATTACTAATGTGAAAATGTGTTTAATAGGAATGTATACGTATAACCTATATCAGAATTGTGCACTGTCTTGGAGAGGGAGGTGGGGAGGGAGGGGGAGAAAATTTAAAACTCAAAAGCTTATGGAAGTGATTATTGATAAATCAAAATGAATTAATTTAAAAATTTTTTTAAAAGAACAAAAAGCTTACTGGTTTATTCCTAACCTTATAGCATCACTATTAAAAGGCATACATAAATACATGAAGGATCTGTGATTTGTCAGTATGGGGTGAACTCCTGGTGTGAAAAATCCCATATATCTGTCCTAGAACATTGTTTGATATAATCTTTTGCCCAGGGTCAAACAGTCAGTTATAGTCAGAGGCAAGATTTGAACTTTGCTCTTCCTGTCTCCAAACCCAGCCCTCTAACAAATATACCATACTACTTTTACTATCAGAAAAATACTAGAGTTGGGATTTTGTGTCAGGAAACAGTGTTACACAATTTCCAACAAACAATTCAGCTTATTCTCTTCCTTCAATTCTGGGCCCAACTCACTATCCTTCTACAATGCTAGTCCAAGGTACATGTACTAATGAATGAATTAAATGGGCTGGCCATCTAACTACATGTCATCATCTGGATAATAAGTATTCTTCCTCCATGTGGTTTTGTTCTCTTTGGATTATGAGGGTTTTGAGTGGTTATGAGCTCAAGGAGGAGGCCCTGCAGAATCATCAAGCTTGGCACATTAGCACAATGTCATATGTAAACAGAAGTGTCTTGAGGCCCTCATCATGCGCAGGCAACCTCACTTCCATTCAGATTCCACTTCCTCCATGATTGGTAGACACCTTGAGTGAGTATTTTTCTCACTTTTTTATGTCAAAGATTATGTCAAGGATAACATTTAAAAGTTATTATTCAGGAAATGTATGATCAATGATGGCTGGCAAGACCAAGAGATGAATAAGTCCCAGGGCTGCACTGATTCCCATGAGACATCAAAATATCTAGAGGAAGGCCTCCAGCATGTCGGGAAGATCCTCTATGGGCTTTATGGGAAGACATAGAAAATAATTGTACAGGATGAAAATGTGTGGATAGGTTGGAGTTATGCAGTTGGGGTACATAGATGCACAAGCTGGTTCAGTGGATAGAACACAGGGCATGGAGTCAGGAAGACCTCAGTTCGAGTCTTACATCAGATATTAGTTATGTGACCCTGGTCAAGTCACTTAACCCTGCTTGCCTGTTTCTTCATCTGTCAAATGAGCTGGAGAAAGAAATGACAAACCACTTCAGTATCTTTGCCAAGAAAACCCCAAATAGGGTAACAAAGAATCAAACATGACTGAAATGACTGAACAACAAATACAATTAGCATATATTATTCAAAGTTATGAAATCACCATCTATTGGAATGTTAGAATGTTAAAGTCAATTTAAAATGAACATTAAGAAGAGCCTTGGAAAGGCAAAGAAGTCACAAAAAGGTGACTTGCAGTTTGGGGGGGGGCTAGGGTGGAAGGGGTGGCATGGAAACCCCATACACTTTGCTTTGGCATCATAGATAACATGCGTTGAATGTATGTATATAAGCCTGAGTTCTTTTTTTCTCTTCTTTTCTTTCAGCTTCATCTAGTTAAGCTACCTGGGCTCTCCCACTGCCTACTTGAATTATTGTATAGCCACTAGTATCAGGGGTCCTGCAAAGCTCAGAGTCAGAAATATTTTCCTCGTTTGTCCTTCCCTAGAGACAGTTCTTCCAGAGGCATATACTGGAGGCTTCTGGGTATCAGAAATAGTTGTGTCTTCATTTGTTGGATTGATATCTGGACCCAATAAAGCAAAGGTAAATCAAAGGAGGCAAGAAAGATCTAGCTTAAATATTACCAAATGTGAAGATGCAGAAGACAGGCATGACAGTTTTAGAGTACACAGCACCATTTATCTAGATTTTCTGAAAGCCTTTGATAAAGTGTACCTGACAGGCTGCTACTAAAGACAGAAGTAGCAGGATCCAACTTAAAACACAGCAATCAATAAAAAAAAAGGTAAAGGCAGAGAATATTCAGGTTTTGTCAACAATCAGAGCACAGTAAAATGATTTTAAGGCATTTGCACAAGATTCACATGTACAATAGCCAGAACCAATGTCAGAATAGAGAGTGAAGAGAAATACTGATGACACAGTCTATGTAATATGACTCAAATGCCATCTATAAGAGCAGAAATCATTAACCGAAGAACTGCTAAACTTGTAAAAAAAATAAGCCAGCTTATAAAATTCTAAGTTGGTTTAACCCAAAGATCTCATTGCTAGCCATATACTCCAAGGGAGTTAAAAAATTTAAAAAAAATAAAAACAAAAACTGTCCCATATACACGAAAACATAATACTTTTCATAGTAGCAAATGACTGGAAACAAAGTAGGTTCACATCAGTTGGGGAATGGCTCGAGAAATTGTGGCACATTAAGGTAATGGAATATTACTGTACTGTCAGAAATGTCCAACAAGCATTTCAATCAACAAGCTATTTATTAAGCTCCAACTCAGCACTGGGCTGAGTGCTGGAGATCCAAATAAAGGTAAAAGACAGTGCCCTCAAGGAGCTTGCAGTCTAATGGATGGAGGAATGAATGAATAAGAATACAGAAAAGCAATGGAAACTTGGTATGAACAGATGCAAAGTGAAGTAGTCAAGATAAGAACAATAAAATACACAATGACCACCACAACATGGAAAAAACAACAGCAACAAATAAAACTGAAATGGAATATTGTGTAATTATGATCAACCTTGGTAAAGAAGAGATAAGTCAAGGCATCACCTCCATTTGGTGCAAAATGAGGCTTCATTCATTTTACTGAACTGTTTCTTTTTTCCTTTTTCTCATTTAATTCTTTATTAAAATGGAAGAGGGAGGAATGAATATTTATTAGGTACTATTAAGTACTGTGTGCCAGGCACTGTAATAAGCACTTCAAATATTATCTCATTTGTCCCAAATATTATCTCATCACCTTCTTTAATGAATGGACCTCTGATAGGAGACTTCCAGAGATACCGGTAAATGAAGGTGATGTAAAAGTGAAACATAGCAATAAAAACAAAAAATTCTAGTGCCATGTGTGATGTTGCCATATGGCTAAAAATGGGTAACTTCTGTTAATACTAGGATAGTCTCAGATTTGGGGAGGAGCATGGAAACATTGACTTTGAAAGACTTTTTTTTTTTAATAACTAAAAACAAAAGTATAGTTGGTAGTCTTTGGAAGTAAGTACATAGAATCTTTCTCAGTGACAAAGGATTTTAGTTTTAGGAGAACTTGAGTTATCTATGGAATGAGAATGAAAAAGAATGGTGATGAGTTCTTGTAGGATCCCTGAAATTAATCTCAAAGATTATCCTACTTGTAGGATGGTCCAGGTTTGATCGAGGGCTACCTTGAGGGCCCCAGCCAGAGCTAACATTCAGAGGGACCCTATTTTCTTCTTTTCTCCCTGAACCTTCCTGTCAATGCTACCATCTGCTTTGACCCTACCAGCCAGACACTGAACCCCTATCACTACCCCTTTCAGAGTGAACTCATTATCCCCTTTCTGCTCTGAGCCTTAGATCCCCTCTCTCTCTTTTCCAATGGTAGTAGGTAGCTCCTATGGGGCACACACGCCAATATACCCTTAAGATTTCCTGGTCTTTCCATCAGCCCTGCAGTTGAACTGTTTTACATGGATCTTAATAGAATGTGAAGTCTTTGAGAGCAAGAGCTTTCTCCTTTTTCAGTTGCTATTCCTAGTGCTTAGCACATGGTAAGGGCTTAAAAAGTTTTTCATTCATTCAAATGAAAACAGCTAAAAGGTGCCTAGTATTAATGTTCATGAAAATTTCAGTTCTTAAGTACATTCAGGATTGAGTCAAGAATCAGTGTTACCTAAATTAGCAACGGATGGGTACATGACCCCTAAAATGGTAGCATGGTTTGGTAGAGAAAGAACTGGAATGGGAACCATAGGATTTGGATTGGAGAATGGAACCTCAGAATCCTTCTAGCTCAACTCTTTCATTTAATATATAAGGAAACAGAGACCCAGGAAGGTGAAGTCATTTTCCCAAGGTCACACAGGTAAGTGTTTGAAATAGGATTTGAACCTGCATGCTCTGACTCCAGAGCCAATACTCTTTTCAGTACTCCATGCTGTAATACCAACTAGTTGTGAAATAGACAAGTCACTTCACCTCTGGGCCTCATTTTCCTGATTTGTAAAATGGAGATACTACTACTACTGCTTCTGGTAGCTAACATTTATGTAGTTCTTACTATGTGCCAGGCACTGTGCTAAGCACTTTACATTTCTTAGCTCATTTGATCCTCACAACAACCCTGGGAGGTAGGCGAAATTATTATCCCCATTTTACAGATGAGGAAACTGAGGCAGACAGAGGCTAAGGGATTTAGCTAGCAAATGTCTAAAGTTGGATTTGAACTCAAGTCTTCCTCACTTCAGGCCTGGCCCTCTATCCACTGCACCACCTAGCTGCCCCAATAATAATGATACTGTCTATCTTATTGGGTTATTGTGTGCAAGGTACTTTGTAAATAGTTATACGCATGAGTTATTATTATTATTATCACCATCATCATCATCATCATCCCCAAAGATCAAGAATAGTAATGCCATGAACCAACCAGATTGCAAATAGATGAATAACTATCTGTAACTAACCTTAATTAACTTCTCCCAGATTCATGGCATTTTGGCAGTCTCTACTAATATTTGTACAACAGGTTTTTAAACAATCAATATAGGCAGACATACACTTTCTTCTCAATAAAGACTGTACAATGGGAATAGTCAGGGCTTTGGGACTACGGCAATTATGAACCTTTCAACTTTCTGTAAACTACAGCCATGGATGTTTTTATAACCCTTCAAGATTATAATTATGAGAAATGTGGTAAAGTTTCAATTAGTAAGATTAAAGAAAAATTCACTTCATACCAACCATGTTTATAAATGTGTTAAAATCATGTTATCTAAAGGAGTCTTTAGCCTCACTTTCTTTCCTTCTAAATCATCACTGCACAGAAGTATTTTGTTTTTCATGCACATTTGGAACAATATAAAGTATAAGCTAAAACAATGAAATTTAATTAAAACAGCAATTTTTTTACCCTTTTTGCAGGCTTTTGTTTCATCAGCATTGATTTTCTTGTTGGCCAGATTTATCCTTAGTTTAAATTCTGGCAGATTGTTTATGGTAGGCAATTTGGTGTGCTCACATATGTTTTAATAAACACAGGGAATAACTTACCAAGAGAGGTGATGAAACAAAGAGTAAAAAGAGGCTCATAAGAATTTTAAGAGGGAAACTTAATTGAAGAACTAATGACAGAACCCAAAGTAAACTGGGCACACTAATGCTACATTTCCCTTTTCCTAAAAATCAGTCATGTGTCATAGAGTAGAAATTAGCTTAAAGATTTTAAAGTATTTGGCTCCCTTACTAAAGAGTTTGATAGGGGGACTGCTGAGATACATAATTCATAACTTTGTATATGCCCATATTTGGAGAAAACCATTTAAATATCTTAGGGATATTCACCCATAACTAATTACTATACAGAGTTCATTCTAATCAGTTTTCAATAATATAATCCAAATTTAAAATGATTTCCATATGTAATTTACTATAGTTTAGTGCTCTGTCAGCCTAAGCCTTGAGGCACAAAGCTATCACAATAATACGTTTGGGCTTCTAGCCACCAAAATGGGAACTTGAAGGAAAAAAAAAAGATTTTTTTGTAATCTTTCAAATGGCCTTTAGAGTACAATAAAAAAAAGAGCAAAGGAAAGAATAATCTTTGTTTTGAAATCCTGAATAAATCCCCAATATCTATGTAACCCAAGTATCATACACTAACCTCTAATTGATAGATTGAGCTCATTTAGGGGATCTCTCTCTAATAAAAATCTCTATAGGTCACTTCTTTCTCTCCCTATATTTCCCCTTTAGAACATCAGAATCTGCCTTGTTTCTCTCAAAGGACTCTCAGCCCCCTGCAAGCATGGGGACTAAAAAAAAATTATCAACCACAGAATAGGTTTACTGAAGGCCATAAAGAAGAGATAAGGGAATAGTACCTGAGTCCCTTCAGAGAGGCAATGGTTATCACACTCTTCTCTAGTGAGTTCTCTTCTGTTGCCCTAAGAAGGTTGGTGACTGTCCCCACAAAACTCACAGATCAGAACTTTCTTGGTCTTTTGTCTCCATCTCTCAGCATCCTCTCATATGTCCTGTGGTACTTTTCATGGCACCATCACTCATGATGAGCTCCAGCTTGGCCTTGGGACTTCTGAGCCCTTACCTAGCAGCATATTTGTCTCCAAATTCCTTAAGACTCCTTTATCTGAAAGCCCCACATTTCTCTTCCTATGGCCTATATAGTTCTTTCTTTCTTCCATTCCATGTGCAGGAGGGGAAGAAGCCACTAGATCCCCTTTCAGAGCCACTTGAGTTCTCTTAGTGCTTGCCTAGCATATTTAATTTTTATACTAGCTTGGAAAAAAAGACTTAAAAAATTTTTTTGGGGGGGAGGGTGGGTTTAGGTCTGAATTAGATCAGAAAGCTGTCACCTTGGATATCATTGGATCAGAAGGCTTCCCAAATTAAACAAAAAAATTATGCACTATTTATAGAGAGAATGGTTTTAAAAATGATCAATCAACCAATCACAAGCATTTATTAAGCACCAACTATGTATAAGCACTGCTTTAGGTGCTAGGCCTACAAGGACAAAATGAAACAGTCTCTGCTCCCAAGAAACTTATAATAATGACTGATTATGGATGCCAACAGGTGCGGAGCACAGAGTATATAATTTCAACATTGCCGCATATGGATTACATAAAAAAACCATAACAATTATCAAGACCCAGTTATAAACATGAGAACCATGATGACCATAAATCAAGTCAACAAGCATTTATTAAGTGCCTATTATATACTCTGATATACTCTGCTAAACATTCAGGACACATTGAAAGAGAGAGAAAACAAAGCCAATCCCTGCCCTCAATGAGTCCATGATCTAATGATGAATAAAGAATTTGCCCAAATATATTCCTGTTGGTGGAGGCAGCATGGTGAAATGGATAGAATTCTGGCCTCAGAGTGAGCAAGACCTGCCTCTGACACATATGAGCTCCGAGACCCTGGGCAAGTCATTTCATTTCTTAGTTCCCCAGGCATCTCTCTAAGATTAGATGTTGCAGAACAGTTGCTCATCTGCAAAACCTAGTGGATAAAGAATGGCCATTTTCCAAACTACCATACGTGTCTGGATGGACAGCCCACTGAGTCGATTCATTAATACAAATATCTTGGTAAAACACTGCAGATGGATGATAATCTAGATCTAGAATTAAATAGGTTGGATTGCATTTGGAATGTTTCACAGCTGTTAGATAAAGAAAAGAAACTATTTACTAAGGAAATAATTGACTCAAATTTCTCTGATAAAAGTTCAATATTCAAGATACATAGGAATTTGACACAAATAGGACAAAGAGGTTTTTTTCCCCCTAATAGCTAAGTGGTCAGGGAGCATGAGCACTTTTTAAAGGAAAAATTGCGAACTCTCAACAATTATGTGAAAGGTTACTCCAAATCACTAATACTAAGAGAAATATATTTTAAAAATAACTCTGAGGATTCACCTCACACTCATCACATTTTTGGAGGGACTCTGGAAAGAGAGGCAAATTAATACACCGCTGGTAGAGCTGTGAATTGATCAAACCATTCTGAAAAACAATTTCAAAAAGCAAGAAAAGTCACTAAACTTCCTATCCTTCTACTCAAGGATCCCACTATTAGGTGTATACACTACGGAAGACAAAGACAGGGGGGAAATGACCCCACACATAAAAAATATTTATAGTAATACTTTTTTAGCAAAAAACTGGGAACAAAATGGGTAGCTATCAATTGGGAAATGGTTAACATTATGGTATGTGAAATTAATGAAATATTGCTCAGTAAGAAATGAAAAATATAGAGACTTCAGAAAAAATGTTGGAGATTTGTATGAACTGGTACAGTTTAAGCAAGAAGATCCAGGAAAATAATTAACAATGGCTACAATAATGTAAATAAAGAGAGAACTCAAAGGAAACAACTCCAAGTAATGATAACAGCCAATTTTGATGCTAGAGAGCAGATGATGGTATCTATATCTCTTCCTTCTGGCAGGGCGTTGGGTATGAAGTGCTGCATAGTGCCAGGCATAACCTTTGTGGATTTTGCTTAACTTTTTCTTTGTTAGAAAGAAGAGCAAAAAGGGAAGGGAGAAGTGCATTTCCGAAAATGACTGTGATGTAAAAACTAAAGGCATCCAAAAAAAATTAAAAAGAAATTGCATGGCTCTTCCAAAAATCCCAAGCTGTCCCTGAAACAAAACCCCATGTTTTTACCACCACCATTATTTTAGTGAGGGTAGTGCTGAGTATGAAAAACATGCATGGAGCCATGGAGCAGGATGAGACTTGGAAAAAGCTTGTACAGATTGGCTGCAAAGAAGAGGAGGTAGAGACAAATGGTATGAAACACGGCTGACAACGTGGGTTCAGTTCAGGCTCTGAAAGGCTCTGAACTGCATAGGAGCAAATCTATGTATGGGGAAGATTATTTTGGCATCGGTGTGTACTCTGGATTATAGCTGGAGGTAGGAGAGATTGGAGATCAGTTAGAAGGCAATCACAACAGTTTAGATGATAAGAAGGTCTGAATTAGAATAATAGTTTTAGAGCTGGAAAGGAACTGAGGGGCCATGGAATCCTTTCCACTCTCGTTTTCTACATGAGGAAATTAACACAACAGGGAGGTTAATTGGCTTGCCCAGGGTCATATAGTTAGTAAGTGTTTAAGGCAAGATTTGAACTTAGGTATTTCTAATGCAGGAGGCAGGTAGATGTCTCAGTGGATAGAGCCCTGGGCCTGGAATCATAAAGAGCTGAGTTCAAATGTGACTTCAGACACTTATTAGTTGTGTGACTCTGAGCAAGTCATGTAACCTCATTTGCCTTAATCCACTGGAGAAGGAAATGACATACCATTCCAGTATCTTTTGCCAAAAAACCCCCATGGACCATATGGCCCATGGGGTCATGAAGAGTCAGACATGGCTAAACAACAAAATTTTTCACTGAAAGCCTAGCACTGTATTTATATGCCACTTTTAGCTTATTCTCATTGCAGATAATGTTTGTTCATGGTTTTAGACACGTGCTACTTATTGTTTTGAGAAAAGTTCCATTGTTTCCTGTGCTTTTTAGTGTTTCTTTTCTTTAAACAAGAATGGGTGTTGTATTTAGTCAAAAACTTTTTCTGCATCCATCGAAATACTCACGAATCTTATTATTATTATTATTAATATGGTAAATTGTGTTTATAGTTCTCCTAATACTGACCTAGCCCTGCATTCTTGGCATAAATCCAGCCTGGTCATAGTGGGTGATCTTTTTGATATATTGTTACAGTCTCCTTGTTAGTATTTTATTTTTTGCATCAATATTCACTAGGGAAATTGGTCTAAAATATTCTTTCTCTGTTTTGACTCTTTGGCTTAGGTACCAAGACTATATTTGTGTCATCGGAGATATTTGGTAGGACTCTTTCTTTATGATTTTTTTTTTCAATTTACATAGTATGGGAATTAGTTGTTCTCTAAATGTTTTGTAGATTTCATCTGTAAATCCATCTAGTACTAAGGTTTTTCTTTGGCAGTTCATTTATGACTTGTTCAATTTCTTTTCTTTAAGATAGGATTATTTAAGTATTCTATTTCCTGTTTTATCTGGGCAATTTATAATTTTGTAAATATTCATCCATTTTATTTAGATTGTCAATTTTATTGGCATAAAGTTGGGCAAAATAGCTCCTAATAATTGTTTTCATTTCTTCATTTGGTTGTGAATTTTTGATACTGGTGATTTGGTTTTCTTTCTTTAAAAAAATTAAATTAGCTAATGGCTTACCTTTTTTTTAGGTTCCCAGTTTTATTTGCTCATTTTTTTAAACTTTCAATTTTATTAATATCGACTTTGATTTTCAGGATTTCTACTCTGGTGTTTAATTGGGGGGGGGGATTATTTGTTGTTTTTCTAGTTTTTTAGTTGCATGCCCAATTTGTTGATTGACTCTTTTGTAATTTTATTGATGCAAACATTTAGAGTTAGAAATTTCTCCCTAAGTGTTATTTTGGTTGTATCCCACAAAGTTTGGTATTTTTTCTCATTGTCATTATCTCTAATGAAATGATTATTTCTATAATTTGTTTTTTTTATTCATGCATTGTTTAGGATTAAATTGTTTAGTTTCCAATTAATTTTTAATCTTTAATCTTATAGGTTTCAATGGCATATTATCAATTGTAATTTTTAATTCATTATGATCAGTAAAAGATGCAGCTAATATTTCTGTTTTTATGTATTTGTTTATAAGGTTTTAATGCCCATACATAGTTAATTTTTATAAAAATTCCACACATATTTGAGAAATAGATATGCTCCTTTTTGTTCTTATTCAATATTCTCCAGAGGTCTACACATCTAACTTTTCTAAAATTCTATTCAGGTCTTTAACTTCTTTCTTGTTAACTTTTGGGTTAGATTTATATAGGTCTGAGAAGAGTAAATTAAGGTCCCCCAATATTATACTTTTACAACCTATTTCTTTCTATAACTCATTTAATCTCCTCCTTTAAGGATTTAAATGCTATGCCATTTGGTGCATATATGTGCAATATAGATACTAACTCATTGTCTATGATATATTTTAGCAAAATGTAGTTTCCTTGTTTATTTCTTTTAATTAGAATTATTTTTGCTTCTGCTTTGTCTGAGATCATGATTGCTAACCTTCCCTTTTTCACTTCAGTTGAAACAATAGATTCTTCTCCAGCCCCTTATTTAAACTCTGTATGTATCTTTCTGTTTTGAGTGCTTCTCGTAAACAACAAATTGTTGGATTCTGGTTTCTAATCCATTTTGCTATCCTCTTTTGTGAGTTCATTTCATTCACATTCACAGTTACGATTGCTGTGTATCCTTCATCCTATTATTGTATGTCTTTCCTTCTCATTTTACCTACTCCCTCTTTAAGAGTCTGTTTTGCTTCTGATTTATACCTTCATAAATACGATCTCCCTCATATTCCACCCTTCTTTCCCTTCTATTTCCCTGTCATGTATTTCCACGTCCAACTGTGTGTGTATGTATATTCTTCCCTCTTTAACCAGTTCAGATAAGAGTGAGGTTTAAATGTTGCTTATTCCTTCCCACTGCCCTCACCTTGTTGCGAGATCCAAATGTGCATCACATTTATGCAAGATAATTTCCCCCATTCTTCTTCTCTCTTCTCCTAGTGTATTCCTCTTTGTCACCCTTTCCATTCTTTATATGAGATCATCAAAACAACAAAATCATTCCCAGTTCCTCTGTCTAATTAGACTGACTCTCTGATCCTCAATAATAAGAGTTCTGAGAGGCTACATGTATTATCTTCTCATGTAAGAATATAAATAGTTTAATCTTGTTTAGACTTGTTTATGACTACTCACTCTTGCTTACTTTTTTTATGCTTCTCTTGATTCCTATATTTATATATCAAATTTTCTACTTATCTGTGGTCTTTTCATTCAGAATGTTTGGAAGTCCTCTAATTTGTTAAAATTCCATTTCCCTCCAGAGTATTATACTGTTTTATCTGGGTAGATTGTTCTTGGTTTTAAGCTTGGATCCTTTGCCTTCTGGAATATCACATTACAAACTCTCTGGTTCTTTACGCTAGTGGCTGCTAGATCTTGTGTGATCCTGACTGTGGCTCCTGTGTACTTGAATTGTTTCTGACTGCTTATAGTATTTTTTCCATTGCCTAGTATTTCTAGATTTTACATATAATATTCCTAAGTATTTTCATTTTGGGATTTCTTTCAGGAGAATCCTGTGGAATTCTTTCAATTTCTATTTTGCTCATTGATTCTAAGAGATCTGGGCATATTTCTTTTATGATTTCTTGAAATATAATGTCTAGGTTCTTTTTTCTTTTGTTGTTCATCACCTTCAGGTAGTGCAATGATTTTTAATTTATCTCTCCTTGATCTGTTTTCGGGTCAGATATTTTTTAAAATGAGATATTTCACATTTTCTTCTATTTTTCAGTCTTTTGACTTTGTTTTATTATTTCTTGCTATCTCATGGAGTCATTAGCTCCCATTTAGCCAATTCTAGTTTTAAAGAAGTTATTTTCTTCAGTAAGGTTTCATACCTCATTTTTTTAAGCTGCTAATTCTCTCCATATTTCCCTTCCCTAGTTCTTGCTTCTTTTCCCAATTTTTACCCTGTACCACTTTCATTTGTTTTTTTAAAATCATTTTTAGTTCTTTTAATTTTTTAACTCTTGCATTGCCTCTTCTAGGAATTCTTATTCAACTTGTATCCAAACTGAATTTTTATTTGAGGCTTTGCTTATAGATGTTTTGGAGTCATTCTCTTCTTCTGGGTTTTTTGTCTTTAGCTTTCCCATCATCATAATAGCTCTTTATGGAGGATTTTTTTTTTGTTTGCTCGTTCTTCCAGCTTATTTCTTGACTTTGGACTTTATGTTAGCTCTGGGGCCCTGCACGCTTCTGGGGTGGGGGATGAGGGGTGCCTGATATTAGTTTTTGTCCTCTTACATGCTTCTGCAGCTGGGGCCCTGCAAGCTTTCATTGCTTTTAAAGTAGTGTGATCTGGGAGGAGATCTATTCACTGCTCTCTTGGGATGGGTTCTACAAGTTCCTGATCCAGATATGGTTATGTCAGTTTGTCCTTGGTTGGGAATTTCAGTAGACTGATATTGGACTCAGCCACTGTTAGCCCACTGGGAGGCTATGCAGCTTCAGAGTAGAAGAACTGCAAGCTCCCCTTTGATCTGGGATGTTACATTCTTTCCTGGGATCAGAGTCACACAGCTCCCATGTACTTCCAGAGCTTGTTCACAACTAGGGCCAATGGCCTACTCAATCTACTCTTGACCTCTTCTCTCTGCCACAGATCTGTGACCTGGGATTGGGTAGTAGGTGATAGAACTTCCAGATGGCACCTGTTGCTGTGACCTGAGGTTTTTCAGGAATTTCCTGGGATTTCCTTCTGCCTCAATGCTTCCTGCTCTGGTTCAGTCCCTTTCAGTCCTTGGGCATTGAAATGCTCAGCACTACAGAGACTGCTGGCTACAGCTTGTCTCCAGTGTCCACAGACCTCTCCATCTGTCTCTCTCTAAGCTGCCATGGCCTGGAAAAAACGACTCATTGTGACTTTTTCTTGGTTCTCCTGATCAGAATTTGTCTATTTTCTAGATCTTTGTCAAGGAGATATATGTTGGGCAAGCTAGGTACCAATGCTTCCTCTCACTCTCCCATCTTGACCACATTTTCCTCATTTTCAATGCAAGAAAAAAAAGTTGTTCAGATACAAACTTATGGTTTCACATACTGTTGAATTTTTTAACCATGTGAACACCAGCACTGTTGTCTCAAGAAACAAGAAAGTATGGAAACCAGAAGCCTTTGATATTGAACATATATATGCACGTATTGTCTCCCCTGTTAGAACGTAGACTTCTTAAAAGCAGGGATTATTATTGTTATTATTATTATCAGTTGTTGTATCTTTAGTGTCTAGTACAATTCCTGGCACACAGTAGCTGTAGTGATTGCTAAATGATTGTTGATTAATTAAAGATATCTATAGTTGATATTTAAAATATATGAATTTGAAATAATATTTTAAAACATCTATAACATGACACAGGAAATCGGAGTAAAGAAGAAACAGAATTAAGCAGCAGGGATTTTTGTATGCGTTTCCTGCCTATGTTATTGCTTTTGTCATAATTAGTACTGCTATCGCTATTATTCTCTTACTGTGGAATAGTGCAGCAGTCTCTCGGCATTTCCCTTTAAATACTTCTGGGGTCATAAGTGAAATTAAGTTTGGTTCTCATTTACCTCATACCAGCAGTTTGGTTGGTTTGCAGCTGCAGAACTGCTGGGGCCCTTTTTATTTAATTTGGCATCCCTTCCTAAGCAGTGCTAAGACCTAGTTCAATGACTCCACTGGGCTTCACTATAATTCCAAGACTGGATTGGTAAAGTTTGCTGTAGAGATGCCCAGGTAGATCTGTAAAGGGGAGGAAAGGGCTCACAATAAAGGCATTCTTACCCAAGTTAATGCCTTGACTATTAACTCCTTAATTACCCCAATCCATATTAACTTAATTTTTTTTAAAAAATCCCAACATGGACCTGATATAGTGGCATGACTGACATTGGTGGTAAGGAACAATGATAGGGAATATTAGATAATGTTCAAATTTGGTGCGAGTGGGGAAGAAAAGGTTGAGATTTTTTTTTCTTTTCTCTTCATTCTTTTTTGAAAGATACTTGGCCAAGATCTTGTGTCAGATCATCAGACCCACAAAATGCCAATTAAATTCACATTCATTTTGTGAATTCTACTTTTACATCCAAAGTAGGAAACAGCTAAAATTATTTTACTCTTCAGTTTTTCAAGTGTTCTGATGATCATCTTCTATACAGGAATGAGGTATTTTAGTCAAGCAGAAAGACAGAATTCACTTGTGACTATTGGACAGTGGAAGATAGCAATGAGGTTAGGTTCAAAAATCTCTGGCTTTGCGGCAGCTAGGTGGTACAGCGGATAGAGCTCTGGCCTTGGAGTCAGAAGGACCTGAGTTCAAATCTGACCTCAGACACTTGATGCTTACTAGCTGTGTGACCCTGGGCAAGTCATTTAACCCCAATTGCCTCACCAAAAAAAAAAAAAAAAAGAATCTCTGGCTTTGATGATTTTTTTTTGGCTAGGCAATGGGGTGAAGGGACTTGCCCAGGGTCACACAGCTAAGAAATGTCAAGTGTCTGAGGCCAGATTTGAACTCAGGTCCTCCTGACTCCAGGGCTGGTGCCCTATCCACTATGCCACCTAGCTGCCCCTTGATGATTTTTCCAAATAGAATGTTTTATATATTTGTTTTCTCTGGCTATCTAATCCATTTTTAGGAATAGTTTAAGTGTGACCTGGTAGAATTTATGATTCTTGTGTGTCCCTCAAATAGAGTTCCTAGTGTTCTGCCAGAGTAACTTTCTTCGAGAAAGATGATGATGTTCTCTTTTAAAAGTTGTATCCTCGGGCGGGGGGCGGGGGGGTGGAAAGACTGTAGAGATATAGAACTGAAAGGGACCTTAAGAGATCATGTAGTGTAACTCTTTCATTTTACAAATGAGGACACTGAAGTCCAGAGAGGTTAAGGGATCTGCCCAGGATCATACAGGTAGGGAGTAGCAGAGCTGGGATTTGAGTCCAGGCTGTTTGACACAGATCCATCTCACTTTCTTCTACTACACAGGGATTGATGTCTCTGGACACACAGAAAGCATCTATATCGAGTGTGGTGGAATGGTATAGTGTATACACTCTAGCCCTCTCACAATGGACTCTCTTTATAATGGAGAGCTGACCTTGGAGTCAGGAGGCTAGCTAGGTGTGAGCTAAGGCAGATCAGTCAGTCAAGCAAGAAAGTAAGCAATCAACAAATATTTCAGGGCTACCTAGCACCAGGGACTGCTCTAGGTATTGGAGATTCAGAGATAAAAATGTCCCTGTCCTTAAGATGTTTGCATTCTGTTTGGGCAAACAGCATGTATTTATTTGTGTGTTGGGTAGGCAGCTAGGTGGGCAGTGGATAGAGCCCTGGATGTGAAGTTAGGAAGTCCTGAGTTCAGATGTGCCTCCATCACTTACTGGCAGTTTGACCCTGGGCAGATCATTTAACCTCTTTCTGCCTCAGTTTCCTCAACTATAAAATGAGAATAATAATAGCACCTACTTATAACTTACTAGCGTTGTTATGAGTATCAAATGAGATAATATTTTGTAAAGTGCTTAGCACAGTGCATGGCAGATAATAGGTGCTTAATAAGTGGCTTTTTTTCTATCTTCCTCATTTCCTAAGCTTGGGCTTCTTTAAAAGATGCATAATGTCCAGGATTAGGCAGGTGACCGTTGAGTTGTCCTTTATTTATAATATTGATAGATTGTATTCAATTCTGGGAGATGCTGCTTTATAAACTGGACAATGCCCAAACAAGAGCCACTAGGATAGGGAAGTCCATGCCATATTAAGATCGTTGAAGAAATTTGGGAGATTTTGACCTGAAGAAAATGTACAGGGGCATAATCTGTATCTTCAAATATAGGAGAGATTTCTTGTGGAAGAGATGTTAGACTTTTTTTCGCTTGGTCCTAAACAGAACTAGGAACAATGGACAGAGGCTACACAGAGGCAAATTTAGGTTTGATATAAGAGATTCTTGTTCACACGTGGGTTAGACTACACGACCTTTGAGGTCTTCCAACTCTGAGATTCTGCGATTCTGTGATCATAGTCCTTTAGAACTCTAAAATCCTATGATTTGATGCATAATTTTATTATATCAAGTTATCAGAGTAGTTTAAAATATTTATATTTGCTTTTTTAACCTGTAGTTAGTCATAACCATGATTTATGTGGTGCCAAGTCTTTGAAGGATCAAAACCCTTAATTATAAAGATGATCCTATGGGGGGAAATGTAATATGCTTTACAACAGTTTCCAGGGATACACTGGGGTAAAACACAAGAATTGTCTGTACAGAGTAGGTCTGCTGCAGGTACACGGTAATCCCATTATTTAAGCCGACTTGATGCAGCTCACCTCATTATTAAGGTTTTTAAAAGCATTATTTTAAGTTACCAATAAACAAAGGTTGTGAACAATGTGAATGATGTGAGTTGCTCCCATGTATATGGTGCTGGGCTGAAGAGACATGGGCAAGGAACTCATTTCCAGGCCATGCAGTTCTTCCTCTAGTTTTTCTAGGGTCCCCCAGTCATTCTCATCTCGTTTCCCTCCTGACTTTTATTTCTATTTTTTAGCCAGAAATGCTGGTCATTGAGGAAGCATTGAACATTCATCATTTAATCCCTTCCTTTAAACCTATCCTTCAGTACCTGGTCAAAACTGCCACTCTCACAAGTGGTTTATGTTCTGATGTCTGTCACCTAATCTTCCACTCACTATGATCACCCTGCTTTCTCTTGCTCTTTAGCTAGCTATACTCTTTCCTTCAACCTCACTGGCTCATCTTGCAATTTAATCTAGCTTCTCTTCAATAATTCTATTTCTCTTTTGCTCATTGTTGATTCCTTAAACATATATTTGCCTATCAAATAATTTTCTCTTAGTGTGTAGACATTAATGCATCTAAACTCAGTTTATATTATAATTACTCCAAGTCAAATTACACAGGATTACATTCAAATCTTCATATGTTTTGGGAAGGATGATTTTTGTTATGACTTACAATAGATAATCCTCTGACTGGAAGGTTTAGAATCTAAGTGACTTGCCATTTTATAACCCATAGAACAATTTCTCTTGTTAGAATGTGGACTACTGGTCTATACACCTGTCTTTAAGTGTTTTGTTCTGCTTTGTTTTGGTTTTTTTGGCTAGGCAATGGAGTTAAGTGACTTGCCCAGGGTCACACAGCTAGTAAGTGTCAAGTATCTGAGGCTGGATTTGAACTCAGGTCCTCCTGACTCCAGGGCTGGTGCTCTATCCACTCAACCACCCAAGTGCCTCTCCCTAAGTGTTTTGATCTATATGTTATTTCAACAATCATGGAAAACCACCAAAGTATCATCATGTTACCTATAGACATTCAATAGAGTTGATAGAGATGGTGATATAATTTTCCTCCTTTGTATTAAATTCTAGGCTCTTGGCTTAAACTTGTGGATAATAAAATGGCAAATTCAAGACTGTAGAGAGATGGGTCAAGTGGTTAGGATAGTATCAGTGATAGTCCCATGACCAGAAGGCTCCCATCTTGCAAACTCTTGAAAGAAAAACTCGCTGATTTTCATTTTCATAGCTTGGAAAATGTTACCTCTAAATTGCCACCAGAAAAAAATGATTAAAGAGATTTTAAGCTACTTTTGCTTAATAATTGCTAAATAATCCTACTGACAGATGCACGACTATTTTTACTTGATGAAGCCTACTTGCCTACTGTAAGAATTCCTGCAAGACGAGATAGTAAGAGATACCCCATTTAAAATAACTCTAGACAGTATGAAATACCTCGAGTACACCTACCAAAACAAACCTAGGAACTATATAAACAAAGATATAAAAAAAACTTTTTATACAAATAAAATCAGTTTTAAATAATTGGAGAAATATTAAAATGGAGAAATAAAATTGGAGAAATATTAATCATGAGTAGACAGGGCTAAGATAATAAAAATTACAATTTTACCTAAACCAATTTATATATTCATTACCATCCCAATTAAATTACCAAAAATTATTTTACTGAATTAGAAAAAATAATAAAATTCATTTGGAAGAACAAGAAGTCAAGAATATTAAAGGAAATAATGAAAAAATGTAAAGGAAGAAGGTTTAGCAGTACCAGATCTTAAACTATGTTATGTGGCAGTAATTACTAAAACTATCTGGTACTGGCTAAGAAATAGAAAAGTAGATCAATGGAACAGAGGAGATATATAATTTACAGTAGCAAATAAATATAGTAACCTTGTATTTGACACATGTAAAGACTTAAGTTTTTGGGATAAGAATTCATTATTTGGTAGAAAAAAATTGTTGGGAAAATTGGAAAGTAGTATGGCATAAATTGAGCATAGACCAATATCTTATGTCATTTCAAAGATAAGGTCAAAATGGATACAGGACCTAGATATAAAGAGAGATATTACAAGAAAATTTGAAGAACATGGAACATATTGCTTATCAGACTTATGTATGGGCAAACATTTACAAATGAACAAAATATAGAGAGCAGAATAAGGTATAAAACGGATATTTTCAATTATATTAAATTTAAAAATTTTGCAAATAAAACAAATATAGCCAAGATCAGAAGGAAAGCAGAAAATTGGGGGGAGGGGGAAGTTTTATAGACAGTTACTCAGATAAAGGTCTCGTATCTCAAATACATAAAGAACTTTGTAAAACATATAAGAATATGAGCCATTCCCCGTTTGATAAATGGTCAATCAACAGGCAGTTTTCCAATGAAGAAATCAAAACAATTTATACTCATATAAAAATACTCTAAATCATTATTAATTAGAGAAATATAAATTTAGATAATCATCTTATACCTATCATACTGGTTAAAATGATCAAAGGGGAAAGTAACAAATGTTGGTCGAGATGTGAAAAAATTGGGACACTAATTCACTGTTGGGACTATGAACTGATCCAGCTATTTTGGAGAACAATCTGGAATTATGCCCAAAGAGTTATTAAACTGCCTATACCCTTTCACCTAGCAATACCACTACTAGGTTTATTTCTAAAGATGACCATGGAAAAAGGAAAAGAACTCTTATGTTCTAAAATATTTATAGAAACTCTCTTTGTGGTAACAAAGAACTGGAAATTGCAGAGATGCTCATCAATTGGGCAATGGCTAAACAAGTTGTGTGATGTGAGTGTAATGTAATACTACTGTGCTATAAGAAATGATGAGCTCTTTGATTTTAGAAAAACATGGGTAGACTTGCATAAAATAATGAAGAATGAAATGAGCAGAACCAAGAGAACATTGTATATAGTAACAGCAATATTTTTTAATAACAACTTTGAGTGACTAAATCACTTTGACTATTTTAAATACCCAAATTTACTACAAAGGACATATGAAGGAAGATGCTATCTGCTTCCAGAGAAAGAACTGATACATATAAGTATATGTAGAATGATTTTATGTGCACGCGTGCACACACACACACACACACACACACACACATTTGTGTCCAATGGTAGCCATATCTGGGTGGTGGGGGTGGGAAGAGAGGGAAGAAAATAACAAAAAGAAATTTACATGATAAATTTATCATAAAAATTTATTAATAAAAGGAATAGCAAGTTGTACATAATAGATTTGCAGTTTCAGGCGCAGTGATCTTTTTATTAGTCTACTATGTTGTAGAAACGCTTGTTTCATTTCATAAATTAAAAACAAATAAAATTAAAAAAAAATAATTCCCAGGTACACAAAAAGACAATGTAGTACAATAGAAAGAATGGTGGCTTTAGAGACAGGAAGACTTAGGTTCAAGTCTTGCCTTTGACATATACTAACTATGACTTGCTTAGGGTCACATATCTAGTATGTGTCAAAGAGAGAATTTGCACCTAGATATTTCTGATTCAGTGCTACAAATAACTCTCTAAGGCTATGAATTATAGAACAAATACCAAACTCCATCAGTAAAGGGCATCACCGCACTGGGTTTTCAATATACCAATGAAATCACAGGTCTGTTTCCTTCCTTTGAAAAGAGTTCTAGAAATAACATTGTACAAGGATTGTGAAAAGGAATAGCAAAAATATTCATACAATATTCTTTTTCAGAAAGTAGACATAGCTTTATAATGAAAGGGTGTGGAAAGAATGTTTGCCACCAGTTCTATAAGAGAACCCAAGAATAAAGTTAATCCAGGACAGCATCTAGGCAGCACAGAGAAGGTACCTCATTTCTGGTGCTTCCCATGAAATCGACCACCACCTCTAACATTACTTTTACATTTCTTTTTGAGTTGGGTTTTTTTTTTTTTTTTTTGCATAGTGGTCAGATTCAATGGCTTCCATCTAGTGGTAACTCTCTACCTATCCAACCTCATTTCTTGATATTTCCAGTCTTACCATCTTCACTAGTCCAATCGTTATTCTGTTCCACATGCCTCTTGCGTATATCTATCTTTATGTCTTTTGCTTGTGTTTTACTAGTAATAATGTCTGTGAAGCACTTTAAATTATGGGAAGCATTTTAAGAATTACATGATTTATTTGATCCTCTCTTAGTATCTACTATAGTATTGTGCACACAACAGGCGAGTAATAAATGCTAATTATGTAAATAAATTTCATTGAATATTACAGTTCAGAGTGGAAAGTATCTTAGTTATCATTTTGTCTAACCCCTTCATTTTGAAGACTCAGCAACAGTGATGATTGAGAGGTTGGAAAACAAGTCCTATGAAGGGAAGTTAAATATTTGAGGATTTCAGCTAAATGATTTAATAGTGCCGTTTCTTCAAGAACTTTTGCCTAAGGGATAACGACTGGTTATTGAAGATATCTACTGAAGCCAAAACAAATGAAAATGGCTAAGTGTGAGAATGAATGAATGAATTAGTAATTGAAGAAGTTTACAGTCAAGTTTAATTCTTAAACCGTATATAAAAACATCAAACTAAGTTATACTGATACATTAATATCAAAAACCAACATCATGTTGTCAAAGGACATTTTCCTAATGGGTCTGTGGCTGATTGGGCAAGAGAGTGGGCATCACAGATCTTTAATGGAATTCAGAGTTGAGGTGATAGGAAAGCAGCTACTGTGACTATTCATAGAAAAGTGAGCCAAGAATCATGAATCCTCTTACTCTATTAAGGAATAATCCTGGTCAAGTAATTTTGTTTCCTTCTTTTGAAATACTGAAAAGTATTACAAGTAAAAAGTAGTCCATTATTTGGTGGAGGATTTGTTTTCTTTTAATAATAAGTGGGGTTTAGAAAGTCACATTTTAGCCAGCACTGTAAACAGAACTGTAAACTTGCTAAGCTTCCTGTCTCACTTCATGACTCAGGAACCACAAAGGCTGAGAATATGACTCCAGTATGGCTGTCCTTTTTGCCATCACGAAGTTGATGGAAAGGGAATGTGAAAATGGAGCAGAACACACAAAGAGCTTGGCACCATGTGCTCAGAAGATTCACATCAAGGAGATTTTGGAAGATAGATGAACTAATGCAGAGCCAAGGGAGCAGAACAAGAAGAATAGTTTACCCAAGGACTCATCACCTCAATAACATTTCCCGGAAAGGTGGAGGCACTTTGTGAAGCTGTAGAACAGATATTTTATTTTCCCCTCTGATCTGTGCCCTTTGTACAGTGCCCAAGGCTCCTAACAAGTCAGGGCGTGGCTTGGGCTTCCTTCGCTCTTCCAACTGCTGAACCTCTTGATGATAGTCATCTTCTCCTCTAAGAAATGATATCATCACAAGGAGCACCTCCTGCTGGGCCGCTGACACCAATTCAGAAACCCCCAACCTCTGGAACTTAGTAGGCTACTGCTAAGTAACTACGGAACTGCTAAGTCCTTTTCTCAGGATCACCATTCAGTGACCGAGGCTCAGGGAAAGGAGCCACAAAACAGAAGACATAGCCAGGGACTTGAGGTCCAGTCTCAGGTTTTCTTAGGTTAAGCATAAAGTCTCACTGCCACAGACTTGTAGTCACCACGGCCACTAAGGATGGAGAGGTATGAGATGTCCTTTTCTCTCTCCCTTTGCTGGAAGTCCAAGGGAAAACTGTCAGAGTCCCAAATCTATATACTTAAAGGTGAAAAGATGAAGAAGTGAAACCTTTTTTCTGTCCTTTTATATTCTATGTAAGAGGGTAGCTTTTGGGGTTCAATAATAAACCATCTTCAACCACAGCCAAAACACAAGGTGAGAAACTACAGTGGAGGCATGGCCCTCCGATCACTGTCACTGCTACTGCTGGACTACATGTCTACTAGAAGGGTCCAACGCCCCTGGGAAGTGCTTCCATTCCACCCCTACTGCACTGCTCCCTAAGTCATGCCACTTTTGCTTCCTCCCTTCCTTGAGGGAGTGTGGCTGTCCATTTATTTCAGTTTCCTTACCAAGTGAATCTGATCAACCTTATAGCCAGTCAAGTGGACTGCAAGAAATAAATTAAGGCTTATGGGAGAGTGGGTTTTAGAGCTGGCAGGGATCTCAGAAATGATCTAGTCCACTTTATAGATGAAGAAACTGAACCTTGGAAAGAATAAATTCCTCAACATCACATAAACAATAAGCCGCAAAGTCTAACACCAAATCCAGAACTCTTTCTACCATTCCATGGCATGTCTTCCACCCCTTTCCAACCCCCACTTCAGGACTTTAGTCAGTGTGGGGACCACTCTTGCTGTCCAAAAATAGATGCTGTGCATTTTAGAGATAGTCATTATACCCAAGATGTCAGCTTGTTTTTATTTTCCATTGTAATCTAGAATCATGTAGTTTCAATGCCAGAAAAGCATATAAAAGGTATAAATCCAGGATTAACAAATCATCTAGGCATTTTCAGATGAGGAAACGGAGGCACGGAGAAATGAAGTATAGTTCAAGGTCATATTAGTTAGTAGAAGAACTGGGATCAGAGTTCAGAAGTAAAGGTCAACCACTTGTTCCTAAGAGGTACCCATTCAGACAGTTGGGTTTTTTCCAACTTATGAAATAATATCTTTCTTTCCTTCCTTCCTTCTTTCCTTCTTTTTATCTTTTTTTCTCTTTTATTTCTTTCATTTTTCTTTCTCCCTTTCTTCTCCTTCCCTCTTTCCTTCCTTTCCTTTCTATTTATTTTTCTTTCTCTTTCTTTTTTGCATGTATAGGCTTTATCTATCTATAAAAGGTGCAGTGAATGGAGACCTGGCTTTAGAGGCAGGAAGACCTGGGATCAAGTTCTGCCTCTGACACATACTGGCTGCATAACCCTGGGAAAGTTACTTAACTTTTCAGTGCTCTAGGCCAGAAGTGTCAAACTCAAATAGAAACATGGCCATTAACTGTACATAAAGATCCCTATGGACCACATTTCTGTTGTTGTTACTGCTGTTGTTCAGTTGTTTAAGTCATGTTCAACTCTTCAAGACCCCATTTGGGATTTTTCTTGGTAATGATACTAGAATGATTTGCCATTTCTTTCTCCAGCTCATTTTACAGATGAGGAAACTGAGGCAAATATGGTTAAGCGACTTGCCCAGTGGGGTCACACAGCTAGTAAGTGTCTGAGGTCAGATTTGAACTCAGGTCTTCCTGGCCTTGGGCCTATTAATCTATCCACTATGCCACCTAGCTGCTCCACATTATCTGTGTTCCATTGTTTGTTTATTTATTTAGTTAAATATTTCTCAATTACATTTTAATCTGCTTCCCACTCAGGACTGTTGCTGCCAATAGCTAGCCATAGGCTCCCTCTGCTCTAGGCAGCTCTCAGGTGCTGGCCTGTTTGGGTAGAGGAATTTTGCTCACCTGGGATCTCCCTATGCGAATGAAATCACAAGCTCAGTCCTTATCCCTATGCCATTCCTCCTGCTTATGAAGGCTATTTAAAGTTATAACTTCAATGCTGAGACCAGAGGACAAATCTGGTCTCAGACTCTTACAACTGTGTGATGCTGGGCAAGTCATTTCACCCTGTTTACCTGAGTTTCCTCATCTATAAAATGATCCAGAGAAGGAAATGGCAGAACACTCTAGTATCTTTGCCAAGAAAACTCCCAAAGGGGTCATGATGGATCAGACACAACACACAAACACACACACACACACACCCGCACTCAAGGAAAGCAGAAAAAGAAAAAGAACTAATCAGCTTACAAATATTTCGAAAAGTCTTACCATGTGTGAGATATGATTTGATGTTGTAGGGTATGGGAAGTAGCTTTAAAGTAAGTCCTTGACCTCAAGGATTTTATAGTCTATTTGGGGGAAGAAAAGTTCAACAGAAAGAGAAAGAGACTTGAAGATCATCCAGTCCAAGGATAGAGCACCTGCCCTGGATTCAGGAGGACCTGAGTTCAAATCCAGCCTCAGACACATAACACTTACTAGCTGCGTGACCCTGGGCAAGTCACTTAACCCCATTGCCTAACAAAAATAAATAAATAAATAAATAAAAGACTGAACAACAACAACAGAAAAAAGATCCAGCTCCTCCTGATCATGCAGTGACGTAACCAAACCAGGAGTGTCACCAGAAAGTATATGATTAATTGTCGTATAAGTGGTCTGGACTGGGATGGCCAGCCCTCGGGAGCATGGGACTGCTTACCACCCTCCAAGTTACACCACAGAAACTCTGTTCCTCTGAAGATGAAATCTGATTAACAAGTCCTTGAGAAAAGAAACCAAGACATAGATTGTAGCAGTGCTATCAAGTTTAATAGCATGAGCACCCTAGGATGGGCTGTAAGGGCTTCGAGTTCAGAGAAGGGAAAAAAATAACGAGGGGCCTTCTTTGTCTGGAAGGTCTTTGAGTCAGGAGCTGAGCCAGGCACATGAAATTTAAGCACAGAGAAAAATCAAGAATTAAACTGATCTGGAGAACCTTGGAAACTCTTCACCAGTAGGGAGCCTGCTTTAATCCTTCCTTGTGGAGCAGAGTGGCTTTTTCATTGTGTCCAAGTCAATTTCTTTTTACATGTGGCCTCAAAAAAGTAATATATTATTACTGATTATATTGTACTGGGTGTGGTATTTAAAGAAAAAAACAACAAATTGTTCTCTGAGAGAGATCACGAGATGAGCTAGTTTCTTACAGGCAATAGGAGGAGAGAATTTTTTAAAAGGCTACTGTGCATGCCATTTCAATCCTTGGGTAATGACTGCCTGTCATAAATAGGATGGCATTTCAGAATGTCCTTAAAGCTATTTCCTTTTGTTCACCTAATTTAATTTACCACATACATGCTCCTAGAAAAGGGGGTTCCGAGTTGCTGACTCCGCATTTCCTGAAAAAATCAACACTTCTCCTTTAAACATGTCTCAAAGAAATTCCAGCTGGTAGTCTGCGGCTGGCTCCCCCAAATTCTACCTCTGTCAAAATTCTGCCATGGCAGGTGTGAGAAAGAATAGATGACGAACTTCGGTGAATACCACATCTGTTTTTTGAAAAGGGGAACAGAAGCAGCACAGAAGGAAGTAAAAGAGATAATTGCTGGCTTGAACTCCAATACATTTTACTTGTGGGCAAGGGGCCAGCTTACACCAGGCAGAATATGCAGGCCTATCTTATTGGAATTCAGGGGTGGGCCTCCATTCTTGTCCGGAGACAGCTGTAAACCAGCCGCCCGTAGCATCGCAATCAGGCACTGAGTTTTGTCAAGGAATGCTGATATGTACAGAAGCAGCTTTGCCTGCTTCAACTGCACCCCTGCCTAGCAAAATGACAGTCAATCTCTGATTCCAGATGACAAGAACTGGATAAAAACTTAAAACAAATGGTGACCTTTCAAAAGATTAATTTGTTTACCAACAAAAATGTTCCCTCTTTGTCATCTGAGATGGGGGTGACCTTCACATTCCCATATCTGGGCTGAAAGGATGCTGACTATAGTCATCTGTTAACTCCGTTCTCAGCAATTATTCCCTTTTTTATTTTTAGTGACAAGAAGGCTTTATTAATTCACTGTTCTTCTTGTTATGGTTTATAAATGCAACAAGCTCATTCTGAATTACTGCAGTGTAACATCAATTTGTTTAAATCTAATTCTGCTACCGTTGCCAAATTATGTTGTGACTGTAATTGTGGCCATATGCATGGGCTTAAAACACAATCATGTTTTGAAACGCCCCCATTCCTCCCCCACCCCCTCTCCTCACTGCCCCCACTCTCTTACTTCTGGTGCCTCTTCTAATCATTTGAAATTAACACAATTGCCTGCTTTATGTGACTTGATCATTTCGAAAATGAATGTGCTGTCCCTGATGGAGTGAGAGATTAGTAGACACCCCCCAAAGTGAACCAGTAAAGAATGAAGCCATGATTTGTGGGGTGTAGTTGCCACCCAACTAAGTTAGTGAAAAACACAGCACAACATATGACTCATAAAAACTAGAAATCATAATAGTATTAAATTCAACCTCATGAATAAGTAAAAGATTCTAAGTTTACATTGCATTATATATTTATTTATTTGGAAAGTGGGACCAAAGGACTGGCATAATTCTACAGCAACTCATATCTTGCCAAAAAGAAAAATGCTTTTATGATTCTTTTCTAGGTCATAACAGTTATAATCAGAGTTATTTGTGCTGCAATTCAAAACAATGTTTTGTTTCTGCTGTTTTGCTATGCATTCATAATCTTTCTTTTAAAATTCATGTCAACAGATACATGTTACAAGTCTTTTAAGGAACCTTTCTACTTCTGGTGATAAATCGAAGTCAAATTTTCTGCAGAGCTTTATAACCCATCTTATATAACATCTAACTGGAGCTACACTTTGGTGGGAAAAAATGAAAAGTATCAGTTTTCCTTGTCCTCATACCAGCTAGGATACTTCATCCAACACCTAGGCAAAATCACATGTCTTGGAGTGGTTGTTACTTATTTATTTAAAATGATAAGATTGGCTTGAGATCCTGCACAATCCCACTTGGTCTGAGACAACATTACTTTTCACTTTGCCATTTGTCTACTAATTATATATTTGTGTGAGTTCACAGATTACAAATTCTGAAGGCAACTGTTTGAATATGGGTGTCATTCATTATCTCTTCATTTGCACAAAAATAACTGATAATATTAAAAGTCACATCAGATTATCCTCCACAGGAACTCAATAAGTTCCCAAATGTATTTTGGGGTACTAGATAGAACTGTGCACAAACTAGGTGTTTACTAATTTTCTCTGTCAGAAATATCCAAGAAAAGATTAAGCTTTGTCAGCCCTGTGAGTTTCACCTGGAGTGGCTGAGCACATAGCCTTCTACAGCCAGATGAGATTTCACCTCTGAACATTTTAGAGTGATTCTAAAAAGCCATTAGCTATGATGCTGTTTTTTTTCCTAATTAACTATGTATCACAGTGCTAGACAAATTGCCTCTTAGTTTGGGCAACTGCTTTCAAAAAGCATTTTTATACATGGTAACTCACAACTGTATCATTCACAGATGCCGTTTATGTTGTTTAAAACCAAATAACTGAAAATTTCTCTTTCAGCACAGAGCTTTCTGTACAATTCATCTGTTAATTGAAACACAACATGGAAACTATCTTTTTTTTTTAAAAATTAATACTACTGAATGACTGAGTCAATATAAAACCATAGAATCAACCATTTGGAATGAAATTATTCCTCAGCTTACTAATAAACTGGTTAATTCAGTCAAATAATCCAGTGGGCAGTCATGTACACATAATCTGAAGGTACTCTCAGGTGAATTTCATGGGTCAGAGTCTATGGAAAATGAGAAGAACCTTATATTATAGCAAATGGGTGCTTGATACCTCCAGGTCAGCGTGTTTACGTATTCTGTTAGTTATTATACATCAGCAGTAGTGCCAACTCTCCAGAGTTATTTGTAACTGAAACTTTTAAACATTCTCCAAATACTACATGTGTAATATCTGAGGTATCTATTTACTTTGGAAACTGTAATGAAGAACGTATCTGACTAAGACTCTGGCTTACAATTCTGGATGCAAAATCATTTCCCAAACTCCCCTACTGCCTCGTCATCTAGAATCATAAAACCAAAGCAAAATGTTTTTAGGGGCACTGGTCTTAAAATTTCATTACTCAACTGGATGAAGTTTGAATGTGATATTGTGGCTGTCTTGGGTCAGTAGCAAATTCTTTGCACCCAGCTAATGAAGTTGTACTAACAACAAAGGCAGGTGGACAGATGGGCACAAGGACATAGTAGGAGAGGAGATGAGGGGAAAAGAAGGGAGAGAGAGAGAGAAGACAGTGGGGAGGAGAAATAATAGTTTATAATGGTTTTAGGTTCAGGAGCAGCAGATAAGACATTCACATTTAACTGAGTGATATTTCCATAAACTTATAAATTCTCTGTCTAGTTTGACTTATAAAGGTTAGATTTCTGTGACTGGCTGAGCAGAAAAAAATGCATTTATTCAAAATGCCAGTTTAAAATAATTCACGATAGATTTTAAAGTTACATGACAGAAAAGATTTAAAAGCCCCCAAATTGCAAATTCACAAGAATAATCTAAGAGGTGGTTTTGCTGGTAGGAGATTTTCTGGTTGTACAGTGTTAAAAAAAAATATTACCACTTTCTAGTTAGAAGAAAAAAAAGGAATCAGAGTTATTTCATTAATATATACAGCTGAGTACTTGATAGAAATTGGAGAAAATTTAGAGATATTACATATGGCTCAATCATTTCTTTTTATAACCATGCCAATTGGCTTATTTAGAAAGGTTGTGGAAATTAAGTCATTTAATGGTTATTCCAGATCCCAATAATAATAGGACATTTTCTGTATGACTCTGTGTGCATCAACTTCATTGGCATCTCTTTATTTTTGTCCCCAAAAGTACGGTAATAGGTGAAGAAACAACTCAGAGGGCAAATCATTTCTAAGTAATATATCATCACTGGCAAAGCCTGGAAAGAATCTAAGATCCTTGAATGCTTCTCTCTAAATAAATTCTTTTGCTTATATTCCTGTTCTAATATGGTAGATGTTAAATTAATAACACCTAGTTAAAACATAAAAGATTAGTTCTTCACATCTACCTGTAATAAGATTTTAGAATTTGTGCATAACATAAATGTTTACACTATTATATCTCATTTTATGCAATTATTTTTACTTTATTTTTCTAGACTCAAACCCATCACTGAAATAACATAATACTTAAGATTTTCTATTACTTCTCATAGTTGTTAAATTGTATCTTCCTCCTTCTGGTATTATAGTATCCATCTAAAAATAACTGTTATTTAGAAATGCCAGTAAACAAAATATATAAAACTAAATTATCTGCAAATAAAATTTTCAATTTTAAATTTTTGCTCAACCAATTTTAACAAACAAAATAAAACTATCTCAGTAATTATGGGGATGAGGAATTAAAAAAAAAGGACCAAAACCTTATTTGAAAAGAAGGCATATTACTTTTTCCATTACCAGTAATTTACTTTTTTAATTTTAAAAGAAAAATAATAGGAGGTCATTAAAACAACTCATTACTTACACGTCCTGGTTTTCTCTTATTAATAAATGGCAAACTGATTCCATAGGTCTGATTTACAGCAGCTCTGTGGTAGGCATGTTCAGGATCATGCATGATTTTAAAATGCAGCCCCATCTTTAGCTGAAACAAAGAAACAATGAAACTTTCATGTCATAATTCCATTTTCAAATTATATTTTCTGCAAGAATTATGATGCTCACCAATACTAAGCATCCTCAAAGTAATGTAAAGTCCTTTTAAAATAGTCATTTTTAATGTTATCCTTAAAGGAAATAGGGTTTTAGCTTGATCCTTTATTTAAGCTCCTTATTAGTACGCTTTCTTTACTCACAGAAAAGAAATCCCATTTTTCCAAACCTTCCTTTATGTTTCTTTCTGTATATACATAAGGCTCTCACACATCATTTTTATTATCAAGAATAATGTGAGAAACCATTGAGCAGGAGGAGGGGACAAGAAATCCCAGTCTGGATTTATTTTAAGCTTTCCAGGTCAAGGAGTTTGCCATTGAAGCCTATACTACAGATAGACAGGTAGAGGGCTCTCTTGGTCTGTTAATGCAGTCACTTTCCTCTTGGGACAATTATAGGTAAAACCTAGTTTGGACTTAGAAAATTCATTCTAATGGATTCTGCTGTCCTTTTAGAATCTCTGACTGAAGTCAAATGACCAAAGATACTCATAATAGATACTTTTGTTTTTGAAGGAGAAATTCTTCTCTGTCATTCAAAACTATTCAAGATGGTAACTTTTAGAAAGCATGAAAATAAAGGAAAGCTTTGTTGCATAGTAGTAAAAGCTCTGTACTGAGGGATAAGATACTTGGATTTTAATTCAAGCTTTGCCACTGGACAAGTATGCAACAGTGAGCAAGCCACACCCCCTCTCAGGATCACATCTGTAAAATGTGGTCATTGGACTGGGTGGTTTCTAAGGTCCTTTCCAGCTCTGAAGTTCCAGATTCTAGGTTAAATTGAACAGAACGCCTGACATCTGAGTTGCTACTACTGTCTTCAGAAGACATAGTATCGGTTTTAACCACCAAATCAACTATTCAAAATTTTGAAACCTGGATAGGGATGGGAGATGACGGGGAAAGAAATCCTAACAACTGATGATTGCTTTTGGCTATGTGGTTGATCTGAGTTGATTATTGAAGGGGACTAAAAAAAAAAAGGCAACTCCCAGATAATTTCATGATCCAGTTACTTCTATGAGAAATAAATGACCTACATCTACAGGCAAAGTAAAGGGAAAGGGTGGTCAATTATCTGAAGAACTCATGCTGTATAGACAAGCAATCTAAACATTGGCTTCCAACCCTCTTCCTCTTTGTCTTTTTTTTTTCAATAGTAATTTGTTTTTGTCAGATTTCCAGATAATTGTCTCAAGTTTCCATTTTACTCTGCTTTTGTAGCAACCTAGGATCGAAGATGAACAACATCCCGTTTCCTTTGCTTGAGGCACATACACCAATTGGCACATACACCAGTGCCACACAATTCTAATGCCTTTGCTTCTTTGTGTTAAGCCAGACACATAGCATTATGTCATGGTATTTTCACGGAAGTTGAGTGCCTTTTTATTGAAATTAATAAGTCAGCATAATTTTTTCCTTCTTAATTACACTTTTAAAATAATTTCCACACTATCAAGGATTGGGAAATTGCTAATATATATTATATTGACTGGATGTGGTTACTGTAATTAGGATGCTCTTAAAATGTGGGTTCTGGATACAATTGATGGTAATGGCTTCATCTATCATGTCTAAGCTTTGTTAGAAACTTTTTAATTCCAGGATCATTGGCTCAATGGGCTGTGTCAGTTTCCTTAGCTTTGCCATGCTCCATCGGCTTAGTGTGGCTACAGAAACTGTCATAGCAAGGAAATGATCAAATACATAATCATTATCAAAACTGGAATTAAACACAGTTGTTTTCTGCCCCCATTTTACAGCTGCACAGCATTGGCCACTGCTGTTCTTCAAATGAAAATCAATGTACAACAAGAAAACTAAACAGAAATGAAATGCTATAATGCCAGGTAGTTTACTGTGAGTTTTTAAGGCAATCCTTTTGAAAATTAATACCCAAACATTCACTCTCTTTTGGCACCAAAACTTATATGCAGGAAAAGAATGCCTTATTCTTTTGACACTTCATTTTAATTGCTCTGAAGGAAAATATCAAATTAAAAGTTAAAGAGAATCTTAAATTTTTTTTAAAAAAAGATGAATGTAGCAGACAATTTGATTGAAATTCACTAAAAAAGGATTTGAACCCTAAATTTCCTCCTCACATACGAGAAATACTATAAGCTTACACTGAATTAGTAGGCTCCAAAATAAGCCTTTGTGATAACAGCAATTATAGATAAAAAGAAACCATTAATTGTTCCATTAAGTAAAGACATACTTTGGAAAAGTATCTTTAAAAAAAATAAACAGTAAGATAAATCCTAGGAATCATTTTGGGGGAGGAGTGTAGAAGTCTCAGATTGATCAACAAAAAATGGCCATTTATTCCATCTATTGTAAGTCACTAAACAATCTAAACTTTATATTCTCTCCTTTTGATAGTAATTACAAGCAGATATATCAAATGTGACTCTCATTTAGACTTTGGTTTCTAAGAACAAAAGTTATTATCAAAGCCAATTACTGTTTTACCTACATGGCTGCACAGAAGCGGAGAGTTCAATTTTCATCTCATCAGTGATTTTGTGGTATTTATTTTATTACTATACCACGCAGCTATATAAGAAACGAATAGCATATGCTATTAAACAAGGGTTTCAGTATAAGATGCTAAGGTTTCTTTGAGAAGAAATTCTGAATTAAAAACACTAGGCAGCTTCTAATGCCAACTCCCCAGACATAAGCAGGCTATAAAATGATACATATCTGAGCATCAGATTCCACATAGAGTAATCAAAATGGAAAAGCTTCACAAAGTTGAGAAAGGCCACTTACCAACTTACAGCAGAATCAGCACAATGCTGCTCTCAACAGCATTTGTTTCAAGTAAAGCTTTTTGAGTGGATATTGCTTAATGCGGTATTATCATGGGTTAATGTTATTTGCTGTTTAATTTTATAATCTGGGGGAAAAGAGCAATCTAAACATATTCACTCAGAGTAAAATATCCCCAGCTACTTGATTACACCTAAAATGTGGTATAGTCACAAGAACTTGGGATTTGGAGTCACAAGACCTGAGTTCAAGTCTCAGCTAAGTTATTCCCTTACCTATATGATGCTGGGAAAAATAGAGTTTACAGAGCTAATAAGTTGGGCTGGGGCTTATTAGCTCTGTGACCTTGTCCAAGTCCCATTTGCAGAGAATCAGAGTGAGATGGGACCTCAGAGATCATCTAATCCAACTCATCTAGTCACTTTGCCTCTCTGACCCTCAATTTTCTCTTCTGTAAAATGGAATTGACTCTCTCTCTCTCTCCACTTATATGTATATATATATAATATATGTGTGTATACATGTATGTGGAGATACATATGTATATATATGTGTGTGTGTATATATACACACACACACATACACATACATACATGCATACATACTGAGGATATTTCTGAGTATGAGAAGGGAACAAGCAGACATGAATGAATGATTTTCTACCACAGATCACAGCTTCACAGGCACACAATTGACTGGAAGGTGTAGAGAATTCAAGATGCCCCTGGAATAAGTAAGGTGCTTACATATTCTAGAGCCCAGTTGGGTCTACCAATGCTAACTGGCTTCTTCACCCTCAAAATTCTCTGAGGGCAATTGCTGCCTTTTTTTTTCCTTTTTAGTCTAGGCAATGGGGTTAAGTGACTTGTTCAGGATCACACAGCTAGTAAGTGTTATGTGTCTGAGGTAGAATTTGAACTCAGGTCTTTCTGACTCCAGGGCCAGTGCTCTATCCACTGTACCACCTAGCTGACCCAATTGCTGCTTTCTTGAAAGATGTAAACCAAAACCTAACAGCTTATATCAATCAGCTACAGCTGTCCAACCTTTTTCTCAATGATGTCCTACGACCGTCATGTCCAAAGAAATGCTACCCATTCTCTCCCTACACCCCTGAAGTTCATTTCAATAGAAAGTGTGCCAAGAGAATTGTATTTTTTTATTTTTTAAGGTGAATATTTATTGCATTTTCAAACATAAAGGACATTATATTTGTTCATCAAACAACAAAAAACTAAAACAAATCGTTTTCCTTTAAAAATTAACAACTTAATTTTACTCTAAAATGAGATATAAAATATCAAAATATTTTTGAGACATTAAGATGTGCCTAGGAACACCCAGAACATTCTGTATATGTAGCTATCATCCTATCCCAGATATATTAATTCTCTTCAGGATCAAATTTCTCTAGTCTGTCAACTCAGTTAAAAAGTGCCTGGCCACAATTATTCTGTTAGACGTTGTAGCAATGTTGCCCACCAAAGGCCAGGTGGATCACTCCCACATTTGAGTGGTGGGGTGCTGCCCATTGCTAGCTGAAGGCTTGGGGCCGGGGACACACCTTAGGCAGGCATTTTGATACTGGCTACGTTGGACAACTGTGTGACTCTTTTTGCACCAACATCCACTGTCCAACTCCATTGATTTGTGAGTATGGGCTTCTTCTGAATAAAAATAAGTTAATTATTAAAGTGTTCTGGAACTTGACTGTGCAGGTGACTTGTCTCAGCACCAAGTAGGGAGTTGATTCTCCCCAAAATACAAGGCTATATGTATCAATCGATTTGTTGATTATACAAAAGCTTTTTAACTTGATAGAGCAAATTATAGCCTTAAAGGAATCTCTCATGAAGGTGTTAAGATCATGTAAGATTAATGTGAATACAACGGTAACTCTTTTCCATGACCCTCTGCTTATTGACATCAATCAAGGCATAAAACAAAAATGTGTGTGAAGGGAAGGCATCTACCACTATCATGGAGGTGAACATATCATGTGAACAGTTCAAATAGAAGAGGGATTCTTTACAGATGGTGAGACATTGCTATTCCTAGATGATATTATGCTAATTGCAATGAAGCCCAGAATATTCTAGGGACTGTTTTAAGAATTCATACAGAAAAAACTAAATGGAAAGAAATGCTAAATATCCAGGCTATGATAATGAAATTGGAAAGCTACTTCATTGAGTTTGCAGATTAGTATACTGATATGCAAATACACACACACATACACACACACACACACACACACACACACACACACACACGTATACATATGTGAGCTTGTGTCTTTCAATCCCAAACCATTTCCTCAGGAGCCATCATACTGGCTGGACCAGAAACCAAATCCTGGTCCCTGGAACTCTTTCCCTGGGACTCCACTGTTGTAACTGTTTTTTGCCACCTTTACCCTCTACTTCCCAGCCTTACTCTAGCCAGCTTCACTTTATCCTTGGCTACTCACTGTGCCACATCCCCTACCCTCTAATGCTTTCCAGTTCTAGAATCATCATCAAACCAATTCTGCCATTGCTCTTGAAATGAGGTTCAAGTGTCTGTTGCCTGCTGTTTCCCTGCCCTCCTCCTTGTAGTAAAGACTTCTACTTGAATAACCCAATTACAGGAGATAATTTCCCCATTCTTCTTCCCCCTCTCCAATCCTCCCCCGTCCCTGTATTCTCCTTTCCCTTCCTTTCTAGTCTTCTTTTAATTGATGTTTTTCTTTTCTTGTAAATGTTTTGGAATCGTTCTTTTCTGGGTTGGTGTCTTGAATTTTTCTGTCACCGTGATAGCTCTTTATGGAGGGATTCTTTTTGTTTGTTTGTTTGCTCATTCTTCCAGCCTACTTCTTGACTTTGGACTTTGTGCTCTATGCATTTTGAGGGTAAATATCTGTGCTGACCTCTCTCCTCTTGGATCTTTTTGCTGTTTTGTTGGGGGTATTGAGTATTGTGTTATTCTAGGATTTCAAGACAACTCAGGCTGGAGACCTGGAAGCTTTCACTGTTGGCAAAGTGATGTGATCTGGGGCAAAGTCTGTTTATTCCTTCAGCCTTTCTAGGTCTGAGATCTGCAAGTCCATGTTCCCCTCAGAGGTTCCCAAAGTGGGTGATACTGTCCCCTGGGGGTGCTGGAATGATTCAGGGGGGCAGCAGTAGTTTGAAATGACACAAATTTTAAAAAAATTAAAGGGTTAAAAAAAGCAGATTTTCAGAGGATTGCTGAATAATTTTTTTTAAAAGGGGGCAGTAGGCCAAATAAGTTTGGGAACCTCTTCATCTTGTCAGCTTGTCTCTGGTTAGAAGTTCCAATAGCCTACAACTACACTCAGCCACCATCAGCCTGCTGGGATGCTCTGCCGGTTCAGAGAGACCCAGCTGTAAGCTCTCCTTTGGTCTGGGTTATTCCTCTTCAGGCTTTTAGCCCAACCTGGAGCTAGAACTGGGTCCATGCTCTGCTCTTGGGGTCAAAACCACATGTTTGCTTCCTAACGTGTTCCTAATTCAGTACACACCTAGGGTCCACAACCTCAACTCCCACTTTCTGCCATCCCTAGGTACAAGACTCCTCCTCAATCTTCCCTGGACCTGTAACCTGGAACTAGGTAGTGAGTGACATAGCTACAAGATGGTATCCTCTCCCATACTGGGCACCAGGTAATGGAGCCCTTTGGACCTCTTCATGCCTCTGTGCCATAGTGCACAGCCTTAGTCCTCTTTCAGTTAGCAGGCACTGAAATATTCCAGCCAGCTCACTCCTAGTCAGACTCCATCTCTGGTGTCTACAGATCTCTCTGTCTCCCTACTCCAATTTGTGCCAGAAAATGTCTCACCGGGATTTCTTTTTGGATTTTCCTATAAGGATTGGTCTGGTGCATTTTCTAGATCGTTATGGAAGAGCTATGGTGTGGGAACTGGGCTATATTTCTTCTTGCTGCTCCGCCATCTAGACCTTGCCCTCCCATCGCTCTTGGAAAAAGTGTATCATCTACTACTCTTCTGTTCTCCTTTCATCCCTGCTTTCCAAACCAAAATATCCATCCCTAGTCATCACTCCCTTGTATGTGTTATTTCCCCCTAGAATATAAACTCCTAGAGGACTGAGACTGACTTTGATTTTGCATTTGTATCCCTAGTGCTTAATACAGTACATGGCAAATAGTAAGCAATTAATACATGCTTTTTCACTCATTCATTTATTCATATCTAGAAGAGGGAGTCCTGGTGGACAATGAGTTGGACCTAGAATTGAAGAAGATGAAGGGAGCAGAATGGTTTGCAATTGGGAAAAGTGTACAGAGTTTTAATGACAGCAAGCTGTTCCACACAACAAAAACCCATGTTTGTTTATTTTCTCTAAACACAAATGCCTCCCTGTTGATGCTATTTGAGTTTGAATTTTAAAACATCACAATCTTGAAAGAATCAAAGTTGGGAATAGCTCAAAAATCAATAGAGAGATGCATGCCCGCTGGATGCAGATATGCTGAAGCATATTTACAGTGAGGACTCATGTATGAAGGCTGTTATTTCTCAAATGGAGGGTATTACATTGGAAAAGAAAGTGGCTGGGTACTTAGTGAAAGTGAAGGTAACAAATGGACAGCCTGAGTCCTGCATTGGTAACCACAAAATGTAAAAAGACCCAGAGGATGACCTCTTATCATGTGGGGTGGACCTTCTGTGGAATATATATGGAAGAACATGGACAGGATTTATAACAGGGTGAGAACTGAACAGGCTGAGAACTGACTTGATAGAGGGAATGCCTACATTAATGAGATTAAGCATAATGAAATATTTATGTGTTAAGCATAATAGGCAAGGCTGAGGTAAGAAAGGGATACATTTCCCAGGATGCTTGAGCCCTGTATATAAATGTTTTTAGAAGAGAAGAAAAAAGTCCTTTCTGCATAAGGTCAAATGCCTATGATGCAGCCATTGATCGCAGAGAGAGGACTTCTGTGGAGGAGGATTAATGGAGACCTATGCTAAAGTCATGATCACGTAGAGCAGAGCTTAGTATCTGACTCACAGGAACTGTATAGAGACAGTATGACCAGGAGTCACATAGACAGAGACTGGTTGCAACATGAGCTGCAACCAGACATTAACTTAATTCTCCACTGAAGTCTTTAGTGCCAGAACCCCTCTAAAGTACACTCCAGATTTAGAGAGAAGCTGTGTGTGTTTGACTGAGCTCAAGGCCCAATCAGCTCTGTATTCTTTTGGACTTAAATACAAATCATGAAGGAATTCTCAGTGTAAAAATCACCAGTGTGGCTCACCTTTGCCCCAGACAGAAAACTAGAAACTTTTGAAGTTAACTTGGTCTAAGTATTCAGACACTCACCATATCAACAGTCCCAAAGGAGGAAGAGTATTGAAACTCTAAAATATTTAATCGTGACAGAATTTAATTCAACAAATATGTATTAAATACTAGGTAACAGCCGCTAAGCTAAGCGCTGGGAGTATCAAGACAGAAACAAATAGGTAAGTTTCCTCATTTCCTCATTTATAAACTGAGGGAGTTAAGTTAGCTGGTCTCTAAGGTTCCTTCCAGATGTAAATCTATCATACTATGGTTCCTCCAGGATCTCATAATCTACTTATATGTGCCTAATAAGTAAATAAAACTGCACATAAAGTAATTGGGGAAGGGGTGAATAACAACTCGGGAGGGGGTTAAACAAAGAATAATGTAGGAGATTATGCTTGAGCTGAGACTTGAGGGGACTGTGGGATTCCAAGAGAAAGAAGTGAGGGGGAAGACCATGCTAGGCATTCTATGGGGACAGCTTAATCAAATGGCATGGAGGTGGGAAATGCAATATTCACCTCACTGGACCTGATTTGCAATCTACCTGTTGTGAGGATCAAATGATTAATTTAGCTGTATTAACTGTTTTGAATTATAAGGTAGTTTGGATTACAGACAACAATAATGATAGCTGACATCTATGGTGCTTTGAAGTTTATAAAATTCTTTGTGTGGATAGAGAGCATCATGCAGATCATGAGAGGCCACTACTCCCCTACCTGAGAAACTTCAGTAGCTCTGTTTCTTCTAGGATAAAATATAAACTATTTTGACATTAAAGCCCCTTCCAGATGCATCCTTTCCACACTCACAGAATATTACTCCTACTGGAAAACTCTATATTCCCAAGTGAGTATGGTTTATATTTCCCTCTGCCTAGGAAAATCTGGACCTGAGGCTCCTCCAAAAAGCTCATAGCTGTGAAAGAGAAAGGCCTGGATTGTACCTTTCGATGAATCCTCGAACTGAAGACTTAACTTCTTTGAAATCCAGTTTTCACATCTGTAAAATGGTATAAGATCTATGATCCTGTGGATAATTGTGCAATGAAAGAGTCCAAGAAAAGTGTTTTGCAAACTTTAAAGCACCCATATGTGTCAGCTATTTTACTATTATTATTTATAATACCAACTACCTTACAATCCAAAACAATTTAACACAGTTAAATTGATCATTTGATCCTCACAACAAGTAGATTGCAAATAAGGCCCAGTGAGAAGAAATGATTTGTCCAAAAAGATCATAGAAGGAAGAGGCAGAATCAGGGTGTAAACTTAGGCCTGCTAAACTTGGGGTTCTTTCCATTGGGCCAGCTTTGTCTTTCATACTAACACATTTGTAGGCCGGAGATTGCAAGCTTAAAAACAAAGGAGAACGTAAACATTTATGAAAACATAATAGATGTTAATTAGATTCAGGGTTGTCTACAAACTGCTGAAGAGCTAGTCTACGTTCCTGTTCTATATGATGAGCTCTCACTAGCAATTGCATAAAAAATGAAAGAGAAAATAGAAAAATGGGAAGGAAGGGGGATGAGAAGGAATCCCGATCTTTTTTTTTTCTTTTCAAAACATAAATGTTTTCTAATAAATTTTTTAAGTACAGTGGGTAGAATGAATTAATTGTGCATTGTTTCTAATTAAGCAAGTCAAAAGTGTTTATCACACAAATTTTGTATGTGTAACGAAATTCCTAAAACAGTGGTCCACTTTTGGGGAAAGAGAGTTTAAAGTAGCAACTGGGGCTTACCTAGTTTAAAAGACTGGAAGTGGGCAATTATAAGTGGCAATATACCAGCTGGATTTCACAACTACTTAATAATAAAAGCTTTTATGTTAGTTTGTTAGGCATGTAGAACAGCTGGCAAAACAGCACTGTTTGTCATTTACTTTATAATGGGAAATTAGGGCTATCTTTTGTGTCAGTGGATATGCATTTTTAAGCAGATGTCACAGATATTAGAAACAAAAGGACAATGGGGCTCCCAGCCCCCCCGAGGTAAAGTTAGGGTAGGAAATATTCAATACCCCTTTCTAAATTAAGTTCACCCAAGCACATAACATCCAAAAGAACATGTGATTATGGTCAGTACATGAATCATTATTTGGATGACTGTTTTTCATGATCCAACTATTTTTCTGCAAATGATTGACCAGCTTTTTTTAACAATATACGCACAGTGAAATTTTAAAAAATTCTGTTGTTGTAATCTTTAAAAAAAAAAAAGTTTTACAAAGTCCTTTACATGTTATCTCATTTGATTCGCACAACAACCCCCTGAGGTAGGGGCTATTATTCTCCTCATTTTGCTGATGAGAAAGCTGAGGCAAACAGAGCTCAAGTGACTTGCACAAGATGACTCAGCTAGAAAGTGGTTGAGGCAACATCAGCACTTTAATCATTTTCAATTCAATTCAATCATTTTTAATCACCTATTATATCACCTATTATAATCACATGTACATGACTGTGGAAAATAACAGAGGTAGCAAACACTATCCTTGCCCTCAAGAAGCTTACAATGCATAAACACGTAAGAGGATTAGAGAAAAAATCGATGGCAATATAAAAAGAAGTGTGTGATCATGTGCTACTTGTGTGTACATGTCCTCTGGAAATCCAAAGAAAGAAAAGGATTATTGTGGGGGTAGGATTAATCAAGGAGACTTCATGGACAGGTGAGTAGAAGAAAATGCAGGGTTTCACTTGGAGAGATGGTCTGGGGAATAACATGGAGGTGGGAATGAGGAAGATGTGTCTGGGCATAGTAGAGAGGCTATCCCAAGCAATGTGGAAGGGACCTACTTGGGAGGAATGAGAGACAGGACTATCAGTAAATCAACATTTCTTTCGGAATTACCAGCTAGGTGGCACAGTGGATAGATAACCAGGCCTGGAGTTAAGAAGATTCATCTTCCTGAGCTCAAATCTGGCCTCAAACGCTTATTAGCTATGTGACCCTGGGCAAGTCACTTCACCCTGTTTGCCTCAGTTTCCTCAAATGTAAAATGAACTGGAGAAGGAAATGGCAAACCATTCCAGTATCCTTGCCAAGAAAACCCCAAATGGGGTCACGAAGAGTCAGACACAACTGAAAATGACTGAACGACAAATGTGATTTAGAAAATTAAACATAATTTAAAAATCATTAAATAGGGATAAGCAACAAGAAATTTCTTTACTTTTTGAAGTCAGTTTTACAATGCTTATGTACTTGGACAAGTTTAGTTCTCAGATATTGAGTATCAGAGGTTGAATTCCTCTCATTTTCTATGTACAATGAATTCCATAGTATATATTTTGCCTTATTCTTTTATCTCAGGATCTGAGATTGGGTTGTCTTAAGGAGTTCAGAGGTAGCTTATACAGGAAAGGAGAAGGATTTTTTATTCTACTACCACCTCACCCCCAAAGGCAGACCATCTCACTGCCCATCCTGTGGGTTGCAGAAAAATCCATGAATCTCCTGGTGTACTCTTCTAGGGAAAGAATAACATGTGCTAAACAATGATCAGAAAACTATCAGTAACTAGTCATCTTTCTTTGAAAAAACACTAATAAAATTATCTCAAATGTATTCAAAACCCTTCACAACCTGACCATCTTCTACCTTTCCACACTCCTTACATCTCATTGTCCCCTCCAAAACTTCCCAACCAGCACTTGGCATCTAGTAACACTGATCTCCTTGCTTTTTCTTGAAATGCCATTCCATCTCCCAACTTTGGATTTCATGACTGTCCTCCATGTCTGGAACTTTCCTCCACCTCCTTTCTGCCTCCTGACTTCCTTGGCTTCCTTCAAGTGCTAGCTAAAACCCCATCTTTTACAAGAAACTTTTTTTGTTGCTCTTTATGATTGATTGTTATTGACTATTGTCAGTTTATTCTGTATATATCTTATTCGCACACAATTGTTTTCGTGTGGTCTCCCTCATTAGACTGTGAGATAAATGAGAACAGGGACTGTCTTTTGCTTAGCGTAGTGCTTAGCCCATAGTGGGTACTTAATAAATGCTTATTGAGTAATTTTAGCAAAATTCATATACAGTTAGGTGATTTGGTAATAGTTGAGGACCAGATTCAGTTATTAAGGAACTGATGTCAATCTTGAGGGAGAGTTTCAATGGAGTATCAAAGGACTTTTCCCCTGATCCTGTTCTATTCGACATTTTTAGAAATTATTTAAAGGCAGTCATGGCACATTCATCAAATTTGCAGTGACAAATCTAGAAGGGACCCTTAATAAATTGGATAACAGAACTGAAAACTAAAAAGTTCTTGACAGGCAGGGAAAAAGGGCCAAGTCTGTTAATATTCAAGAATAGGGATTAATGCAAAGCCCTAGGCTTGGGCTCAAAAAAACAACTGCACAGATAAAAGGTAATGAGGATATAGTTAAACAAGGCTTAACATGAAATGGATCTATAAGTTTTAATGGACTATGAGTTAAATCAGAGTTAACAATGTGATGTGAAAGCCCAATAAAGTATTCTTAGTCTGCTACAATAGGCCAAGCAAGGAAGCCAATGTTCCCAGTGTACTCTGTCTTGGTAAGATCACATCTGGAACATTGGGATCAGTTTAAGGACACTCTATTTTTTTTTTAAAGAACATTGACAAAACAGAGAACCAGGTTGAAATTCTAAACCAGGCTACATGAAAATTGGTTGACAGAACTGGGGCTATTTAGCCTAAAGAAGAGAAAACAAAGGGAAAAATGTGATTGCTATCATCAAATATGTAAAAAAAAAATCATGTGGAAGAGCAATTGGGTTTTTTCTGCTCAGTCTCAGAGAGCAAATCAAAGGATGGTGGAAGTTGCTGGGAGATAACTTCAGCTCATTTTAAGGGAAAAAAAAAACTTCTTAACAATCAGAGAGTTGTTTCAAAAATACAATGGGCTGCCTTAGCTCATGGTAAATTCCTTAACAGCTGAAGGCTGGATGATACTTGATGGGACCCTAATACAGGGTATCCCTGCTTCAGGGAGAGGTTGAACTAGATGACACCCAAAGTCCCAATTCAATTCAATCAAACATTTATTAGGCTAAGATTCTATGATAATCTTTAAGATTTGCAGGCTCCCTTTGCAAATGTCTAGGGTGACCAGGAAGGGAACTATGAAACAATTGGACAACTGGAAAAAAAAAAAAACAGATGACCCAGACAACCAATCTGACCAAAAAAGGGCAGTGCAGCCACTCATGCCAATGCAAGGCCTGAGAGAGTTTTCATCCAGGGACTATAAGTCACAAAATGCTGTGAGATGTAGTGCTGCATTTAGACTTCTGAGACCTGTCTACTACCGAGTGCCTAATGTCTATTTAGACATTAGAGAATGTATGCAAAGTGCTTTGCAAACCTTAAAGTGATAAAGATAAAGGTTAAAGATAACATTTAAGTCACTTAGTATTATTATTATATCACTTTCTTTAAATAAAACTTCCTATTCATTGCTACCATAATTTAAAGTGGGAGAATTAGGGCCAGCTTACTCTGCTGACTAATGATGTAAGATTTTTCTTGGTTTCTGGATGATAGCTTAAGCCGATAAAAATACACATCCACTGAAAAAACAGGGTATCTGACACAAGGGGTCTACTAAATGATAAACAAGAATTCATATATGGCCTAGTTAGAGAATAATAAAATTTCTAACCTTTGTACTTGGATGAATCAATGGACTGGCTCTTCCCTTTCTTTTGCCTTGCCATTTTCTATGTACACTTTCTTGTGGAAATAGAAATGGCTTCTGAGGAACACCAACTGAATGCCACCTATTTATAAAGAAACATGATTTTGAAAATATCAATAACAATTTAAAATTTTTTGTTTATTTTAAAAATTATTTTACTTTGTCATCTTAAAATAAGGCTTCTTAGTAAAGATAACATTTTTAATTGGAAAAACTCTAAAGATGATTAAGTCAGGGCTATCTTTGACAAGGTCATTCTATTCTAAAACTCATGAAGGCGTCTTAAATATCAGACCTTTCAAATCTAATGAAAGCAGTTAGTATGGATGAGAGATCTATCACTTGGCTGAGTTTATGTGACAAACAGCTGACAAAATTACTAGACTGTAAAACATTCCTACCATAAAGAAAAATAAATGTGATCATTTGTCTAATAAAACAGAATCACTCAATAGCCCAGGTTAAATATATTCAAAAAGCTGATCTTTATTTAATTAAACTGTTCATAATCATGTCATTTTAGAGACTCCTGTTAATGACTTTAGTTAAATTTTGTATTCCTTTTTTGACTCAAAAGGTTGTATTGTCTGAAGCCTGAAGCCTACTGTGAGAGGTGACTCTTCACCTCTTATCCTTCACTTCTACTTAAGGCATTTATTAAGGTATATTTCATACTCTTCATTCATTCATACTTTTTCACATACACAGAGAGACAGACTGGTAGAGTTCAAAGAGCAATGAGCTGAAGAGTCAGGATATTCAGATTCAGATTTTGACTGACATTTACTAGCTCTGTGATGGACATACCACTAAACCTCAATTTCCTCATTCATAGCATAAGAAGAAGAATTGTAATTGCTACCTTACTAAGTCATTGCAGGGAAATCTTGTAACCTTAAAGCAATAAATTTATGGGAACTATCGTGTGTTGATAGGTCACTGTCATAAAAGGTCTTTGTAAAGCTATTGTGCAGTTTTAAAATTTACCAACTTTTAAAACTTACTCTATAGTAGGACAAAATACACCAATCCCATGATATTACTAAAAAACAGTGAATTTTCTTCTAAAAGCTAACTTCTACAGGCCCTGCTTTAGCAGTTTACCTTTTCATCTATCATACTCATTTTTTATAATGAAACCTAAAATAAGAATACACACATACTAATGTAATATAGTTGTCCTAAATTTGCTTTCAAATGCTACTTACACATTGATTCTCTTTATACTGATATCCTGAGTTATTAAAATTTAAAATGAGCAAGACTTAGAGGAAGAGCCTGTATGTTACACTTATATCTTGAATAAAAGGATTTTTAGAGGGCTTAATTTGAGCAGGATATTATTCTAAAATCAAAATATTATATATGACTTCAAAATATATATGGTTCTCTTCTTTTCCAGTGGAAACACAGTGAGAATATCATATAAATGGAAACAGTACTAGATTAGGAGTCAGGAGAGTGAGGTAAAAGTCCTGGCTCTATAATCAGGACCAATGTGTGTATGACTTCTTATGTCGTGGGAAAGACCTAGCTTAAAAAGGCCAAGATTTCCCACTGCATCCGGGACCATCGTTAGTCATCCTGACCTATGTCTTGCCACTGGACTCCAATGACCCTGGAGGAGAGAGTGAGGCTGAGGACTTTGCCCAGCCTTGCCTCACTTAAATCCAATTCACTTGCAAGTCAGGAAATCTCCTTCCTGATGTAGTTGGCCCTCTTTGACAGCAACAGAGGATATTAGATTGTGAGCTCCTTGAGGGCAGGGCATGTCTGACTTTTCTATTTGCATCTCCAGTCCTTAGTACAGTGCCATGCACACAGTCAGTACTTAAATACTTTATTCATTCATTCGTTCCATCTCATTTAACTTCTTTGACCCTTGGTTTCCTCACCTGCAAAATAAGAATAATCTTTGTACAATATTATCTGTACCTGGAATGTCATGAAAATAAAAACAAGGACTTGTAGACAGTTCAAGCTTCTACTCTCACTCCCTCAATCACAGAATGCTGTTTGGAAACATTTCCTCAGTTGACCCTTGAGATCAACTTGGCATGCTTTTCTGACTTTTAGAGTTAATGGGAAACACTGAAAAAAAGAGATAGAGACTGAAGCTCTGATTTCATTGGTGTAATATATTCTCAGATGAGGAAATTCCCTCTACCAAGGCCGATCAGCCCATTCTCTGTAATTCATGGTTTTAGGAAATTTAAGAATTCTACTCCACTGCATTTAATAATGCCATGAAAAAGAAGTACAACTCTCTCCCCCACCACACCCCAGAGAAATTAAATGACTTGTCCTGCATCACATAGCCAGTATGTGTCAAAGGCAGGACTTGAAATCTAGGCTTCCTAACTTCAAAGACAGCTCTTGATCCACTCAGGGGTGGGTAATCTTTGACCTCAAGGCCATATGTGGTTTTCTAGGTCCTTGGGTGCGGCCTTTTGACTGAGTCCAAGTTTTACAAAACAAATCCTTGTATTAAGGAGATTTGTTCTGTGAAGTTTAGATTCAGTCAAAGGGCTACACTCGAGGACGTAGGGGGCCACACTTACCTGTACACTTACCTGGAGGCTGCAGGTTCCCCATCCCTGTATGCCATCCTGAAAAAAGGCTATCTTGTAAATTTAAAGCAAAACCCAACTCAGAATATGTAGACCATATCTAATTCTTCAAAACACAGGTCTACTTTGATAATTCTCTATGTGACTGAAATTGAAAAATGTATCAAAAGGACGATAATCCATTGAGGATCTAACAATCTTTATCATCTGGTGAAAATAGCCTGGACAGCAAAAGCTGTGGTGCAGCTACCTCATGAAGACAATTATTTAAGTTATTTGTCTGTAATGATTAATATTTTAGTTGCATCCCCAAGAGGCTGGGAGAAAGATACAGTAGTGCCTCAGTGGGTATTTCAGGCTACATAGGTCACTATCATAAAAGGTCACTCCATAGAAGACCTGATCTCTAGTGGAAATGTTGCTGTGTAGCCACAATGGTTCATCTCCTCTATTCATTTCTTTCCTTCATTACTTTGAGTCTCCTTAGCTTCCTCTCTTTCTCCCCTTTCTGCTGCCCTTCACCACCTTTTCCTATTACTTCAATTTCCCACTCTCTTTAATTTGCCCTTTCCCTATTCTAGTTAATCCTTCATTATTTTCTCATTCAGTTCAACTCAACCCCAATGAGCACCTTTTTTGTATATCCTACACATGACAGTCTCTGCATTAAGTACCACAGGGAATACAAAAGAAATAGAAATCAAAATCCCTAATCTCAAAGAGTTTATAATTAAGTTGAGGAAAGATAATGTATGCAAGCAGGCACATGAAAGTTGTTGTTGAATCAAACTGAGTACAACAACTAGAGAACAGAGACAAATAACAAGCAACATAGTTCAAACTATGTCCATAAATGCTGAAAACCTACAAAGTATGTGATAACTAGGATGAGGCAAGGAGGAACATATTAATGAGTATCAAAAAAAATTAAGTTTTTAAAATGTGAATTTGTTCAGTAGAATTCTCCTTGACCAATTTGATCAACATACTTCTCCCTTTAAGAGTATGAGCATGCTTGTATTCTTGTTGGCTCCTTGCTGAAAGGACATAGTCAAATCCTGGTTGGTTTTCAGTAACTGGTGCTATCCCACTTTCAAGGTGGCTAGGATTCAGAAATATGGATTCATGTCAGAAGATCTGTCTCCATTGTGCTGGCCTATTAAAGTGAATGATAAATGACTCTCAGTTCTTTTTTCCCCCCAATTTTTTCCTTGTATCTTTCTTGTCAAGGAGTCTTGAGGAACAGAGGGAACTCTGGACCACTCCAGTTGATGGTGACACAAGAAAAAAAGCACAACTATCCCCTTCCCCAAAATGGGTGAATGTTTCCAGAAAAAAAGGCATGATGCAAATGGCAAAAATAAAAGGGAAATAAAAGGTCTGAAAGCAATTTGTCATTTTCTTTTATAGGCTGACAGAGGGGTAGCTCTTCTGACAAGCATCCTTCCTCCTGAGTCCCCTCCAGCTAATCATCTTGGGGACAGATAGCTCCAGTCCACTGAAAACCAATCAGGAGTTATCTGTGTCCTCTTTACAAGAGGCTAATAGACATATGGGTATGTCTATATTTAATAAGGTGAAAAATAGGCTATTTCAGAGGAAAATAGATGTGCTCATCAAATTGTTTGGGCAGGTGTGAGAGGAGTCTCTTTTTAAAAAATTTTAAAACAAATTTATTTATTTATTTTTAGTTTTCAACATTTACCTCTACAAGATTTTGAGTTCCAAATTTTCTCCCCATCTCTCTCCTCCCCTCACCCCAAGATGGTATGTAAGTTGATATAGGCTCAACATATACATTCATATTAAACCTATTTTCACATTAGTTGTGTTGTAAAGAAGAATTATAACCAATGGGAGAAACCACAAGAAAGAAGAAACAAGAGAGACAGAGAGACAGAGAGAGAGAGAGAACAAATAATATGCTTTGATCTGGATTCAGACTCCATTGTTCTTTCTCTGGATATGGACAGCATTTTCCATCATGAGTCTTTTGCAGTTGTCCTAGATCCTTGCATTGTTAAGAAGAGCCTTTATCAAAGACACTTGTAAAAATTCTTTCCCAGTTTTCTGCTTCTCTCCTAATCTTGGTTGCATTGGCTTTGTTTGTACAAAAACTTTTCAATCTAAAGTAATCAAAATTATCCATTTTGCATTTCATAATGTTCTCTGTCTCTTGTTTGGTCATAAATTCTTCCATTCTCCATAAAATCTGACAGGTAAAATATTCCTTGCTTATAGTTTGCTTATAGTTTCAGCCTTTATATTTAAATTGTGTACCCATTTTGACTTTTATTTTGGTATATGGTGTAAGTTGCTGGTCTATGCCTAGTTTCTGCCATACTATTTTCCAGTTTTCCCACCAGTTTCTGTCAAATAGTGAGTTCTTATGTGGGAGGAGTCTCTTGATGAACCCAATTATGTCCTTGTCTGTGTTTGGCATCAATGCTTTTATTTCTATGTGTTTATAACTTTGGGGAAGCGAATGAAAAACAAGTGAGGAAGTATGTCTCAAGAGAAAAAAATAAGAGAAATCAAAGGATTACAGACTATTAGAAGCCTCATACCTCTGTATCATGAATAAAGAGAGACATAGGGTGCTGGTCAAATAAGATTCTAACAATAATACAAAAATTAGAATTGAATCATTTTAAATTTGAAAAAATTGAAATTGATTCTGTTCTAACAGACAGGATATGAATAGCTGCCAATGTGGGAATTATCTCCAAACCAACTGTCTGTGTACAACGCAACTTGTTAGAGCAAAAATCAAAACAGATACCAAATTAGCAGAATAAAAATGTACAGATCATATGAGATAACTCTATGATTGATTGAGATTGATTGCAACAGCTCTAACTTGACTTATTTAATCAAGCTGCTGATACTAAAACATGGGATATGGATGAAGTAACAGACATTGGCAACCTATCACTATTTCGAAAGGAATTTTAACTAGTATAAATCAATTAATACAAAAAGGAAACTTAAATAAACCACCTCACCCAGCTAATACTGTAATTCTTTGTCAAGCAAAAATATATAGCGATCAACAGTAACACCAGTTTTAGAGTATAAACTCTATTTTAAAAAAAATTTAGGGAGGTAGATAACAGAAAATTATGAGCAATATCATCACATAAAACATCAAGAAGCAATAGAGGGAAAAGCAATTTTACATTCAGCTTGGTGAGAGGCCCAATTAATAATAGTTAATATTTATAGAGCACCTTAAGGTTTGCAAAACATTTAACATATATTATCTCATTTAATACCCTCAACAATCCTGTCAGGCAGGTGCCATTGTGATCTCTGTTTTACAGATGAGAAAACTGATACTGAGAGAGAGATTAAGTAACTGCCAAGTGTCAAATATCTATTGAATGTCTGAAACAGGATTCAAACTCAGGTCTTCCTTTCTAGGTCCAGCATTCTATTCACCATACCATATTGCTACTTATTAAGCCAGATCATCTTGAATATGAAGGCGGACAACAAGCACACAAAAAATGCAAAAACTCAGTGAAAATTTTTATTAGAAATTCTCACTGTGGATGACATGGAACCACCAAATCAATACTATGACACTGGATACCTCCTGAGGGCAGATTCAAGATGGTGGAATGAAAAATTATAACTGCCAAACCTCCCCCAAAGCCACTCCTACAAAATGACCACAGAAAACGCCAAGCAGAATTTTGAGTGAGAAGGCCAAGAAAAGTTATAGTGAACCATTTTTCTAATCCAGGAAAACTTAGGAAGACTGAGAGAGGTCTACAGACACTAGGGTGGAAGTTGGCTGGGAGTGTAGCATGGAAGAAGCATAGCATGGTGGAAGCCTGACTGGCTATGGGTTGGAAGGCAGAAGCAATGTCCAGGGATGGTAAGGGGACTGAACACATGGGGAGATACCAGTAAACCCCTGACCCAGCGCTAGGAACAAGATCAGGTGCCATTTGGCAGCTCTGTCACCCATTACCCAGGTCTGGGTTGCATTTCCAGGCTGTCAAGGAATGGTTACAGTCACAAGGGAACAGAGGACCTATCTGTTTAATGACCAGAGTAAAGACCAGGAAGGCAGTGACCAGACCACTACATGAATCACACCAAAATGGAAGCACCAAAAACCTACAGGCCCCCAAATCAAGCTGTGAAAGCAGAAGGTCATAAAAGACAGAAGCTCAGGCCAGTCATCCCTCCACTCAGAAGTGAGCAGAGCCCAATTCTAAAATAAAGTTCAAAATCAAGAAGTAGGCTGGAAAAATTAACAAACAACAACAAAGAACCTAACTGTAAAAACTACTGTGGTGGCAGGGAAGCTCAAGAAACAAACACAGAAAAAGACAATTACTTGAAAATATCTTCAAGCAAAGCCTCAAGAAAAAAGGCAGATTGGACACAAGCCCAAAAAGAATTCCTAGAAGAAGTAAAGAGGGTTTTTTTAAAAAAAGCAAAAAAAAAAATTAAATCAAATAAGAGTGGTAGAGGAAAAATTGGGAAAACAAATAAGAACTATGGAAGAAAATTATGAAAAGAGAATTGACAACTTGGTGAAAGAGACACAAAAATACTGAAGAAAATAACTTTTTAAAAATCAGAATTAGTCAAATGGTAAAAGAGGTTTGGGGCAGCTAGGTGGCATACTTATCTTTCTGAGTTCAAATCTAGCCTCAGACACTTACTAGCTGTGTGACCCTCAGCAAATCACTGAACCCTGTTTGCCTCAGTTTCCTTTTTTACAAAATGAGCTAGAGAAGGAAATGGCAAACCACTCCAGTATCTTTGCCAAGAAAACCTGAAATGGGATCACAAAGAGTCAGACACTACTGAGAAATCAGTGAATAACAAAAGAGCTACAAAAGCTCACTAAAGAGAATAACTCCTTAAAAATTAGAATTGGTCAAGTGGAAGCCAATGACTGCAGGAGACATCAAGAAACAATAAAACAAAGTCAAAAGACTGAAAATATAGAAGAAAATGTGAAAAATCTCATAAGAAAAATAACTGACTTGGAATACATAAAAGAAAAATTATTTAAGACTTAATGGACTATCTGAAAATTTTAAAAAAGAGCCTAGACTATGTATGTACATGTGTATGTATGGATGTGTGTACATATATGTATACATATATATGTATGTGTGTGTGTGTGTGTGTGTGTGTATATATATATATATATATCCATATTTCAAGAAATTGTAAAGGAAAACTGTCCAGATATCTTAGAACCATAGGGCAAGGCAGAAATTGAAAGAACCCACTGGTCATTTCCTGAAAGAAATCTGAAAAGAAAAACTGCCAAGAATATTGTAGCTCAACTCTAGCGCTACCAGGTCAAGGTGAAAAGATTGAAGCAGTAGAAATGAAGAATTCAAATACCATGAAGCCACAGTCAAAATCAGCAGAATCCAACAAGATACTGTTAACAAGAGACACACTTGAAAAAGAAAGACACACAGAGGTAAAATAAGAGGCTAGAACAGAATCTATTATGCTTTAACTAAAGTAAAAAAGGGAGACAAAGAAGACAAAGAAGATCTCAGACAAAGAAGAAGCAAAAATAAATCTAATTAAAAGAGAAAAAACAGAGAAACTGTATTTTGCTAAAAAGATACTATAGACAATGAATTCATATCAAGCCTGAACATACATATGTGCACAAAATGGCAGAGTATCAAATTACTGAAGGAAAAGTTAAATGAGTTACAGGAAGAAAGAGATAGTAAAACCATACTAGTGGGGGGCCTCAATTTAATCCTGTCAGATATAGATAAACTTAACCATAAAATAAACAAAAAAGAAGTTAAGAAGGTAAATGGAATTTTAGACAAATTAGATGTGATTGTCCTCTGGAGAATACTGAATGGGAACAGAAAGAAGCACACCTATTCTCAGTTGTTTATGGTACCTTCACAAAAACTGACCATATATTAGGGCATAAAACTCTCACAGAGAAATGCAGAAAAGCAGAAATATTAAATGCAACCTTTTCAGACTATAATACAATAAAAATTACATTCAATAAATGGCCTTTGAAGCATAGATTAAAAATTAATTGGAAACTAAATCATCTATTCTTAAAGAATGAATCAAAGAATAAATCATAGAAACAATTACTTCATTAAGGATAAGGACAATAATGAGACAACCTACAAAAATTTGTGGGATGCAGCCCAAAAAGTACTTTGAGGGAAATTTATATCTCCAAACACTTAAAAGAGAGACAGAGCAGATCAACAGATTGGACATGCAACTAAAAAACTAGAAAAAACATCAAATTAAAATCCCAATTAAACACCAAAATAGTAATCCTAAAAGTAGAGATTAATAAAATCAAAAGTAAAAAAATTAACTACTAAATAAAACTAGGATCTAGTTTAATGAAAAAATCCAATAAAGTAGATAAACTTTAGCTAATTTGACTTTAAAAAAAAGAAGAAAACTAAATTACCAGTATCAATAATTAAAAGGATAAATGCACAACCAAAGAAGATAAAATCAAAGGGATTATTAGGAGAGATTTTGTCCAATTTTATGACAACAAAACTGACAATCTAAATGAAGTGGATGAATATTTACAAAAATATAAATTGCTCAGATTAATGGAAGACAAAATAGAATATTTAAATAACCATATCTTAGAGCAAGCTGTAAATGTGCTACCTAAGGAAACAAAAACCCACAACCAAATGGATTTATAAGTGAATTCTACCACACATTTAAAAAAAAACAATTCTAATACTATATAAACTCTTTTTTAAAAAAATGAGTTCTACCAAATTCCTTCTACTACAGTAATGTGTTTTTATATTTAAACCAGAGAAAACAAAAACAGAGAAAGAAAACTATTGACCAATTTCCCCAATGAATATTGATGCAAAATTTTAAAATCAAATACTAACAAAGAGATTATAGCAATATATCACAAAGCTCTTATACTATGACCAGGTTAGATTTATGCTAGGAATTCAGGGTTGGCTTAATATTAAGAAAATTATAATTCTTGTTAACCATATTGATAACAAAAAACCATAAATCATATGATTATATCAAAAGATGCAGAAAAAGCTTTTGACAAAATACATCACCTACTCCTATTAAAAACACTAGAAAGTATAGGAATAAATGGAGCTTTTCTTAAAAATGGTAAGTAGAATCTATTTAAAAACAAGAGCAAAAACTATCTGTAATAGGGATAAATTAAAAGCCTTTTCAATAAGAGCAGGGTGAAGCAAAGATATCCATTATCATCATTGTTATTCAATATTGTATTAGAAATGCTAGCTATTGCAATAAGATAAGAAAAAATTGAATAGGCAATGAGGAAACAAAACTATCTTTTTTTTTGCATATGATATGATAGTATACTTAGAGAACCCTACAGTATAAACTAAAAAAAAAAAAAACAACTAGTCAAAATAATTAACAATTGTTCAGTTCCAAATTTTCTCCTTCTCTTCACCCCTCACCAATTAAGAAGCCAAGAAATATGATACCCATTATACATATGAAGTCATGCAAAACCTATTTTTACATTAGCCATATTGTGAGAGGGGAAGCAAGAAAAATAAAGAGAAGAGAGGATCATGAGGGGGAACCAAGTGGCTAATCAGAGGGGGATTGCAGGGATCTCTTTGCTGGCACTGAGGCAGGATTCTCTTCCTTTGCCTGTGCTTGGATCTGGGTCACAGTTCTGGGTGGTGATCCTGGGGCAAGGAGGAGTGCTGGCATGGTGAAGCTTGTGCCTTGGTGGAAAAGGAATCCTCTTCACAGTTTCAAGGCAGAAAAGAGTGCTTGTGGTCACTCATAGACCAGAGTACAGACCAGGAAAGGAGTAAACACCTCGCCCTTAGTCATACCACCTTGGAAGAACTGAAAACTTACACATCCCTAGAAGTATCTCTGAAAACAACTGCAATAAATATTTTTATACATAAAGGTCCTTTTCCTTTAATTGTTCAGTACTGTATCAATCAAACTACCAAAGAATTACTTTATAGAGCCAGAAAAATATGTATAGGGAGCTGAGCCAAATTTATAAACAAGAGTCATTCTCCAATTGATAAGTGGTCAAAGGATATGAATAGTCAGTTTTCAGATAAAGAAATCAAAGCTATCAACAGTCATGTGAAAAACTGTTATAAATCCTTAATAATTAGAGAAATGAAAAATACAATCAAAACCAAAAGAAGACAACAAAGTCAAAGCTCCTACATCCAAACCCTCCAAGAAAAATATTAATTGGTCCCAGGCCATGGAAGAGCTCAAAAAGGATTTTGAGAAGCAAATAAGAGAAGCAGAGGAAAAGCTAGGAAGAGAAATGAGAGTGATGCAAGAAAATCATGAAAAACAAGTCAACAGCTTGCTACAGGAGACCCAAAAAATACAGAAGAAAATAACACCTTAAAAAATAGCCTAACCCAAATGGCAAAAGAGTTCCAAAAAGCCAGTGAGGAGAAGAATGCCTTAAAAAGCAGAATTGGCCAAATGGAAAAGGAAGTCCAAAAGCTCATTAAAGAAAATACTTCCTTAAAAATTAGAACAGAGCAAATGGAAGCTAGTGACTTTATGAGAAATCAAGACATTGTAAAACAAAACCAAAAGAATGAAAAAAAAAGAAAACAATGTGAAATATCTCATTGGAAAAACAACTGACCTGCAAAATAGATCCAGGAGAGAGAATTTAAAAATTATTGGACTATCTGAAAGCCATGATAAAAAAAAAAACCAGAGCCTAGACATCATCTTTCAAGACATATCAAAGAAAACTGCCCTGATATTCTAGAACCAGAGGGCAAAATAGAAATTGAAAGAATCCACCAATCACCTCCTGAAAGAGATTCCCAAAGGAAAACTCCTAGGATTATTGTAACCAAATTCCAGAGTTCCCAGGTGAAGGAGAAAATATTGTAAGCAGCCAGAAAGAAAGAATTGAAGTATCATGGAAACACAATCAGGATAACACAAGATTTAGCAGCTTCAAAAACATGAAGGGATCAGAGGGCTTGGAATATAATATTCTGGAGGAAATGGGATTACAGCCAAGAATCACCTACCCAGCAAAACTGAGTATAATCCTTCAGGGGAAAAAATGGACATTCAGTGAAATAGAGGACTTTCAATCATTCCTGATGAAAAGACCAGAGCTGAATAGAAAATTTGACTTTCAAATACAAGATTCAAGAGAAGCATGAAGAGATAAACAGGAAAGAGAAATCATAAGAGACTTATTAAGGTTGAACTGTTTACATTCCTGCATGGAAAGATGATATTTGTAACTCATGAGACCTTTGTCAGTATTAGGGTAGTTGGAGGGGAAAAATTATATGTATGTATATATAGATACAGATAGATAGATAGATAGAGGGCACAAGGTGAGTTGAAGATGAAGGGGTCATATCTGGAGAATAAAATTAAGGAGTAAGAGAGGATTATACTGGGAGAAGGAGAAAGGGAGAGGTAGAATTGGATAAATTATCTCACATAAAACAGACAAGAAAAGGCTTTTATACTGAAGGGGAAAAGGGGGAAGGTGAGAGGGAATGAGTGAATCTTATTCTCAATGGATTTGGCTTAAGGAGGGAATAACATGCATACTCAATTGGGTATGGAAATCTATCTTATACTACAGGAAAATAGGGGGGAAGGGGATGATAGAGGGGAGGGCAGATTGGGGTAGGGGTTGATTAGAAGCAAACATTTCTGAGGAGGGACAGGGTCAAAAGAGAGAATAGAATAAATGGGAGGTGGGATAGGAGGAAGGGAAATATAATTAGTTTTTCACAACATGACTACTATGGAAGTGTTTTGCATGACTACACATGTATAATCTGTATCGAGTTGCTTGCCTTCTCAATGAGGGCGGGTGGGAAGGGAGGAAGGGAGAAAATTTGGAACCCAAAGTTTTAAAGACAAATGTTAAAAATTGTTTTCACATGCAACTGGGAAATAAAATATACAGGCAATGGGGTAAAGAAATCTATCCTGCCCTACAGGAAAATATAAGGGGAAGGGGATAAGAGAAGGGGAGGGAGATAGAAGGGAGGGCAGACGAGGGGAAGAGGTATTCAGAATGCATGCCATCTTGGGGTGAGGGAAGGGATGAGATAGGGAGAAAATTTCAAACTCAAAATCTTGTGGAAGTGAGTATTGAAAACTAAAAATAAATAAATAGGAAAAAAAAGTTCTGCTATCTTTGTCTTGGTCTTTTTTTTTTATTTAATGAATATCTAAAGTCACAGACCAATCTGTGTATCTGTAATTTGTCTTGGTTCTGCTGGTTCTGAACTTGGTTCTGGCTCAGTTTCCATCTATTTATTGTGCTGAGCCTTAACCATACAGATTACTTTACTGTGCATATCTTGCTTCTCTCTTCCCATAAATAAGTCTTACTAATTTCTAGCTCTTACCACCTACTTCTATAACCCCAATATCAGGTGCACTATGCCTGAATATAATCCTGCCCCCTGCTCTAAATTTCCATATGCTTTGTTGCTTGGTAAAATGTACAGTGTACCTAATGGTAAACTATTTGCAGAAGAGTAACACTGTCAAATATTCGTGGGGTTGTATTTCTCAATATAACTTCTTACAATGTGTCAATCTTCTCTTACAAGATACTATCAACAATTTGTAGTCAATGCTGAGCAGTCAGTTACCATGACAATCCATTAGAACTCAGACCACAATGTAACACAAAAAGGCAAATGCACAATAACTAGAGTATGTTTTCTCCACTATAACAATGGCAAAGAGATCTGATTCGTGGAGCTCCCAGAATTGAGCTTAAAGGCTTCTTCCTCACTTGCTGTTTGGCAGAAAGCTCTTCTTTTCCTCTCACTGCTTCTCTACTTTGTTCTTTCTTTTCCTTAAATGCCAGCACAGCAGGGAAGAAAGATGTCGATTTCTGTGCCACTCTGAAAAGCACTGGTACAGATGTTATTCACCCTTCTAATGTCAATAAGCAAGCAATGCTTGTTAATAGTACCATAAGCTGATACCATGAGCAGCTAAATAAAGTCTGTGAAAGTTAACACCAACAGAGAAATAAAAACACTTCTTTAGCAAATAAGAAAATATTCCAAGAGCCACTTTTTAAAAATGGAATCATTGGCAGAGACAATAATTGCATACTCCTATTTGACCGATCAGTTTTGAAATCCAACATAAAATTATTTTGAGAATTTGAAAGAAAATTTGTTGCATATATGTATTTAAATATTTTAATTGCTATTATTAACAAATTGATTTAAAAAAAACTAGGACATGACACATGATTAAATAGCCATGCATCCTTGGACAAGTCACCTAATTTCTTTGAGTTTTAGTTCCCTCATCTATAAAATGAGAAGGCTTAGGTTAACACTCTAAGATTGTTTTCAGTGCTAACATTCTAAGATTCTATGAAAGTTTGCCAGAGAAATTTGATGGAATCCCATAAAAGTGATCTAGCCTCCTTTCAAATATGCAGGCCTAAAAGGAACGGAGCCCAGAAGCGTTCTGTGAAGACTTGGCTAAGGCATTTTTCACATTCCATCTGCTAAAGAGATGTGGTGCTGCCACTGGGGCATCCTTCCCAACTCTCTCATGCAGGTTGGGACCCCAAAGAGGCAACTGCACCAGGTACAAGGTACTCTGTAAGCCCACACTACAAAAGTGTAGCTCATGAGACACCACCAATGGGTTTACCTTTACTAGTCAGTCAGAGGACATAATTAACTCAAAGCAAAGGCATTTACTGAACTAGTATAATGTGAATAGTAGTAACAAAACATTTCCCCCATCACGTGGGGCACCTTTACCCACAAATAAAAATAGCGTGAACACATGCATAGGGAACACTTGTAGAGTAGCATACACTTAGGTACTACGTGGCCAAAGCAACTCGCAGCTCTGATTGTACAAGATCCTAAAGTTTTTTTTTTTTTTAATCTCATGGTGTCCTCATTCTACTTCATCTGGGTACAACTCCGCTAGGCAGCTAACTGGACTTCCTAAGTCTGCTCTTCGTCAAAGCTCTACTCCTCTTTGGCAATGACGACTCTCAACTCCTTTTGCTGACTTCCAAGTCTGGATACTTCCATGGTGGGAAAGCAGAGGTTATTAAAGAAATCCCCTTCCTCCCTCACCGACCTCTTCTAAAAGGCTCCTAAAAGCTAGCTGTCTCCACTGACTCCTTAGAGTGTTTTGAACACAGCCAACACATGTTTCTTAACTATGAATATTTATTACAAGTAATTTTTTCCCAGTGTGATGTGGGAATGGGAGAGATAAAAAATAGATTTCTGTTAATTGTTAAAAAAAAAAAAACCTACTTTGAAATAGAATTGGGGGGTGCAGGTTTGCAATGTTACATGCACTTTCATAAGGACACTATTGTTTGTTACTGTTCAGTCATTTTTCAGTTGTGTTTGACTCTTCAAGACCCCATTTTGGGGTTTTCTTGGCAGAGAGATACTGGAGTGGTTTGTCATTTCCTTCTCCAGACCATTTTACAGATGAAGAAATTGAGGCAAACTGGATTAAGTGGTTTGTCCAGGGTCACACAACTAGTAAGTATCTAGGCCAGATTTGAACTCAGGAAAATGAGTTTTTTTGAGTCCAGGCCAGGCTCTCAATCTACTGTGCCACCTAGCTGCCCCCACTTTATTATTAGTTTTGCTCAATTATTTTACTTTGTTATAGGAGCTCTCACAGTGATCCAGAAGGATTTGTAATGATAAACAAAACAAGTCAATAAAACTGTTTTTTTAAAAGTTCTTTGTTGAATTCTATCAAAGGGGGCAAAGGCAATAATTGAATCTCTCAACATGCCTACTCTAAGTAGCACTCTGTGTGTCCAGCCATATGCAGGGATATACTTTGGGGGTGATTCCCTGTATTCAGGGCATCAGTCTGCTTGGGAAGATGGGACTCTATGGGACAGTAGGAGTCAGGGGGATGTGATTTCAAGTTCAGGCCCTTGTACTTACTACTTTAGTGATTTTAGGACCATCACTTAACCTTTGTGGGCCCCAATTTCTTCCTCAGCAAAATGATGGTTTTTAACTCAATGAACTCCATCGTCCCAGCTTCCAATCCATGACGCTGACCTTCACTGTAGTCTCTCCTCAGCAACAGTAGTCAGAAGCCCATCTCTTCTGTCCTCAAAGATGCTAAGACCTGAACCTTAAAAGACTTTGCAGTGCTCCTGAATCCAAAAAGCCCACTACTAGACATGTCCCTGACCACCATAAGAAATTCAAGAAAAAATTACTCAAGGGCAGTTGAATGTTCTCCTTAGCCAAGGAGGAATTGAAGCTTTGACTTCACTTGTGATAAACAGTAACTTCCTACCACCACCCAAAATTCATAGGGAAAAGGCTCAGTTCTTACTCTTTACAAACACTATGGTCCCACCTTCCGCTCTGTAAGAGGCCTATGGAAGTTCCCCTTGAAAAGGCCAGTTTTGGCTCCTGAGCTGCCTCTAAATCCAGCTTGAGTGCAGGTGACCATGCCAGAGTACTCATCAACAATCTCAGAAACACAAGCCACCATTCCCTAGATCTGCTCAGAATAATAATAGCTGACATTTATAGAGAGCTTTAAAATTTTAAAAGTGCTTTATAGACATTACTCTTTTGATACACACAAACTGCGAGGTTAAGTACTGAAATTATTATTATCCCCATTTTACTACTGAGGCATGGAAAAGTGAGGTGACTTACCCATGGTCACATAACTGCAAGTATGTTTGGCAGAATCTGAACCCATCTACTGTGACTTCAAGTTCTATCTATGCTCTGTCCACTATATAAGAGGGGTCAAACATTCAGCCTAGGGGGCAGCTAGGTGGCGCAGTAGATAGAGCACCGGCCTTGAAGTCAGGATGGACCTGAGTTCAAATCCAGCCTCAGACCAAACATTTGACACTTACTAGCTGTGTGACCCTGGGCAAGTCATTTAACTCCAATTGCCTAAAAAAAAATAAACAAACAAACAAAAACAAACATTCAGCCTATAGCATTCCTGAATGCAGCACCAACCAGATTACAATGTCAATTGGGAAAAATTTAACAAAACAAATAAAAAATACAATAGAATATATATGATTTTCTAAGTCAATGTGTGGCTGCAGGGATGGTGATATAGAACTTAGCACCCCTTTATCTTTGAATTTTACATTAACTATTCGACACGTCTTTCTCTCATGGAGCTCCTTCTCTATACCCTATAACGGAAGCTTTATTACTTTGTCAGGCATGGTGCCTTCATTTTTACAAATTAGGATACTGGGACCCAGAGAGGCTTAAGTCATTTACCTAATCTAAGTGATAGCTAATTAATGACAATCATTTTTTAATCGTGTCTGACTTTTCATAACCCCATTTGGGGTTTTATTGGCAAAGATATTGGAGTGGTTTGCCATTTCCTTCTCCAGCTCATTTGACAGATGAGGAAACTGAGGCAAATAGGGTAAAGTGACTTGCCCAGGGTCCCACAGCTAGTATCTGAGGCCAGATTTAAACTTAGGGAGATGACTCTAGACCTGGCACTCTATCCGCTGTGCCACCCACCTAGCTGCCCCAATTAGTGGCAAAGTTGACACTCAAATCTAGGTGCTCTTCCTCCAAAGTCAGTGCTATTTGTACTATCCTATGCTGTCTCACCAAAGCTTCAAGTCAGGGAGTGGTGCTCAGAATGGTGTGACCCAGACTTGGATCATCTACCCAAATGAGATTTCCTTTCTTTCTGTTCTCTGTTTGATATATTTCCTTCTCCCTTTCCTTGCTGAGGCAATAGTCTTTCCCTCTTTCCTTCTGATGGCTAGTGTTGTACCCTTGTGTTCACTCCTGGAAACACACCTGTCTCTCATCCACCAGGTAGGCTAGGCTACAGCCTAAGATAGGGATAGGGATTAGACTTGTGATTTAACTGGTAGAGGAAACTCCTACTCCCAATGCAGGTCAGCACCCGCCCTGGAAACTGAGTTGCCTAAAGCATGGTAAGTGAATTGCCCAAGGTCCATGTGAGGAAAGGGCAGGACTTATCGCACACTGCCAAAGCCTAAAAGCCCAGAAAATCTGTGCTGGTGATGTCACCCTTTGTGACTAGCTGGTATCATTGGTGCTCAGGCCCTGGAGGGCCTAAAAAAAGGTTTCCAGCCTCAATATGCTACATTTGTTAGACTTCTCACAAGTGGCTCTGGTTGTCTTAATGAAGGGACACATTGACTGCCCTAGGCCTCTCTATTCCCAGACATAAAGGTACTGTTAATGAATTTAAGTTTCAGAAATCCCTATCTGTAAATTTCATAATCTTTGGGACTGAGTAATATAGTTAGTATATGTGGAATTACAATCCCCAAACATGATACATACATACACCCTTAAAATTTAGGATCATTTTCAGAAAATATTACTCACTGAAATTGAAATGAATAAGAATACACATTAAATGGAAGACATATAATAGAAGCCCACCCCCAAGAGATGGTGTTCAAGTGGGTTCTTGATGGAATTTAGAGTTTCCTAAATCTAGTCAAGGAAACTAGGTTGTCCCCTAATTTTTTTAAATTTTAATTTTCTGTTATTTTTATTCTGGACTTGACAAATGCCAATTAAAATGAATATTATAAAATGAATTGTAGAAAGGAAAAGATTATACATGAAACTAAATCTCCATTAGGTACAACAAACTATCCAGTTTTTTTTCCCAAAAGAAACTTGATAACAAATATTAAGATCCAATCCCAATATTTGGGAAGCAGCCGGGAAAATATACAGAATGTGAGAATAGGAAGGGACCTCTGAGATCATCAGTCCATTCCCTATATTTTACAGATATGGAAAGTGAGGTCCATAGAAGGGAAGTGACCTGACAAGGCCAGAAAAAAATAGCAATTGGCACAGCAGGGATTCAAACACAGATTTTCAAACTCTTAATCCTGTGTTCTTTCCACTATAGCACACTGTCTCTACTAAATACTGCTCAAATTAATACCATAGCATTACCAAGGTGCTGGTTTACATCAGCTCTGGCAATTGTGAGGATTTATCTAGTGCTTTCTAAGGGGGAGCATCCTTGTTGTTCAGCCTAGTAAAGGCATGCGCCAGGCCGTGGGTCATACATGCCCTGCTGGGCAAGTATATTCCTATAACAGAGATGGGTGGTTCAGACAATCACAGCACATTGAGAGTGACTAAGATTGTTCAATCCCCTTTACTCACTTACTAAACTCACCAAACATTTTTTTTTAATTCTATTTTTCAAATATGGTTTTCCAAGTAGATTTTCCTAGTGGGAAGAGACTATGCTGACCAGCTGATTGAAGTAACTGATCCTCTCAACAATTACATTTCTCACCGTCAGTTAATGAATTGGCATTCTGGTTGATCAGTCAGTTTGTCAGCTTGGTTTATGTAAATTAATTCCCCTAAGCCTGATATCCTCTAGGTGGACTCATAAAATAGAGTTTCTGAACCTTAAAAATTGAGGGCCAGATTTTCAGTCTAAGATGGACCCACCAACATATAACCAGAAGGCTGAAGGTGAGAGAAAGACATTTACTTCTTCCTAAACTGTCTTTCAATTTTTAACAAACTACCTGTTAGAAAATCTTATATGCAAAAATATTTCAAGACTTTTTTTTCTTGTTTTCAGTTGATTCTGGTACTAAATTTAGCTTTGTAACCCTGAAGAAAAGGTCACGTTCTATTAACAAAGTACTGTAGGATTTTCATACCATCAATGACTTGGAATTGGAAGGGACCTTAAAGGCCATCTACTCCAATCCCCTAATTTTATAGATGAAGAAATTGAGATTTAGAGACTTACTCAAACTCATCTAAGTCTTCTGACTCTAGTGCCAATGCTTTTGCACTGTCCTCAGATCCTAGCTAGTATTAACTGATTGACCTAGAAATGTTGTCATTAGGAACCTGGATTTTGGCTAGTTTTGCTAAAAATTAATATTAATCAAACCTCAAAGCATAGCAATCCCCCAAATTATTAGAAACAAATTATTCTCTGCAAATGTGTCATCACTGATATTATTATAAAAAATTAGCACAAGTTTTGCCCTAATTTTTTGTATATAAAACTCTTAATGAAATGAGTAGAACTGTGAGCAAAGCTAGGGGAATTTTGCCCCTCACACAATAGATCAAATTAATTACTTTGTTTTAAGTAAGTAACTTAATTACTTGTCTGCTTTCTAAACAATCTGGGCTGGAGACATCTACCATAGTGAAGGAAGTTACCTTTTTCACTATTGGATTACATTAATTTGTACTACAAAATGTCTGTTTTACTCACACTTTAGAAGGCTGTCTACCACATATTTCAGAATCTTCAATAGGTGTAGTTAACACACGATGATTTATGGTACTTAGATAATTCTCAACATGTATCTGTTATGAAAAAGCCAAAGTTTTGACTATTATAGTGGACTTTGAGACACTCTACTCAGTTAATTTACTTTGATTAGGTTAACACTCTGAATCTTGTAATTAAGCCAGAAGACAGGACATGTAATGTTTTTCACTGTGTTTATTCCATGCCTAAGGTAATATTAGATGACTCAAGGCCAAATTACTTTAACTACCCTCAAAAGGGCAATAATCAACTAAGAGCCAAGCTTGGTAGTATCTTACTATGCTTCAGAAATGGAATGTCTACAAAAATAACTGAATTAACCGGTTCTCTGAATTTACTAGGCAACACAGACATGAAGAAGTTCCTTTCCCTTAGAGTGACTCCAATATAAGCTTTGTGCAAGCATCTGAGGAAAAATTTGGCCCTTGGGTAAGATGTCCTTGATGGCCAATCCAATGTCTCTAGCTGTGTCCAGAGTCCTAACACTGTAAGGTTAATTTAGTACAATGTATGCATTAGGCTACTTGGGCTAAAGTATACCCCACATTTCTCACAGTTAGCAAGGACTCAGGAGGCAGTGTGATCATGTGGATAAAATGGCGTAGGAAAAGTATGGAGAAAGGTCAGGGTGATGGAAAATAAGAGTTCTGGCAGAAAGATGGATATACAGGGGCCTCCTTTGAAAGAAGGCTTCCTTCGGTCCTGGTGTCCTTCCCTCATCAGGACAGTGTCCCTACTTCCTAGTTTTTCCAGGACAAACCTGATTTTAAGAAAAGAAAATGAACTTTTAATGAGGCTTCACAAAATGAATTTCCTTTGTCAGGCTATATGTTCCAATTTTTTGTTTGGAAAATATAATCATTATACTCATAGTGGCCATGTGAAAACTGGATTCTATTCTGCCCTTAACTTTATGGGTAATGCAGGGGGAAGCTTTACTATCTGCCTCGGTTTTCTGTTTTAAATTGGTGAAATGATTACTTCCTACCTACTTAATAATAATATTATTGTTACAAAAATGAATGAATTGTCAGCAGACTACTCGAGTTTTTGGAAATAAAATAAGTATATAAGTAGCATTGTTGTTATTGTTTCATTTCTATATCTTAGCTGAATATATTGGAAACTCATCACAGTGTATTGTATAAGCTCTATTGGCCGGGCATCTTACAATAATTAATTACTGGGATGGAACTTTTGGTGATGTGGCAGGGATCTAGAGCAGTGGTTCCCAACATTTTTGGAGTTGCTACTACGTACTGTGTTTGGATGACTTCATGCTAATTGCCTCAATGGAATGTGGCATATATAGGGTCAGAAATCTAACCTAAGATTTCAATGACATAAAGAATTCCCAAAAGAGGAAATTTCTTCTACTTATAAGGGTCAGCACTTTTTCTGAAATTTATACTATTACACAGGGGTTCGTGAGCTTATTTTTGTAAAAAGTATTTTGATAACTGTTCTCCAATATAATTTGTTTTCTTTATAATCCTACATATATATTTTTTGCATTTAAAAACATTATTATGAAAAGGGGTCCATAGGATTCACCAGTTTACCAAAAGGGTCCATGACATTAAAAAGGTTAAGAATTCCTTTTAGAGAGTTGCCTAGAGCAATGGTGTCAAACTCAAATAGAAATGTTGCTGTTGTTCAGTCATGTCTAATTTTTTGTGATCCCATTTGTGGTTTTCTTAGCAAACCATAGGAGTGACTTTCCATTTCCTTCTCCAGTTCACTTTACAGATGAGGAAACTGGGGCAAACAAGGTTAAGTGACTTGCCCAGGGTCACACAGCTAGTAAGTGTCTGAGATAGGATTTGAACTTAGGAATATCCTGATTCCAAGCCCAGTACTCTAATCACTGCATCACCTAGCTGTCCCAAAAGAAATGGGGGCACTAAACTGTACATAAGGATCTCTGCTGGCACATATTGACTTAGAAAACTACATATTAATATTATCTGTGTTTTATTGTATTTTCATTTATTTTGTTAAATATTTCCCAATTACATTTTCATCTGATTTGGCTTCAGTGCAGCTGCTGCTGGCCACATATTGACGCCTCTGCCCTAAAGCATGGACATGCTTAAGTGATTTGCCTAGAAATGTTATGTGTCAAAGGCATCACTTGAAACCCTATCTCTATCTATTACTCCTCATTGCCTCTTATAGCATATATGTATAATATTATATTATAGGATATATATGATACGCAATATATCATGTTATATATCATATAGAATAATTATGTATAATTACACATTAGGTATAGTATATATTATATACAAAATATCATATATACTACATAGAAATATATACACATATATGTATGTATAGATGTATAAATTCATTTTTTCCAACTTTTTATACAATTTTATTACTTCTGCCTGAGATAAATGGTGAATTTCACAAATGAGGTTTTGCCAGATGCAGTGTAAGGAATGACTCTCTGACCAGTAGATGGAGCTATGGTGGCATCTGTCCGCATTGCTTGCATTGAGTGACAGGTACTCTAAGAGTAAGAGTCAGTGTCCTGTGGATGGCACAGGAAGGGTTTCCTAGTCTGATCAAGATTGGGTAGTATGTGGTAGAACAAGGAGGGAGGTTGATATGAAGAAATTTAAGCCAAGACAGGTGACATAGGAAAAGGAATGGATAGGCAGAGATGGATTAGACAGGTGGGGCTGTGTTTCACACCAGAAGTTCAAGCCATTTCACCCACCAAAGTTGTTGGCCCTGAAGATCAGTCAGAAGAACCTATGTTGCTTAAGGGTGGGAGCAGCCTATAATGAATCTACCTGCATAGGAACTGTATATTATGGAAGGGAATTTGTTTATACTATAGTCAGTCATAGCATGGTATTGTTAATTTTGTTTGGGTCCATCTAAACGCCCTCTGGGGGGATGATGTGCTATGGCACATATGGCACATATGGAACTCAGCTTTCTGCAAGTTTGAAAAAGTCCTTCTCCAGTTTCGCATAGAATTGCTGGTGCCAGAAGTAGGCCAAGACTTTTCAAATGTGCAATGTTCTGGTCAAGGACATATGAATAGAATACTATGTTTTTCAATTACACAATGGTTCTCTAGTCTTGCAGGTCCCAGAAAATTATAGTTTCATAAATTAAGAGAATTGGAAGGATTTTAGATGTCCTGTGTAATTCTCCTCATTTTACAGATTAAGGAATCTAAGGTTCAAAGTGGTTAGCAACTGGTTTGCCCAAGGCCAAAAGGTTGAGATTTGAACACAGTCCCAATCCAGTCCTCTTTCCACTATATCGTAATATATGATATATATTTCATGTATGAATTCTGGAGCACAATGTGCATATCACAAAGACCTAAGGGAAGGACCATAATGCTCATACTTCAGTCATATGGCAATCTTCTACTTATTGTCATTCCCTATATGGACCACATTATGTGATCCCCAGAGATCCAAACTGACGAAGCTGGCCCAACAAATTAAGTGCCAACAAAAGGAAATACTAGATGTGAGTAGTGATGGCGTTAAGTCCTTGAAAATTATTATAAAGCCTGAGCCTCCCACTTTTTCTTCTTTATTAGGCCTCATCTTCCTCATCTACAGAATGAGGGGCATAGGCTAGGTGGCCTCTGGAGTTCCTTCTAGCTATAGTTTTATTATCCTGTGCTTCTTTATTAATAGCATGAATTTCCAGTGGGAAGAGAAGAATGTCTGAATAAACTCCTACCTAAGGTTGATATTGAGAAATTCTCAGAGTACCTGGGTCTTGTCTTTGGGCCTTAGCTCACTGGCACAGTTGTGAAAGTATATAAAGAGAGTAGGGTACCTTCTCTCTGGAAGGCCTGAATATGTCCTGTAAGTCGTGGTATCTGATAGTCAAGGCTATGACAGATTCCCTATGGGCAAGTGATGGCAGCAGTTCAAGTGGGCTGAAGGCAGGAGAATTCAGACTCGAAGATCATCTTCTAGGAATAATGAATCCATTTCAATGTACTTTGCTTTTTTAAAAAAAAAAAAGACTCACCATACCAATAGGAGCAGTCACTTTTCATATTTGAGTTTGGAATCTTGTGAGTGATATGGCCAGTCTTAAGGGTTGAAGTCTTTAGCCTCAACAATAATGGAGCCAACTTTGGCCCTAACAGGAACATGCATGTACTAGATGAGGGCTAGATCTGGTGCAGGGCTTGTTTGTTAGCCAGGGCATGAGGACGAGAGCAGTTCCTTCCTTAGGGTCTGTCCAGGCCACAATGTGGAAGAAATTTTGTGCCAAGAAAACATTCTCTATCTGAAGAAGGGGCTGTTGTACTACTCCTAGTTATTCTGGCTGCAAAGAAGGCATGAAGAAGTCCCTAGGGCTAGCCAATGGGACATGAGAGAAGAGAATTTCAAGGATTGGTGCCCAGGCTAGGAGTTCAGTTGACCCTTGATGTGTAGTCCCTAGAACACAGTTGCTTCTATTTTGGGTATACATGGCCCTGACAGGTTCATTGGGGTTTTTCTAGATCTATACTAGTAGGTACACTCATTACAGGCTAGGTGCTAAGCATATCACTTGAATGAACTCGTATAATATAGGATTAGTCTCTGAATAAATGAGCACTTATTAAGCACTGACTATGTGTCAAACATTGTGCTGAGCTATGGAGATACAAAATGAGACACTCCTTGCTCTCAAAGAGCTCACACTCTAATTGGAAAAGAAAAAACATAAAAGGAAGTTCATGGGCAGGGTGGATGGAGAGACCCAGAAGCCCTAAGATTTCAACAATGGGGCAGGTGCAAAGCCCAGAAGTCCTTCGACTACCTGAGTAGGTCAGACCACCATGCTAAAAGGTCTATAAGTCTTTGGTGGTCCTCCTTTGGTGGTCCTTCATCTCTCCAGAATGAAAAGAGTTGGTGACTCCAATCTCAATCAAGCTGTGTGAGCAGTCAAGCATCCTTGGATGGATTCTAGGATGGCCCAGGACTGGAGTAGGGGTGAAACAGATAATGGGAGCAGGGTGCCCCTGATGATGCCTGGTTTCTGCTGTACTATTTATGGCCATGCTATTTTAGAATCCAGATCTGCCAGTAAGCAGCCCTCTTCCACGGAAGGTCCTCAAACATCTCCCAAAACTCACTGATGGATTCTTTACAACAGCCAAGTCAGTATGTGTAACATGGCCCAGGGGTCATCTTTTAGTTAGTTGATAGGAAATCCAAATTCAGCAACTCTGAGTAGAATTCAACAGGCCTTCATTCCATATCATCAATCAATCAATCAATAAGCAATTAGAAGCACACGGCCAGGAAGCTCAGCAAAATGGCTATAATTTGATAACTCTGATTGAACAGTTTGAGGTTTTTCTAAGTGCTCCAGGATCCTGTGCCCATACTTCAATTTAAAATGACCAGTTTCCAGATTCACTGCCTCCCACAGGGGTAAGAGACCATAATAGACTCTTCCAGCTCCTTTTACCAGACCCTAATATGTCACCTACTATGGAATAATACTGCCTTAGTTAGCTCTGGAGGGTTTTGTTATGCCCCTCCATGATCAATTATCCTGGATACACGTAGATATCAACCTGCCTGAGTCACCCAGAAATATTCCAATACCCCAGCCTTTGTTTACGACTGTAGCTGTGGTAGCCCCTCCAACATTCTCCCAGGCAAACCTTTGCAAACTTCTTTCAAAGAATTTTTACAACCAGTATCTCTGATAAAGGCTTCATTTCTAAAATATATAGAGAACTGAATCAAATTTACAAGAATACAAGTCATTCCCCAATTGATAAATGGTCAAAGGATGTGAACAGGCAATTTTCAGAGGAAAAAACTAAAGCTATCTATAGTCATATGAAAAAATGTTCTAAATCACTATTGATTAGAGAAATGCAAATCAAAATAACTCTGAGGTACCACATCACCCCTATCAGATTGGCTAATATGACAAAACAGGACAATGATACATGTTGGAGAAGATGTGGGGGGCAGTTAGGTGGTGCAGTAGATTGAGCACCAGCCCTGGAGTCAGGAGGACCTGAGTTCAAACCAGGTCTCAGATCAGACACTTGACACTTACTAGCTGTGTGATCCTGGGTAAGTCACTTAACCCCAATTGCCTTGACAAAAAAACAAAAACAAAAAAACAAAAAAAAGAGAGAGAAGATATGGGAAAATTGGAACATTAATGCATTGTTGGTGGAGTTGTGAAATGATCCAACCATTTTGGAGAACAATTTGGAACTATGCCCAAAGGGCTATAAAATTGTGCATACCCTTTGACCCAGTAATAGCACTTCTAGAGCTATAACCCAAAGAGATCATAAAAATGTGAAAAGGACCCATATGTACAAAAATATTTATAGCAGCTCTTTAGTGGTGGCAAAGAATTGGAAATTGAAGGAATGCCCATCAACTGGGGAATGGCTGAACAAGTTGTGGTATATGAATGTAATGGAATACTATTGTGCTGTAAGAAATGATGAGCAGGCAGACTTAAAAAAAAAACCTGGAAAGACTTACATGAACTGATGCAGAGTGAAATGAGCAGAACCAGGAGAACATTGTACATAGCAACAGCCATACTGTGTGATGACTGACTTTGATAGACTTGGCTCTTCACAACAATGCAAGAATCCAAGACAATTCCAAAAGACTCACAATGGAAATTGCTATCCACATCCAGAGAAAGAATCATGGAGTCTGAATGCAGATGGAAACATGCTACTTACCCTCCTTTTCCTTTGTTGTTTTGTTTTATTGCTACATTCTTGTGGGTCCTCCCATTAGTTCTAATGATTCTTTACAGCATGACTAATGGGAAAATATGCTTAATGTGAATGTATAAGTAGAGTCTATATCAGAATGCATGCCATCTTGGGTGGGGCGAGGGAAGAAGAGTGGGAGGGGGAGAAAATTTAAAACTCACAATCTTGTGGAAGTGCATGTTGAAAACTAAAAATAAATAAATTATCAAAAAAAAAAGAAAGAAAACTTCTTTCAAGACTTTTTGCACTGAGAGCTATTGGTCTATCTTAATGACATCCCCATCCACACTTAGTATCTTGCCTAGCATGGCAAAACAGTCCAGGCTTTTCTTCCAGCATCTAAACCAGTGCTAGATATCAGCCAAGATGGAAAAGTGCTCATTTCACGAGGAGAAGACAGATTTTCTAGGGCACATGATAAACTGATAAGGAATCTATATGAATTTTTATAAGGTAGATGCCTATGTTGGAGGATGGGACTCCCCTCCCCATATTGTGACCCTTTTATCTATGACCATTTTATCTCCAGGTTATATATTCTGATCTGTTCAACAACAAAAATTAGCATTTATTATGCCTACTATGTGCCAGGCACTGTGCAAGAGGCTAGAAATATGTCTGGGCTTTCTCTTGGAGACCAGAGGTAGATGGGGTAGTCAACAATGTTAAGAATTAATTTAACTCAGTCCACATTTTGATTGATTCAGACCTACAGAAACAGAAGTGATTTTTCCAAGATTGCATACTTAATGAATAGCAGAGTTGGGATGTGAACCTAGGTCTTCTGACTCCATGACAAATTCTTGCTTCATTGCACCGTGCTATTATCCTCCTAATGGACATTTTTAAAGGAGATTTAATTTTATCATCACTTGTGTACAACGAAACCATAGTATATGGGTTGGTGTGCTTTTGAGAAAGCCAGAATTTGTGTGCCTGTCACATCAGGCACCCCAACAGGTCCTCATGCAGACCTTGAGTTTTGCTACTACTCAACTTCAACCAGACATACTAAAACTGATCCATCAGTGGCTGGTAGAAGGTACTTATACCTACACCTAGCTGTCTGACAACCAAAATAGCATGATGCCCATGTGCCTGCATATTCCCCTGGTTTGATGAGAAGAACACTCCATTTCCACCATGATAGCTTAGAAATGGACCATGTAGGCATGTTGTGGTAGGAACAATATCTGTCATGAAGGGTATGTTTTTTCTTAAGAGATATTGGGTCCTAACTAGCTGAGGAAACTATGTCTTGGAGTCCAAGACTTGGATCATTAGCATAGCTTCCTTCTGACTTAAATTCAATAGCTTGTGAAGAAGCAGGATTTGCTCTCCCTTAGGCTTGGCCAGCATACCAGCATGGCCAATATAGAAGCATGGAAGTTGTAGTCAAGTGATTCAATGCTATATCCTTGCTGAGCCCATTCGATTACTAAGGAAACTTCCTTTTGTTTCCTGTTAGGTGGTCTTGGAGTGTCAAATTTCATTCTAATTCTAAACTTGAAGCACTGGACCAGCCTAAATCAGGCCCAGTCTCTAACTCTTTATTTTAAATACCCAGTATGGTCACTAGACATCTGTTGCCCAGAAATAGGAATCAATGTCTTCTCTATAGTGTTATGAGTTATATTATGAACATCCTTTGTGGGAAAGCCAGGAATTTTGTTGCAAGCCCTTATCAACTATCCATAGTTCCTAGTTGGAAATAATAGTGGACATCAATTACAGATGTGACCCTGCTACAGAGGCATGATGTCATTCAGATACCTATCATACAATACTCTGAGCAAAATGTCTAACTTTCTTCTCCAAAGTGAACCTTCCACTGCTCCAGAAGTCACCAACTCACCTATTCCTGTCTGTCATTTTCTGGTTCTTTGGCTTTTCCTAGTAAATCACCTCCAGCTAGGACCCCAATTTTATTTTTGGACTGCACTATTCATGGCACCACAGATAAAGATCCCATTTTTTCATAGTATTTAACCCTACTATCATTCTGCTGACCATTGGAAAAAAAAATCTGTTTTTAATTACACAAATTCATTCATCTAAACAGATCCTTTTCTATGAACTATGAGTTCCATCTCTGGGTTTTCACTTTATTTATCTTAAATACCACAATCCACTCAGTGACTACTTGGATGAATTCTTTCTTAGCCAATTTGGAATACATATTGTGGGCAGCCAAAGTGGTGTACAAACAAGAATCTGACTGCTCTCATACTTTCAGGGAATCTTTAGGTGTTGGGTATCAGCCCTGGCAATTCTTTCATAACCACTCACAAATAGTCCTTCCTGAAAACTGGTGCCCTGAGTGAGTTCGGGGGCCTAGATAGCTAGGAATATTCTACTTCACTACACCATGCTTACCTTTTTGCTGGACATTTTTTAATAGATCATTTAGGAGACCCACACATGTTTCCTGGTTTCCCCAGTTCTTGCTGTGATAGGCTTAGCTCAACCCTGAACTACACAGTGCCTGGAACATACTAAGTGCTTAATAAATGCCAGTTGTTGGATAACATCCAATGAATCCTTACCTACCCTCAGAGATCCTAGAAGATTAAGAAGGTCCAAGAGATACCATACTCACAGAGGTGATAAGGCTATTTCCAGTGCCTAATATTTCAGTTAGCTTTTAGTCCTGAAAAGAAGACATGGGAACTCATTCACGATGTCAGTTCTATGGCTTTGGTAGAGGCCTTTCATTGGTGCTATCCTATCAAGCCATGACCTTGAATCCCAAGGATGAATAGTGTTTCCAGTGATGTTAAAAAGAGGAAATAGGAATAAGGACATTAGACATACTGACCCACAGCAATACTGACACAACAGAAAGAGAAGAGGTCATGAATAACTTGCTAAGAACACTGCCTGGCACAGGAACATTAAATGTGACCAGCCATTTTTTGCTGACATCTACTGTTCCACATTTTAACGCTCTGCCTCTGATAGGCCCTTTGCTGAGTCCCTGGTTTTGTTATCTCCTTATCCTTTGGATTCAGTGTTTAGATGTTTCTTTAGCATGATTTTCCATAACCTCTGGTTTTCTTTTCCTGATCATAACTTGCTAGTTTTTTTCTGGGTGTTGAGGGGAAGGGTATCCATTGATTCTGTTGATTGTCCCCAATTACTAGTGCTCATTGGTTCCATTCCCTTGGAGGCCTGAGAGTCAACAGTTCATGATGATTGGTATCTGACTGATTGGTAAGACCAAGATGGTAGCTGAGATCCATGTGAAGATTTGCTAGGTCAATGTTCAAGATACAGTAGTAGCAGAAGTACTGAAGAGACCTAGCTGAAATAGGTGTGTCAGCACCATAAGGGAGCGTATACTGGTTTATCAATCAAGTAAAGGTTTATCAATCAGGAGGAGATGTCTTTCATAAGGGGAATTTAAACTAAGGACCAGATAGCTTAAAAATAGAACAAGTCATGAAGCAGACAGGGTGGTAAGAAGCATTCAGATATTCCATAGCTTTGTACCAGCAGTTTCAAGGCTGTGGTAAAGAAAAGTGTGTCTGGATTGGATTTGGAGATGATATATGAAAGTGTTCCAAGATGAGCAAGTTTCAGTGGTTCTCTACTGTCAGAGACTACTTTGTTTTACTTTTTAAAAGTTCTGAGCATAAGTTGAAGAGCGGTGAAATATTCTCCAGATAAACTGGGGCAGGATCCCTGAGTTTGGCTCATCCTTGTGGGGAGGTCTCAAGGAACTGGGTTGCCTAAATTCCTATTGGAGGCCTAGGAATTCATAGTGGAGGGCAGTGGAATGTCTACAAGAATAATGAGGTCAGGATGTTTTGACCTAACAGCAATATGGTCACTGAAAAGAGATTTTTTTCTTCAGATGACTCTGGGAAATATATATTAGATGGGGTGTGGAAAACTGGGATTAGACTAAAACTACCTAGATTCAAGTCCTGACTCTACCAATTATCTATGTGACCTTAAGCAGGTCACTCTACTTCCCTGGGCCTCGGTTTCCTTAGTTGTAAAATTTGGGGATTGGAATAATTATTTCCATTGTTCATTGGCATTCCAAGAAGGGAAGAAAGTGTCTCTGAGACAAAGTCAGTAATGGGGGGGGCAGGCAGGAGAAGAGGTCACTGAAGCTAGTCAAGGAAATGAGCTCAAGTGGTTAGAAAAGGAATGGGAAAGATATTTATTGGTTGTTGAATAATTCAGCTATATATTGGAAAATTTAGGTTTTGACCTGTACTGTTTTTATGGACAAGATGGCACTGCCCTGCTTTTTGTGATTTGTATAAATCACTTAAAAGGATATCAAGGACTTAGTTTCATCCTGAAAGGATGGTCTAGGGAAGGGATTCTTAACCTGGGATTTTAAAAAATGTGTGTGTTTTAAAAAATAACAGTATAATTGATTTCCTTTGTAATCTTACATTTTTATTTCATACATTAAAAACTATTATTCTGAGGAGTTCATACGCTTCACCAGACTGCCAATAGGATGAAAGGCATCAAAAAAAAAAAAACAAAGATTAAGAACATCTTGTCTAGGAGCTTAAGAATGGAGCATTAACTATGGACCCCAACAGATAACGGAATCACTGTTCTAGAACCACCGTCTTTATGGTTTTCATTAATATATAGGAAACTAGGAAAAAACCCAAAGCCAAGATGACAACTATTTCTACTTCAATTTTGTTTTTAGCATCTCTACCAGAGTTCTGTCATTGTTTGATTTTCATCATGTATCTACTAAGTGGGACAGTTAGATCATTAAATTTCACAGCATAATTAGTTTTAACAAATAGCAGGATATGTTTAGACAGGATTTACAGATCTGGTATGATTAGTCCACATTAGAGCAAAACTTTTTTGACTTAATTTTTATTATAGCTCTTTTTTCATAAAATTTTTAAATTGATTTTTAAAACAATAACTTTTGCATTAAAAAAAAGTGACACTCCCTACTCCAGTCTTTGTTAGCGTGTACAGAGGTGCTTACAAACGAACATTTCTGCATATTTGTAATAACTATATACAGACTGCTTGGGGTTCTACTTTTCCTATTTATTATTTCATATACATATTTTCTTGTATTATTATCTAGGTATCTGTGGTGTGGTAGAGAAAAAGTTGACCTCAGCTTCAGGAAGGTCTGGGTTTGAGTCCTATTTCTTGAGGCTCCAGGCAACCAACTCCCTAAGACCAAAAGTTGCAAAATGGAGCGAATCTGCACAAGTAGAGAGAGTTTCCTCCTGATTCCCTTTGCCAGTGAAATCATAGGTCTCTAGACCAAAGCATAGCCTATGTATATATATGTTTTTCATTTTTAATAACATAGTGTTTATTTTCTAAATTTTTCTCAGATTACCCTTAAGATACTTTTTATAGAAATTATTGCTAGTACATTATCTTATACTTTTATGATAAAATATCATAAGGTGACTTAATGAGTGGCTAAGGAAGATATCAGTCAGATTAGTATGCTTTGGTATCATATTGGGCCCTGAAATTATACAAAAATTCTATTTAACTTTTTTTCAAAGAGACTGTCTTTATGATTTTAAAATTCATATCCAAAATATAGATTTACATACTCTTAACCCCATCTTGGTTCTTTCAATAGCTGTTTCAAGAGCCTGAATGTCAACAAGGTCTTCTTTTCCATCATGTGCAGAGTGTAGCTCTCTCTTTAGTTGATAAAGGTCTTCTTGAACCTGGAGGCAGAGAGAAACACCAAATACTAGATACTGAAATAATAGAATTTTTTTTCCAGTTAGGACACCTCAGGTGCATACATGCATGTATATGTGTATTTAAGGTTTATCTTAGGCAACTTGAATCAGTAGACGAAATGAAATAGCCTGTATTTGTGTAATGGTGCTTAGAACCATAGTTGCCCTACAACCAAATTTGAATGAATGTTGAAATTCTAGCCCTGTTGCTAGCATTCAGTACTATGAAAAATGAAAATTCCCCAGTAACTTTATTTTTTCTTCCCTATCCTGGCTGCCTAGTCTCTACCAAATGGCTTCTCTTGTCCGCAGGTTGTTACTACCCCTAAAATGGTAGATTGGAGGCCATAAGAAAATTGGTCATTTGCAAAACTTAAACTGGAAAAATCAAGAGATCTATTTGACAAATATTTATTAAGTTCTCTTTACATACAAGGCATTGCGCTATGCACTGGGGATAAAGGGACAAAAGTGCAATAATCGCTGTCCTCACAGAGCCTCTATTCTAAGGAGAGATGATTTATGAATTACTTAAGATTAAATGACCATTAACCTGTTAAGATAATAACTCACATTTTTTTTTTACAGTGCTTTAAAGTTTACAAAGAACTCTCTTGACAACACCATGAAACAGACAGTGTAAATATTATTTCCTCCTTTTTACAGATGGGGAAACTAAAGGTCAGAAGCTAATTGATTATTCAATTTTACACACGTGCCAAGTGTCAAACTCAGGTTTTCTGACTTCAAATCAATGCTCTTTCCTTTGTACCACCTGCCCTCTGTCATTCATTTTCTGTGTCTTCACCAGTCATTTGCCAAATAAACCATTTTGTGCAAACTTTCTTATCTGATTGGGATCCTCTAAGGTTGGTTTAAGAAGTGAGAAGCATCAAGCTTCTAGTGAGGAAAGGGAAAAGTGTCACAGGAACTCACTCAAACAGAACAAAACAAGAGGAAAATAATAATACATTTCAAAGTATGTTTTAAATGTATGGATGGGGCCCATTACATTTCCTTTCTTAGTGGATCTTTTCTTCTTACTTCTTGGCAGAACCAGTGCCATCTGTTGAATATTTAATGACCTATTTTTATGGAGTCAGAAAGGAAAACAGTCCATAAAAGAAGCCAAAATATTTTCCTTCTTTAATGTCTTCCTTTGATTTGTGTCTTCCTTGGAAAAGGTAGCCAACCTCCTCTTTGGTGTCACGCAATCTTGGAGTGGATTAGGCCCAATGGTATTGGATATCATGTGACTTTGCACATTTATATCAGAAACCAAACTTCGAATGAATAAATACAGATGGCACTAATTATTGTATGGGCTGCTGCCACAATAAAAACATTTTGTTATGCAAATTTATGAACCTAACACCTGTTTCAGCAACAGTCACACCAACAACCTACAAACTGGGTTCCTAAGGGCATTTTGAAACATTTACCTTTTATGTATTGGTGATTACTTGATTCACATATTAAATCCAACTAATGTCATTGATTACTACCTAGTGCTCCTACAATGTCAAGTATTCAGAAGATCTGAATTTGCCTCTTCAACCCACAGGCATCACAGACTTGGAGACACATCTGGTCATTTGTGCTCGGCACAAAACGGCTTTTAAGTGACACTTCAATGCACAGACTGGCACTTGTGCACACCACTGCTTGCAGGCAACAAGAATGAAGGTATTAGCATCTTTTGATTATTTTAGCCAAATCATTCCTGCTGCAGGTGGATTTACAGTCTCTATTATGCAGACATTTGAGAAATCCAATGAGACAGTGCCAAGGCAAGTTATACCTAATACCGACATTTTCAGATGCCTCTTTTTGTGCACAAATAATTTCCTCTTTGGAGTGTACATTCTTCAGGTATTTATAGACTATTTTCTTATTGCATTGGCAAGGTATCTCTGTTTTATGCCCCTGATCTTCTTTGCTAAGCAATCTTCTTCTCTTGTCTGATCACCCTAATGCTCTACCATTTGCTTATCTATATACCATCCAAGAGAGTGGCACAAGGAAGAGGCAACTGGAAAGTAGAAAGCAGCAAAAGGAGAAAAGAGAAAGGAAGGAGCTAGGATTCTTTTTTTTTTTAGGCAATTGGGGTGAAGTGACTTGCCCAGAGTCACACAGCTAGTGAGTATTAAGTGTCTGAAGCTGGATTTGAACTCAGGTCCTCCTGACTTCAGGGCCGGTACTCTATCCACTGCACCACCTAGTTACCCCAAGAAGCTAGAATTCTTCTGAAAACTTCCTGGCACATAACAACTGAGTACAGCCACTGACTGAAATAGAAGAATAGAAGGGATTTGTTCATTGTACAACAAAATTAATTCAATTAAGTTCAATAAACATTTATGAAATTCCAATAATATGCAAGATAACATATGCTAGGAACTGGGAATAAAATGACAAAAACAAAATAGTCCCTGGCTTAAGGAATTTACTATTGGGGTCACACAATGGGTAAGCAGATGAGTAAATATGAGGTAATTTGAGAATGAAGAGAGCCTTATCAGCTGGAAAAATGATTGGGAAAGGCTTCACAGACATGATGGTACCAGAGTTGAACAGTGAAGGAAGAAAAGGATTCTGTGGAGAAAGTGAATTCTGGGTGTGGGGATAGTTTGAATGAAAGCACGGAGGTGGGAGAACGATTTGAATTTAGAGCTTAGCTTGTACTACAATTTGGCTAGGGAGCATGTAGGGGAGAAACATGAAAAGATAAATTGAAGCCAGGTTACTTTAAATGTTGAACTGAAGAATTTATACTTTATTCTAGAGGTGATAGAAAGCCACTCAAGATTTTTGAGTACGGTAGACACAATTGGACCTAGGGCTTAGGAAGATTATTTTGGAGGTTGTTATAATAGACGAGAAAATGATGATGTGAGTCTAAATCAGAATGGTGGCTGTATACTGTATGAATGGTGAGAAGAGAACAGATTTTGGAGAATGACTTGAGCCTTGATTTGTCAAATGATTGGATCTAGGACATGAGAAAAATGGAAAACTCAGGATGTGTCTAAGGTGATGAACATGGGGGACTGAGAACATGGTAGGTTGTATTGTATTGTAAACTAAGGTTTGCGTTGTATTGCTTTAGTTCCTTGACAGAAATAAGGAAGTTTGGAGAAGGGGTAGGCGCTGGGGGAGATAACGAGTTTCATTTTGGACATGTTGAGTTTAAAAGGACTATAAGACAGCCACGTGAAGGTGTGGGACTATAATTCTAGTGAGATAAAAGATATATAGATTTAGGAGTCATCTATGTAAAGATGAAAAATGAACCCAAGGGAATGAATTAGATCACCAAGAAAAAAAGTATAGGGACAGGAGAAAACGTAGGCCCAAGATAGATAATTGTTGGACACATATGATTAGTATGTGGGTGATGACCTAACAAAGGAGACAGAGGAAGTAGTCAAACAGATTGGAGGAGAATCAGAGAGAGCCAGTGTTTCATAAGGTGAGGAGTATACAGGAAGATAGGAGAGTGGATAGTGTCAGAGAGGGCAAAGAGGATGATTACTAAAAAAAATTAGAAGTTAAAATCATTATTAAACCTTGATTTTTGTGTATGTTGGTGAAGCCAGATTGTAAAGGGTTGAAAAGTGAGTGGGTGGAGGAGGCAAGTACAGATGAATCTTTCTAGGAACCTGGAAGTAAAAAGGAGGAATGACATAAGATGATAACTTAAAAGAATAGAAGGGTTAAGTGAAGACTGTTTAAGAATGGGAGAAACATGAGTATGTTTGCCAGGAAGTAAGAAAGGAGACAGTAGGGGATGGAATCAAGGACTGCCCTTCTCCTCAGAGATGGTAGCCCAGAAGAAAATAAGTAAAGAAGTAAAGGAGTTTTTGAGATGGAGAATGAAAGAGGAAAAGAAACTCACAATGAATAGCCTTCATTTACTTAATAAAGCAAGAGGTGAGGTTATCTGTTAAGAGATTGGGTTTAGGATGGTACTGGGGGCTTTAAAAGTGGAGAAAGTTTGGAATAACTGCTGTACAGAGTAAGACAGTAAAGCAAGGAAGAACAAAGGTATTTCCATGCAGTAGTGAGGTCCCAGTTGAAACTATATAACGTGAATTTGTAATGGGTCAATTGTCATGGTTGCATGACTTCCTCTAGTAGTGTTTAGCAGCTTGGGAGTAGGAGCAGAGAAATTGGTTGGTGGGGGTGACCTAGGGTTGAAGATTAGCAAAAGGGCAAAGGACTCAAGGTTGGAGGACAGTTTTGGTTCAACTGGTTAACCTTGTGATAAAGATCATATAGGGAAGAAAATGAGGCCAGAGCAGGAGTAATAGACTTGGAGAAATAGAGGGAGCAGAGATTTCAGGAGAATGAAAATTAGTTTTAGGAAGAGTGAGGCAAAGAGAAAGATGTACAAATAAATGATTATGATCAGAAAGGGCAATTTTAGAGTTCAAGATTATAAAGGTAGAACATGGTGGGTCTAAGGGGTGAGCTGCCCCTGTGAGTAGCTTGGAGTGTGATGTAGCTCATGAATTGAAGTTGATGAACTAGGAGAGTGAGGTGTTTGAGGTAATATGGGAACATGGTAGGTTGTATTGTATTACAAACAGAGGTTTGTGCTGTATGGTTACTAGCTGCTGAACATTACTAGAGGAGGCCATGCAATGATGCCAATTGCCCAAAAGTCCCCAAGTATGAGGCTAGGAGATGGGAGGAAGGAGGAAGATCGTAAGCCATTTCTAAACTTGAAAAATTGGAGAGGGTGACCTAGGGGCTGGTAGGCAAAAGTAACAAGGATGTGTTCAGGGACTGAAGAAGAGCAGGGCTGAGTTGGAAAGAGATAAGAGTACAGGGAGATATATCAGGGGAATTTGGTAGCCACATCACATACCACACAACACCCAAATGACTGGGTGTTCAATTGATTGGAGAAGAGGGCAAAACAGTCAGTGTTAATGGCAACCAGGAAGGTTGTGTGGTAAAAGAAATCTCAGATCCCAGGCAACACATAACTCCTTCACTCTATGAATATTCTTCACTGCAATCCCAGTTAGGAGATTGGAGAACACAGAAATGGTGTTGGTGGCAATGACAGCAGCATCTCAAGGGGGCAGAGTGGAAAAAGTACTGACTCTGAGGTCACAGGACCTGGGTTTACATTTCACCTCTGACATTTATTACCTACATGTCCTTGGGCACATTACTTAACTTTCATCTGAGAGATGTTGGGATTAGATTAGATGGACTCAGGTCCCCTCTAGTTCCAAGTCTATGATTCTATAACGCTCGGTAGCAGCAGCCACCATCACTTATCTAAGCCCTTCTTTGTGACCAAATGCCAAAGGAGTTGTTGTTCAGATGGTAATGACAGCTATGACTGTAGAAATGTAATTTGGGAAAAAGTAATGGGTAGCTAGACACAGTCTAAAAATGCCTCACTTGAGGAGCCCCAGAACAGGCCTGGTAAACAAGCAGTTTATGGCAATAACTGCAAACAACTGGTTATATCAGTTTTAGTAAGTGTAGAAGAGTTACGCTTTGTGTTTCTTTTAGAATCAATTAAGAACTATGTGGACAAAATACAGGTAGATTTTCCTACTAGAGTAAAAGGTGAAAGGATTAAGGGCATGAATCTCCACTGTCTCAGACTGCAGAGCACAGCAGAAGACACCCTAAGTAGCTTCTGATTGAGATTTTCCTGGGAGACTACTGGGGCAATGCATGCCAGTGGAACTGCAGAAAGGAAGAGTGAAGTTGCTTAAATAATTGAGCCACTGTCTCACTGTATGTGGAATTTACTTAGAAGATGTAAGGAACAAGAACAAAGGACAACCGATGGACAAAAATTTGAAGTGATCCAGAGGAAAGCCAAGAGGAAAGCCATTAGGCTCTGTAAAGGACATAGACAAAAGTTGCCCAGGATAAGAAGGCATGTGTGGTTTATGAATAATAATGATGATAATAACAATAATAGCTAGCATTTATATAGTACTTTAAGGTAATAAAGCACATTACAAATATTTTATGCTCACAACAATCCTGAGAGTTAGGAGTTATTATTATCTCCATTTTAAAGATGAGGAAACTGAGGCAGACAGAAATTAATAACTTGCCCAAGATCACAAAAGCTAAGTAAGAGCCTAAGGCCAGATTTTAACTCTAGTCTTCTGACTCCAGGAATAAGTTGAATGAAGATAATAGATAGTATGCTTATCAAATTTATTGATGACACAAAGCTGAGAAACTGCTAATACCTTGTGTACTACCAAATTAGGATCCTAGAAGATGAAGATAGTTTAGAACAGGCCTGGGAGCTAAGAATGGTTTTTACATCTTAAAAATAAAGTGGTATAGAACCAAGCAGTGGGTCAGATTTGGGCCTCAGGCCACTCTTGTTCTAGAAAGCAGGACCAAATCTAATAAGATAAAATTAAAATGAGATAAATGTAAATAGTTCTACTCTTGAGTTAGAAAAATCAGCTTTACTAGTACAAGATAGAGAAGACATGGCTACACAAAAGTTCATGTGAAAATCAACTGGGAGTTTTAGTGAACTATAAGCTAGGTGGCAAAGTGGATAGAGTGCTGGGCCTAAAGTCAGGAAAACTTATCTTTCTAAGTTCAAATCTGGCCTCAGAAACTTACTAGCTAGGTGACCCTGGCCAAGTAACTTACCCTGTTTGCCTAAGTTCCTCATCTCTAAAATAAACTGGAGAAGGAAATGGCAAACCACTGTAGTATCTCTGCTAAGAAAATCCCAAATGAGGTCACGAAGAATCAGATGTGACCAAAATGCCTGAACAACAACAACCACGAGCTCAATATGAGTAAATAGTGTGATAAGTCACACTGCAAAAAATTAAAACAAAAAACATAGCAGCAAAAACTTAAAGTGACCTTGGGTTGTTTAATAGAAGCACAGAATCCAGAATGAGAGAGGTTTTTTTGAACACCCAGTTCTGTCACTTTCTCTCATTGTGACCTCAGGCAAGTCGCTTAACCACTCTGGACCTTCCTTGTGAAATTAGTGCTTTGAACCAGATGGCCTTAGAGCTCCTTCTAGCTTTAAATCTATCGACTGTATCAACCTTTACATCTCTGAGCCTATAGTCCCACCATACTTTGCTCTGGTCAGAACTCCTTTGGAATTCAATTCCATTTGGAGGACGTTGACAAAATGGAGCACATTCAGAAGAGGGAGATGAGGATGGAAAGAGGAATTCACACAACTTCATATGGAAATTCATGGAAAGAAATGGGGATCTTTAACCTGGAGAAAAAAAGACAGGGTTACATACTTGCTATCTCTTAAGTATTTGAAAGGCTATAAAGTGGAAGGCTTGTTTTGCTAAGAATCAGAGAGCAAGACTAGAAGCAGCTGGTGGAAATTAGAGAAAGATGCAAATTTCATCTCATAATAAAGAAAAATGTCCTAATGATTAGAACTAATGGAAAAAGCAACAAGTTGCCTCATTCAGTAATGAGTTTCCTGTTGCTGGAGTATCTGAAAATACTTGACCACTAATGGGTATGTCGTACCTGCTCAAATATAAAGGGCCTAGATTACATTTGAGGTCCCTTCCACCTCTGTCTTTCCATGGTTCTAGAATATTAGAGGAGATCTTTCACCGAAACATCATAAGGAAAGAAACTACCATATTCTCTCTGGTCTCTTTTCAAATAAACCCTTCTACCATATTAAAATTCATATGTAATCTTTTTGTCAGCTGTTATCTCATTATTTCAGCATGATGGCATTTAACAAATCACTTACTTTGTAGAGTATCAGTATTTTTATTGGATCCAGAGAGGCTTGGTTTAAAAAAAAAACTTTAGAAATTTCAGTATATCTATTATCTGTAAAATCTCTGTGGAATTACATTCTTTTCTTTTTTTGTCCCTGATGTCCCCCTTCAGTAATGATACACCCCACATAATATTTTGTTTGTACCTCTCTTATGCACTGACTATGTGTTGTAGTTTATGTTGTCATTATGTGTGCATGCATTATTTCCCCCACAAAAGCAAGGAATCCAAACATTGTTTCACCCTCAAAAGTTTGGTGCAACACTCTGCCTTTAGTTTATAGGCACTTAATGAACATTAGCTAAATTGAACAGAACTGAATTTGCTCAGAAGTAAATAGGGTTAAATCCCTCATTGTCAGAAATGACTCCCTGGCTCTCTATCAACAACTTCTATCTTATTACACCATAGATTTAGAGGTGAATAGGATCTTGTTTTAGAGAGAAGGAAATTGAGACCCAGAGAGTTTAAGTGACTTGCATATGGTCATATAGGCATTAGGTGACAGTCAGGGTTTGAACCTAGGACCTCTGACTCCAAACACAGTAATCATTTCATTGTAACACATAATCAATAGTCATTAAACATTTATCAAGCATCTACTACTTGCCAGGCACTGTGCTGAACATTGCCACATTTCTTTTTCTCAGTTTTATTCTATTCACTTTCATTGAAGGTAGGAAGGGTATGTCTGAATTGTTAGCACCCACCCCTGAGAAACCTTAACCCCAGATACTCTAGCCAAATATTCAATCAATCAATCAAATTTTAATAAGAGCTACTATGCTAGGGCACTGAGAAGATGTCAATTAAACAATTTGAGCACATTTAAGTATAAATAGAAGATAATTGCAGGGGGAAAGGCAGCCACAACTGGCTGGTGAGGGGCATCAGGGAAGGCTTCATGCAGAATGTACACATGAGCTGAGAGACAGAGATGAGGTAGGGCATTCTAGGAATAGGGGACAGCCTGTTCAAAGACAGAGATGGGAGATGAAATGTCATGAGGGATAGCAAGACCCCCAGTTTGGTTGGACCACAACATATGTGCAGGGAAGTAATGTATCATAAGTCTGAAAGGTAGGTTGAAGCACCATTGAGAGGAGCTTTAAATGCCAAGCAGAGGTATTTCATGCTATTGATGCTAGTGATAAGGGACCACTGGAGTTTGCTGAGCATAGGGAATGACGTGATAGTTAGGAATATCACTTTGGCAGCTATGGAGAAAGGATTGATTAGAGAAGGGAAAGACTTGAGGCAGGGTGACCAATTGTTGCTGTAAATGAAGTAAGAGATGAAGAGGGCCTGACTGGGTGAGTGGAGAAATGGAAATGAATCTGACAGATATTGTGGAGTTTGAATAGACAACACTTTATAACTGCTTAGATAAGGCAGATGAATGAGAGGAATAAAGAATAAACTGAAATTGTGAACTTGAATGACATGCGAAGATGGTGGTGCCATCAAAGAAAGAGGGATGTCTGGAAGCAGGGAAGGTTTTGGGGGAAAAGCTGTTAATATGTTGAGCTTGATATGTCTATGGGACATACAGTTCAAAAGGTCCCATAGGTGGTTGGTTATGTGGGATTGGAATTTAGGGGAAAGAATAGGACTGGATATATGAAGAACTGGGAGTCACCTGCATAGAGATGATAAATGGAACCATGGTGGCTGCTGAGATCATGAAGTGCAGAGAGAAAAGAGAAAAGAAATGAGGCCAGAACCTTGCTGACTCGCCTAAGAAGTAGAGGAATTAATTAAAATAAGTTCTAATAAATATTTGTTAGATAATTGCATCAAGGGGCAGCTAGGTGATGAAGTGGATAGAGCACTAGCCCCTGAATCAGGAGGACCTGAGTTCAGATCCAGCTCAGACACTCATTAGCTATGTGACCCTGGCCAAGTCACTCAACCCTGTTTGCCTCAGTTCCTCATCTGTAAAAAGAGGTGGAGATGGAAATGGCAAACCAGTCCAGTATCTTTGCCAAGAAAACCCCAAATGGGGTCACAGAGAGTAGGATGTCACTGAAACGACAACAACAACAACTAAATGCATCTAGAGTCGATTCTTTATATATAGTTAACCTTAGCCTACAATTTTCCCTTTTTTAAGATCATAGTTTCCGACATACTGAAAAAACCACTTCGGACTGCTTTAAGTCAACTACTGATTTCAATATAAAGTAATTCTTTTGCAGTTGTGCTGATTCCTAGTTAACAGCTGAATGGAACAAGCACATCTGAGGGAAGGACATCTAATGAGAACAAAAGCAAAATGTCTCAGGATCAACACAGGAAAGTGTCTGTTGAAAGTCAGAGAAAAGTTTAGTAGAAGGATGAACCAGCAGTTTTTCCACAATTAGACCACAAGCATTCACTATGCTATTTAATGATCTCAATATTTAAGGGCTATCATTGTAACTAAATTAAAATCTTACTAATTCAGACTAATTTGGAGAGGCCTGTTTAAATGAGTAAAAACTTGAAGTGTAGAAATTTTTAAAAGAAATGCAGTTTTATTTCTTTCAAGTAAATTATTAGCTCAAATGCATATAAAATAATATTGCCTAGCATAGATTTGTATAGGAAAGTGTTTTTAATGAATAAGAAAAGAATGCTCTGTAAGCAGTGTGTTGCACTTAAATGAATTTTAAAACTGTATACTTCTTTGTGATTTTGAATTGTCATTTCATTGGTGTAGCAGGATCCTGCCCAGCCAAACCAACACCAGGACTCAAACCCAGGCCTTCCTGACTCTGAGACCAGCTCTCTATTTATGACCAAAAACTGCTTTTTATTCTTTTAAGCAATTTAAATGGTTCTTTAAAATTCTACGTGTACCTTTGACTTATTATATGTGTGTATTGTGTATATATATATATATATATGTATATAAGTATATACACACAAACATGTATGTGTGTATATAAGATTTGTTAAACAATAGTAAACTTCTTTTCAACCTATATTTGAATTTCACAAAATCTGGATTAGTAGAAATAGAATTAATGAGGTTTGATTGTATAATCTTGAATCATTTTAAGGCATTCTGGAATTTTGGAAATCAAAGAGACTTTAGAGATCATCTAGTCAACAAAATATGAAAGATCATGGAAAATGAGAGAAATACCACACGATTAGAGAAGGTTAAAAGTCCTGATTTTCTAAAACAAGGGAAGAGAATAAAGTTAGCAAATTATAGGCCAGTGAACTTGACTTGGATTCATGAAAAAAAAATCTAGAATGGATTTTTAAAGAAGTGCTTAGTTAATATGTAGAAAAGAAAGCAGTGATCATAAATAGCCAATATATCTTCATCAAGAACTGCCTGTGCCAGACTAACCTTAATTCTTTTTTTGTGACAGGGTTACTAATACTAGAGACACAGGTTACCTAGATTTCAGGAAAGTATTTAATAGAATATGTCACGCTCTTCCTGTGGAGAGATAGAGAGAGATGGGCTACTAGATGATAATACAAATAGCTAGATGCAAAATGAGTTAAATGTTGGGATTAAAAAAGTAATTGTTGATAATTGTTTGCTATTCACTTGGAAGTGGCTCTGGTAGAGTGCTTCAGAGCTCTGTACAGTCGTTTTGCTACTTAATATATATGTCAGAGACTTTCTGAGGCCAAAGATGGAGTGTTTATCAAATTTGCATAGGACACCAGGGATATTGAATATACTGGACGATAGAGTCAGGATCCAAAAAAGATCCTGTAAAAGGCCAGAACATTGCTGTCCTAATGACATGAAATTGAGGAAGAATAAATGTAGACTAACATTTGCATTCTAAAAATCTACAAAATGGGAGGGGGGACGGAGGAGAGGAAAAGCATGATTAGATAGTAATTGTTCCATAAAAGATACAAAGGTCTTAGTGTACTCCATGCTCAACATGAGTCATTAATGTCACGTAGAAGCCAAAAAGGCTAATGTGGTTTGCGGCTAAATCAAGAGAGATGAAGCATCCAGGAATTATGGGGGTTAGAGTCTGTCTTCTACCCTGGTCTGACCACATCTGGAATACTGTATTCAGTTTTGGAAGGACATTGATAAACTGGAGAGCATATTCAAAGGAGGGCAATGAGAATGGTAATGGCTTTTAAGTCCCTATGATTTGAGGAGTGGATAAAGAAATGGGGATGTTGGAGTTGGAGAAGATTTGGCAGGACAAAACTCTTGTCAAGTATTTAAAAGGCTGCCATGTTGATGAGGGAATAAAATGTTCTGTTTATCCCCAGAGGGAAGAACCAAGAAATTGATAGTAAGTGCAAAGGGGCAAATTTAGAATTATCAGAAAAAAATTTCCCAACAATCAGAATATTCAGAAATAGAATGGGATGCCTCAGGAGGTAGTGGGTTCCCTCTCAATGAAAGTCATCAGGTACAGACTAGATGACTGCTTGTGAGGTATCTTGTTGTGGGTTGATAATACCTAAGAAAAGCCAATCAGGGGTTCATGTTTTAGGGAGATCCGGGGTGGCATTTCTGAGAATAGCATTAGATATTTCAAATGCTTAGTTATCCTAAGATATTTAGAGTTGGAAGGAATCTTAGAAACCGTCTAGTTTAACTACTTCTTTTTACAGATGAGGAAACTGAGGCTTAAAAAAGTAAAGCCCTTAATCACATGGCTAATAAGTATCAGAGGTAGGATTTGAACAGACATCCTCCCTATCCATAAATTCAGTACTATGCTATATGCCAAGTATCAGGTTATGTGGAAGTCTGTGGTCACTTCACAACATAAACATATCACATGATAAGATGAACTGTTTTACTTTTGTTTTGGTGTTGTGTGATTTCATTGGTGCAGGGAACTCCGTGTATGGGACATGCCCCCCACTGAAGATCAACCGGTCATCTGTAACTTAATTTTAAGAGCATTGCTGGGGATGATGAGAAACTAAATGATTTGACCATGGTCACATAACTAGTATGTATTAGAGAAAGAATTTTAACCCAAGCCTTTTTGATTCCAAGGTTCAACCACTATCTATTACACTCAAATTTATTTCAGAAAATGTTTATTGAATACTTCAGTTCAGCAGGCTAACATTTGGGCAACAGAGTTTAGTGGATAAAATCCTAGATTGGAAAACGAGAAGACTTGTGTTCTTTTACCAGGTCTGTCACTAATTTGCTGTGTGACTTTGGGCAAATCACTAAATCTTTCTGGGCCTTAGTTTCTTTATCTGCAAATCCAGGAGTTGGGTTAGATGGTGGTTTTTAGCTTGAGGTCCATGAGCTTTGGTTTAAAAAAATTTTTTTTTTATTACTACATTTTTATACCATTGATTTAATTTATAATCTTATGCATTTTATTTTATGTTCTGGAAACGTTACTCTGAGAAAGGAATCTCTAGGCTTCACCAGAATGCCAAAAAAGGGTCTATTATACCCACAAAAACAAAAAACAAAACTAAGAAATCCTAAATTTCCAACTCTAAAATCCTACAGTTCCTCTGACCTTGAGTTACTCATTTCTTCTTGAATGGTCTTACCCTAAAGTGACCCTTCATTTAGCCTGAGTAACTGTAGTTTTCCCATAACTGAAGCACTCTAATTGCTGCTACCAGTATAGTCTGAGTTGGACTTCTGAATGATTAGAGTCTATAACTTCCACTAAAGATAATTCTTTAAAGTAACTTAAACTTAAGTTTCTTTTACTGTAAAGTGGGAATAATAACTGCATCTACCTGGCAAGGTTGTTATGAGGATCAAATTAGATATTATTTGTAAAGTGCCTACCTAGGATAGTGCCTGGCAAATAATAAGTGCTATATAAACGCTAGCTATTATTGTTACTATTATTGACCAGAAGTTATGATGCCTCCTAGTAACCCGCCCCCTCCTCCAAAAGTACTTTGTATTTATTTTGACTTTATTTATATGTTTATATATAGTTTCCACCAGAGAATATAAGATCTTCAAGGGCACACGCTATTTTATTTTTGTCTTTATATTCCCGGTGCCTGGCACATAATAAGCATTTAAAATGTGCTTGTTGGTTGCAGACCATTGCTACCATAGTGGTTCTTAGCCCTTTTATCCCCTTGTACAATGCTGTTTCTAACGCTGTCCTTCCCTCTAGACCCCTCATCCCTTTTCAAGTGGGTAGCTAGGGACCTGCGGGAGAGGTGTAAAAGCCTAGAAAAAGGAGAGATTTTTTTAATCTTTTAATTTTTTTTACTCAATTATCGAAAAGAAAAAAATTAATCCTTTTTCTTTCTTTTCCTTTCCCCTCTCAATACCAAATGATTATGAGCAAACCCTGCTTGTAATACTCTACTTTTTTTTACATACTTTTATATAGCGCTCTGAACTTTAACTACAGCACTCTTAAGTATTTTGTTTTTTAATATTCTTAAACCAATAAAATTGGTTGGGTTCTGTGGACTAGGGTTCTGGTTGCCGTGCGGGGGGATGCGTGTGCTGGTGGGATTGTCCAGACCGGGAAGTGCGGCTCCGAGTGGAAGCATCCCCGGGTGGGTATTGGGACGTGGAAAACTACATAGAGAAGTCCTTAAGGACTGGCGGGTGGTGTTGGGGGAGGGGCAGGGTTGGGGTGTAAGGGGACCTTTTACCACCTTCACTAAGATGGCTCCAATAGGGTCGCGAGGCCCAGTTTCTTCGGCCATGGCAAAGGCAGCGAAAATGGATTCAGCTTTCGGGGAGCCTCCCCAAAGAGCCGGGGGAATAAGAAAAGTGAGTTCGTCCCCATGGCAACGAAACGCGCTTCCAAGTCGGTTCGAAACCACCGGAAGGCGGGGGATAAAGGAGGAGCTTGGTCGGTAGACTCTCCACGCTTCCTGGGGGGGGCTCGAGTCCATGCCATTCGGAGGGCCGCTTCTGAGCTCGTTCTGTCACCCTCCTCCTCACTCTCTCCCCCCTGCAAGGTGGTGGAGGTGGTGCGGTCCAGAGCGGAAGTGGCTCTGGGAGCGAGGCGAATCGGGGAAGGCAGCGATGGCTGCCGGCGTACCCTGTGCGCTTGTCGCCAGCTGTTCTTCCACCTTCACCGGGGACAGGCTGGTTCAACGTGAGTAGCCGGGCCGTCGGACCTCCTTCCGAGACTCCGGGGGTACAGACAGGAAATGGGCTCTGGCCTGGGCCCTGGCCACCCTCACCACCCCAGAGGGAACCTCTCTCGCCCAGGCCCAGGAGCCGGTCCCGGGCCCCTGACCCAATGCTCAGCTCAGGCCGCGGGCGGCGCCGTAGAGAGCGTGTCCGGGGCGCTCCTTTGGTCATCTCTGTCCCCTCCACTGCTGTCTGGCCGCCTCGGTCCCCAGGTCCTCCTCCCTCCCTCTGCCCTGGGGTGGGGCCGCCCTGGGGGAGGGGGTAGCTGAGAGACAACTGGCCCCACTTCCGAGCTCCCGGAGGGGCCACGACTGCTCCTTTGCTCCAAGCTGTGATTGGCTCTGCCTTGCCCCAAACTTCCGGGTGGTGGTGTTGCCTTCTGTTCTGGGAGCAGCTCTCTAATTAATGAAACTATTAAGTGGCTGTTGATAATGAGAGCTCACCTGGCGGAGCCCTGCCTTCTACTTCTTACCCTGAACTGCAGGAGCTCGGTGAACTGGGCCAGTTAAATAAATTAAGAATATTAGGGTTGGAGGGAACCTTACTCGGTTCTTGTAAGTCTGCCTTCATCTTCGTTCATAATCATCAACTTTAACATTTATATAGTGCTTACTATGTCCCATGCACTGGGCTAAGTGCTTTACAATTACTATCTCATTTGATGCTCACAATAACCCTGGTATGGTTATCATCCTATTTTATAGATGAGGAAACTGAGGAGAGGTGACTTGTCCAGGGTCACATAGTGAGTAAGTGCGGTCAAATGTGAACCCAGGTCTTCCTGACCCCAGGCCTTGTACTCTGTGTGCTGCATCACATGAGACTAGGGAGATTGTGATTTGTCTAAGGTCACACAGCCAGTCCAGTTGCCTCCTGCCAGCCAGTTCACCGCAATCCTCAGTAGCTCAAACTATATAATAAAGCAAAACTATTTGGCCCTGATGAAAAATAAAAATGGGGCAGCTAGGTGGCCCAGTGGATAGAGCACCAGCCCTGAAGTCAGGAAGACCTGAGTTCAAATCCGGCCTCAAACCAAACACTTGATACTAGCTGTGTGGCCCTGGGCAAGTCACTTAACCCCAGTTGCCTGAAAAAAGAAAACAAAAAAAATAAAAATAGTTTCATGGAACAGACGAGATAATCAGAAATAGCGCAAGGGCAAATTGAAATTAGTAGTACAAATTTGGTTCTTAACTAAGGGAAGGACTTTAAGACAATAACTTCTGGGGAATCCCGAACAGGTTGACAGAAATTAGACCAGTGTCTTACATCATATGTTCACAGTAAGCTCTAAAGGGACATATTGCCTGAACGTAAATGGTCAGACATCATTTTTATAAAAAAATTAGAGAATGAAAAAATCTTCCTTTCACAACTATAGTTAGGAGGAGAAACTTTTGCTTATTTTGTAGGATCATTGAATTTTAGAGTTGGTAAGGATCAGTCGCATTTGAAAGAGGAAAAAACAGAAACTCAAAGGAGAACGTGTGTATAGCAGATCAGCACTGAACAAAATTTAGCTGGAAAAACAAAAAAGGATCTAGATTCTCAAAGGAAAAAAATGAGTAAGTATATGAATAAAAACGTAGCTTATTTCACTCATTCTTATCAAAGACTTAAAACTCTGTGCTTTAAAAGAAACATTTCTACAATAAAATAATTGAAATATTAGAACAGTTGGCAGCAAAGAAACCAAACCACTCACTGGAAGATACATAATCCTAGGGCTTTATTCACACAAGACAAAATACTCAATTTAGAGGTTAATCCAAAATAATCTATATATTTGCTACTTAAAATGCCTCTCAGAAAACATAAAACTTAATTAGCTGAAATCATTAAACACAAAAAAGAGGACATACAACTAAATTTTGTTATTTTGTCTAGGTAATTTAATTTGTATAGCACTAAATCTGTAAATAAATTTTCGTAGTAGTGTTCTTTTTTTATATTTTGTATTGACACAGTCCAGCCAAGGTCCATGAATTTTTCCAATTTAAGTCTTCTGCATTTATTTCTGCAAAGAGTATGTTGTAGTTGCATTTATGTAAGTAGTGTGTATGTGTATGGGTTTAGGTTAATTTCCAGATACTTTATATATGTTTTGTGGGACTTTTTGCTAATATGGTAAAATAGATAGCTAGGTGGTACAGTTTAATGTGCTTAAAACACAGTTAAATCCTAGCTAGTAGTAGTAGTAGTAGTAGTAGTAGAGAAATGCTAATTTTTTTGAAGATTTGTTTTGTAACCAGCTAATTTACATAAGTGATTAACCAGTTTAGTTTCTTTGCTGAGTCTCTGTGGTCTTCTTTGTACATCACCATGTCATCTGCAAATAGGGATAACTTTGCCTTTTATTTAGTGGTATTTATAGCTTTAATCTTGTTTTGTTATCCTGTTGTAGCTAGCATTTCTAGGCCAATGATAACATGGTAGTGGAAAAGGGGGCATCCTTGCTTTACCCCTTTTTCTGCAATGAAAGCTTCTAATGTTTCTCCATTGCAAATAATGAAGGCTCTTAGTTTTTAATTATATAAAAGAAGGGTCATACCATCCATATCTATGTTCATCAAGCTTTTTTTATGTTCAGTGAATACTGTATTTTGTCAAAGGTCTTTTCTGCAGCTATTGAAATAATTTTGTGGTTCTTGTTTGTCTTTTTAAATGATTAATTATACTAATTATTTTCCTATTGTTAAACCATCTTTACCACTCTGATATGACTCCTGCTTGGTTATAGTGAATTTTTTTCTGGATATATTTCTGTAATCTTTTTGAGAAGATTTTATTTTGCATTAGTATTCAATAATAAAATCTGGGTTATAGTTCTTTCTTCACTTTGTCTCCCTTGGTTTGTGTATCAGGACCATAGTTTTTCTTATATATGGAGTTTGGTCAAGTATTGCCTATCTTTAATTGTGAGAATAATTTTTGTAGCATAGCATTTTAAATACTTGATAGAATTTACTTATTAAGTCATTTGATCCTCCCCATTAGCAGTTTTGTTTATGACTTGCTTTATTTCTTTTTTTGACACTGGGTTGTTTAAAATCTCTCGTTTTGTTTGTTGGTTTTCTGTGTGTGTGTGTGTGTGTGTGTGTGTATAGATATGTGTATGTTTATGTGTGTGTGTAAATATTTTGTTTTAGCTATTCACTCACTTCCTTTAAATTTTCTTTGTGTTGCCATGTAATTGTTCATAGTAGTTTCTGATAATTCTCTTCCTTTACTTTGAATTTGTTTTGAATTTGTCTTGCTCACTTTTTATTTTTGTAACATGATTTCTCTTTGGTAATAAGATTATGTACTAGTTTAGTGATTTTTCTTTTGGTATCTTTTCTGTGGTCGTTTTATTTTTTAAAGTTTATTTCTCTTGTAATTTTCAGGATTTCTTTTGTAATTGTTTTTGGTTTGCCCACTTTTTATTTTATAGTTTTCTTAACTGCAAGCTTTGTTCATTGATCCTCTTTTTTTTCTATTTTATTAGTATAACTTTTCAGAACTCGAAATTTTCCTCTCAGGACTGCTTTAGTTGCGTCCTATGAGTTTTGGTTTGATATTTTATGTTACCATTGTCTTTAACATAAATATTTATTGTGTCTATAATTTCTTCTTTTATTGACTCATTCAGTATGTTAAATATTATGTTTCCTTTTTCAGTTATGTTTGTTGTATTATAACTTTTAAAGAATGTTTATTGTATCTGCCTTTTAACTTACGATTCCTTTGTGCCCTGGTACATGATCCCTTTTGTAAGAAGATGCTGATAAATATTTGCATTTCTTAATATTCCCATTCAGAAGTGGCCATAAATTAGTTAAGTCTAATTTTCCCATCAATTTTTTCAGCTTTATATTCTCCTTTTCATCTTTCTGTTGAATTGATCCTATTTTTTAAAATTTTAATTTATTTATTTTTAGTTTACGATAATCACTTCCATAAACTTTTAGGTTTTAAATTTTCTTCCCCTACCTTCCCATCTCCCTCCCCGAGACAGCACGCAATCTGATATAGGTTCTACATATACATTCCTATTAAACATATTTTCACATTAATCATGTTGTAAAGAAGAATTAGAACCAATAGGAGGAACCACAAGAAAGAAGAAACAAAACAAAACAAAACAAAAACAGAAGGAAAAAAGATCAAATAGTATGCTTCGATCTGCATTCAAACTCCATAATTCTTTCTGTGGATGTGGATAGCATTTTCCATCATGAGACTTTTGGAGATGTCATAGATTCTTGCATTGCCACGAAGAGCCAAGTTTAACAATGTTAGTCATCACACAGTGTGGCTGTTACTTTATACAATGGTCTCCTGATTTCACTCTGCATCAGTTCATGTAAGTCTTTCCAGGTTTTTTTTTTTTTTGAAGTCTGCCTGCTCGTCATTTCTTATAGCACAAAAGTATTCCGTTAGATTCATATACCACAATTTGTTCAGCTATTCCCCAATTGATTTCAGTTCCAATTTGAATTTCCAATTTCCAGTTCTTTGCCACTACAGAAAGAGCTGTTATAAATATTTTTGTACATGTGGGTCTTTTTCCCATTTTTATGATCTCTTTGGGATATAGTCCTAAAAGTACTGTTGCAGGGTCAAAGGGTATGCACATTTTTATAGCCCTTTGGGCGTAGTACCATTGCTCTCCAAAATGGTTGGATCAGTTCATAATTCCATTAGCAATGCATTAATGTTTCAATTTTCCCACATTTTCTCCGACATGTATCATTGTCCTGTTTTGTCATGTTAGCCAATCTGATAGGTGTGATGTGGTACCTCAGAGTTGTTTTGATTTGCATTTCTCTAATCAATAGTGATTTAGAGCATTTTTTCATGTGACTACAAATAGCTTTAATTTCTTCATCTGAAAACTGCCTGTTCATATCCTTTGACCATTTATCAATTGGGGAATGACTTATATTCTTAAAAATTTGCCTTAGTTCTCTATATATTTTAGAAATGAGGCCCTTTTCAGAGATACTGGTTGTAAAAATTCTTTCTCAGTTTTCTACTTCCCTCCTAATCTTGGTTGCATTGGCTTTGTACAAAAACTTTTCAATTTAATGTAATCAAAATTATCCATTTTGCATTTCATAATGTTCTTTATCTCTTGTTTGGTCATAAATTTTTCTGTTCTCCATAAATCTGATAGGTAAACTATTTCTTGCTCTCCCAGTTTGCTTATAGTATCAACCTTTATATCTAAATTGTGGACCCATTTTGACTTTATTTTGGTATATGGTGTAAGATTTTGGTCTATGCCTAGTTTCTGCCATACTCTTTTCCAATTTTCCTAGCAGTTTTTGTCAAATAGTGAGTTGTTATCTCAGAAGCTGGGGTCTTTGGGTTTATCAAATAGTAGATTACCATAGTCATTGACTACTGTGTCTTACTGATCCACTACTCCATTTCTTAGCCAGTACCAAGTAGTTTTGATGATTGCTGCCTTATAATACAATTTAAGATCTGGAATGACTAGGCCACCTTCCATTGCATTTCTTTTCATTAGTTGCCTTGATATTCTGGACCTTTTGTTCTTCCAAATGAATCTTGTTATTTTTTCTAGCTTTATAAAATAATTTTTTGATACTTTGAGAGTTGATCCTATTTTGAGAAAATAGTGTTAATATCTCCTATTATGTCACTGTCAATGCTATTTTGAAATTAACTTAGCTTTTCTTTTAGAAACTTAAACACTGCAGCTTAGCTACACATATTTAATAGTTATTTTTTTCATTGTTTTTGTGGTCTTTTAGGGTAATGTAGTTTTGTTATCTCTTCTGACATTACCATTTTTTGCTCTTTTCTTATCTGAAGTCACGATTGCATCTACTTTTTTTAAGAGTCCTCTGAAGCATAATAGTTTTTGTTCGGACCTCTCATTTTTATTCTGGCATATGTCTGCACATTTCCGATGTTTTTCATGTACAGCATAATGTTGGGGTTTTAAATTCATTTCTCCATTATTTTTATTTGGGGGAATTTAATTCATTTATATAGAGTTATGACTGTTAAATTCATGTTTTATTCCATTAAATACTTTCTTATACATTTTCCCCCTCTTTTAAGTCAGCTTTTAATCTTTGTGATTTGTTTCTGCTTGTACTCATCTGATTCTGACCTTTTCTTTCTAAACCCCCTGCCCAGATCCAAGTTCCTTGGATTTATTTTTGTTTTCTTTTTTGTGTTGTTTTTTTCTTACCTTTCTTTTCCCAAAATAAGAAATGAAGGTTTTAAACAATCCAATCTCAGAAAAAGAAATTGAAAATACTGTAAACAAACTACATTGCCTAATTTTTCCTGCCCCTCCATCTCATCTCTATTTCATTCATATTAATTTGTAATGCACCTTTCTCAGAAATGTTCAAATTCCGTCCCCTTAATTCTTCATTCTTATTAGAGGCAGAGGGATGCAGTGAGAAATGCTCTATCACCCCATTCCAGGGCCCACTCCTGTTACTTGCCTTTTTTCACATATCTTACTCCTTTTGATGTCATACCATCCTTTGTGAACCTGTGGCTTCCTGATCAACCTTTTCTGAGTCCTGCTTGTAGTTCTGTCAGTATCCTCCTACATAGTAAGGAGTTGGAACTGCCTTATCTCAGAGAAACTAATCTCCTAAAGAGTCTCAACTCCTTCCCCTTTCTTCTCCCTTAACCCTTCCTCCCCTTGCAGAGGTCAGTTATAAGACCTTTTTCTTGTCCCCTTCTACTTCTCTTGGAGCGCTTCTTAGTGTTGCCAAAGTCTTCCCTTTCTGTTGGAGACTGTACTACTACTTTTTCTTCTAATTACTTCCCCTCTTGAGTCTTAAACAGTCTTCACCTGTGCCCCTACATAAGTCTTTCCTTATTGGAGAATCATTCTTCCACATAAATCTACCCCCTAATGATTTACTAATGAGAAATGACATATTTTTCCCTCTGACATGTTAATTCACTTCTTCCTCCTAGCCTCTTGATTTATGTCATTATATCTTTTACTCCTTAGATTATTTGCATTTTCTGTGTCTCACAGCCAATGAAGTTTTTGTTTCTTTTTAGGAAAAATCAGATTGCAAATACAGACTTGGTCTTGTCTAGCCTCAACCATGTGAAAACAAATATTTCACTTCTTAGTCTTTTGTTTCTGTCTCAAACTGTTTAACTTTCTCCTGTTTGGTCAGTTTTCATGTTGAATGCCTTGCATGCTTCTGGGTTCTTTTGGAGGAGTGACTCAAATTCTTCTTTTTCATAAATGTCCAAATAGTTTCTTTGATGCTTAGGCTCAGCTTTGCAGGATATGCTATTTTAAAGATGTCAACCAATCTTCTTTGCTTTTTTAGAATTTCATAATCCTTTTTTTCTTTGATTTCTTGAATAAATGAAGACTTTTTTGCAGAAATTGAGGATTTTTCTCAGTGGAAAGGATATTAGCCATCATCCAGTACAATCCTGCCATTTTACAGATGAATAGATAAAAATGCAGACGGGTTAAGTGATTTGTCCAAAGTTATGTAGCTAGTAATGGCAGCACTAAGGTTAAAACCAAGGTTTCCTGCCTTTCAGTGTCATATACCCTGTGAGGAATCCCATTTGAAGATGATCCCTGGAGAATCTTTTTTTGATTTTTTAAATATAGTGCACCAGCCTAGCAACTGTAACCATTGTACATCTGTAAAAGAGGGGTAATAAACCATATCCCTTCCTGTCTCAGTGGGATGCTTTGAGAATTGGTAAGATAATACACGTGAAGCATGTTAAACTCCTTAGAGATTAGAACTACATAAATTCTTGGTTGTGGTGTAAGGAACCACAGTAGAGGATTCTAGAGAGATCACCTCAAAAAAGACAACTTTAAGACTCCTATCTTTAAAATGCTTAAATTTCCTTTTTCAGGGTGGTTTAGACCTTTGTAAATATTGAACAGAAAAATAAAAAGTTATCTACCCATAATATCCATGTCTAATAGAACATTGTGCACTTACTGTTCTTTGACAACTGCATCATCTACATTTTTACTTTTACAGTTGTGTAAATTTAAGGTAGAAGCAACATTATTCTGAAGCAATTCTTATTGTCTCGGCTTGATGTTTTAAGTCATTTATAGAAGGAAAAAAATACTTTGTGATATATAGCATAAAGGAATTTTTTGGGGGGAGGTGAAGTGATGGGAGTTAAGTGACTTGCCCAGGGTCACACAGCCAGTAAGTGTTAAGTGTCTTAAGACTGGATTTGAACTCAGGTCCTCTTGATTGCAAGGCCAGAGCTCTATTCACTGCGCCACCTAGCTGTCCCCAAGCATAAAGGAATATTAAATAAAAGAACATTAGCATCCAATCAGCTTTGAGAGTTCATAATTCTCTGTTCACAGTTTGTTAGATTAGGATATATATGTATTTATGTATGTATATATATGTATTGGGAAGGAGGGGGAGAGAGAGAGAGTTCATCTGACTGTAGCTACTTCAAGATTTTTGGCTTTTATTACTTCTTTGTCATGGTTAAAGATGAACACAAGTATCAGTCCTCATATCTCAATTATACCTAATTTACTTTTCCATAATTCAAATATGAGTTCTGTTCTGTAGTTGGTAATTTGCTTGTTTAGAACCCAGGATGCATTTCCTATAGAAATGAGGTATATATTGTGATTAGCTTCCCAAACTTTAGGATTATATGACTGTATGTTGGATTATTAAGTATTTAATATGTTAAATAGGTTTTTGTGAACAGGCCTGGAAATATAATCATTATTAATAACATTGTTTTTGTGAATAAATGTTTTCTGCATCAGGAATGCTATTGGTTCTTCTGGCTTTAGGGTAGTCTTACCCTACTGAGTAGCACAGGCTGGCCCATTAGTATATAAACTGAATATTTGTAAGCTAGGAAATATCTCTACCTGTAAAAGATTTCATTATATTTTAACCATGGAGACATTTTCATTTTGTAGGTGGAAAAATTTTGTAATCCAGAATATGGTTTTAGCCAAGAGCACATAGCAACAGACCAAGGAAGAAGTCTCTGGATTTCTCAACTGCATATCCTTGTTGCTGTTCATGGGATCCCCAGTATTTCTTTTCGTTTGCCTTGGGAATACAGAAATACTTTTTTTCCCCTAAATAAAGTATCTTATTTTATTGTGATACTACTCCTGTATTTCATTAAAACTATTATTTCTCCAGGAGATAAAAGAACTGACCGGCATGAGCAGCCCCATGTGGTTTACAAAGAGTTGTGGTCATGAAGTTCCTTAGTTGATGATCTAAAATATTGGGATGTTGAGCCATTAACTTTCTAAAAGTAAAGGAAGGAGGGAAAATTAATTCTAAGTTTATAATTAGCCTCCTCAGGGATAAAATGGGCTTCCCCTAATGTTCACAGTTAGTATTGACACTATCGATGTTGTAGGAGAGCTTCTACTGGATTCTTTGCCAAGCTTTGGAAGAATTGGGGAAGAATCATGGTACAGTGGGAAGAATGCTGGAGTCAGAGCACCAGGGTTCCTATTTCTGTCCTGTCACTGTCTCTTTGTCTTTATACCAGGGACTTAAGCCTCATTGCCCTCAGTTTCCTTATTCATAAAATGAAGAGTTGGGAAAGTTGGCCTCTAAGTTCCCTTTCTGATCTAAATCTGTAACCTATGATTATGAATATTATTCCTTTTTGCCTTTGTATCCCCAGTACTTAGCACAGCAAATATAAATGCTTATTGATTGATATACCTTTTCTTTTTAAAGGGAAATCAGGTTTCCTGCAGCAGATAAAGAGAGCTCATATTTTATGGGAAAATTTTTTTGAGTATAACAGTAAGGCATTTATATTTGAGATCAGCTACCTTTTATTTTTAGGGGGACATTACCAGTGAACTGTATTATTGTCCCATATTACGTGGAACCATTAGTGAGGTAGAATGCTGTATCTTGGACAACTACACAGTTGTCTAGATGTAGAAGTTTATTTTTGTACAGTTATTCAGCATATATTTGTGTAGCAAATGGCAAAAACTTTTAGAAAATATGTCATTTTGGTTTCAGCAACTTACTCCCTTCTTCCTCTGTATAATTCCTCAACAAATAATGGCATTCAAGCAATGAAATCCAGTGTACAGTTGTTTAAAGAGAAGTTTAAATGCTACATAAAACTTTTCTAGCAAGAATAATATTCTGGAGATGAGTGTTGCATTTGTATTGAAGCCAGTGAACACACACCAAAAGTTATGAAGCTATTTTTAGGCTTTATGTTGTTTATGGTCTACTTGTAAATAACTTATTTTGGAGTTAACTTGCTACTTCACACTGGAGGACCAGTTCCATAGAGATAAGGAAAAGTGACATTAGGCGTTGGATCAAAATCTGTGTGTTCAAAATAGAGTTGGAAAATGTAAACCTTTTGTAGCAAAAAAGTTTACCCTGTTGTACTGATAGAAGGGAGTTATCATTCCCATCTGTTCCCCGGGAAGAGTTGTAAGATTTCTGTTAGAAAAAGATTTGTGAATAGGGTACTGGACAGGGAATAAGAAACCTTGAGTTCTGGTCAAGTTTGGTTATAAACTGGACCCCAGTGTGCCTGGGGAAGTCATCCCATCTCACCGGGGCATCCTTTCATTAGTAAGCAGGTTAGGCCAGATCAGAATTGTCAGACTTGAATTAAAATGTAATTTTGAAGTGTTTAACAAAATAAAAATTCAGTACAACGTAGATAATGTTAATTTGTGGTTTTCACACTCAACCCTGAAGCCCGCAGGAATCTATTTGAGTTTGACACCTCTGGCTAGGTAGATGATCAAGCTCTAAAATTCCATGAATTTTACAGGTCCACTTGTAGCCCTGTAATATTTTTCAGCAATCAGGGCTTGCACTGGATGTTGATGCATGTTAGTTTCATAGCAGTCTCCATAAATTAAGCCTAGGAAGGGGAATGTACTTCCAAGAATCCTTATCTTTCTTCTGGGTTTAGCTCAGTTGCCATCTTCTTCCTAAAAAACCTTCTCTCCTCTCTTGGTGGATTCTCTCTTTCCTTAATCAAATTATCTCATTTACATATCTGTGAATATATTGCATTCCCTCCTCCCCCCCAGTGTCACTCATCAGTAAACATTAAGTATCTGCTATATGCCAGGCACTGTGCTAAGCTCCAGGGACACAAAAAGAGGCAGAAGATAGACCTTGCCCTCAAGGAGCTTACATTTTCATGAATGTCAAAAGATTTACTCTCCTTGAAGGCTGAAACTGTTGCAATTTTTTGTCTTAACACTTGAAAGGCATTGTGTACTGGATAGAGGACTGATCTCAGAATTAGAAGATCCAAGTTCAAATTCTACCTTCAATATCCTATGTGAGGGGCAGCTAGGTGGCACAGTAGATAGAGCTTTGGCCTTGGAGTCGGGAGGACCTGAGTTCAAATCCGACCTCAGACACATGACACTTACTAGCTATGTGACCCTGGGCAAGTCACTTAACCCCAATTGCCTCACCAAAAAGCAAAAAAATACATATATACTTTGTGACCATGGACAAGTTGTTTAGGCGACTTTCTAAGGCTATAAATTACATTTCACTCTTCATCCTGCAATGTAATTTATAGAGTTGCAATTTGCATTAATTCATGAAGTTCCCAGGCCAGGGAGTTCCCTTTACCCATAATGGTGAAATCACAGATCAGGGACCTCCATCCCTATCCCTCCTGTACTTAGCTCAGGATACCTTCCTTGCACAAAAAATGCCTAAGAAAATGAATTAATAGTGTAGAGAGAATACAGGACATCATGTTCATTTTTCAATTTGCATCACAAGTATTTACAGGTTCTTTGAATGAGTGTGTGGAAATCTGTTGTAAAGATTCTTTTTATCAACCTGATCGGAACCTATATTTCACTGCTTGTTGACTTTACTTGGCTGATTAAAGGGAGACATGTTACAGAGTTTCCTGGGGAACATACTTTTGAGGTTAAGTGACTTGCCCAAGGTTACACAACTACTAAGTGTAGGTACCTGGAACAAGACCCAGGTCTTCCAAACCACTGTACCTCACTGAATTGTTGAAAAATGCATCTTAAACATGATTGCCTTGCTTCAGAATACATGTAACATTTGTTACTTGTATTCTTGTCATGTTTGAGAAGAAATTCCTTATAAACTCATTATTTAGGTGAGGATTCCTTTGTAAAAATTAGCGTCAGGTTATGAAATTGCCCTCATCATTTCTTTCACCATGCCATCTGGCCTCAGATAATCACCACTCGTCAAAGGATTTCAAAGCTTCTAAGGTGATTGTACACTCTTGTCCTCCATAGGTTGATGCATTTTTACTTTAGGTTTTTAGATGGATTTGGTCCCTAGAAAGTGGCTAATTCTTAGATGTGTTTCTAGAAATAAAGCTTTTAATTGAAAGTGAGGTGATGTAAAACACCTCTCAGTGCACTTGAAAAATTATGTGTATCACTTTTTAAGACTAACCAGCTGAGCCTCGCTGCAGATGGCCGTTGTGAGAAAGCAAGCAGAGAAACACTTGATTGGGTTTCTTGTGCTTCGGTTTTTTAAAGTTTCCACTGTGGTACAGCAAGCCCCAGGGTGTGTGAAAATCTGAATTCAAAGTGTGACCGTGGAGGGAAGAAAGGGTAATTAAATGCTGTAAACAAAATCAAAATCTCACTCTCATTGTTAATGCAGTGTTATGGCTGATCTTTGAGGCGTTCCAGTGTCAGGAAATTCAGTTATTTTCCCCTAAACAACTGTAATACTGCCTCATAGATTGATTTATCATACAGAGAGAAACAACATACTACATACATATGTACCAGGGGAATAGGTTATATTTACTTTGGGAATCACAGCTTTGAATTGCCTGACATTTGTCTGTGTAAAGTCCCAAGCATAACATTGCGTCAAGATGGTTTGGGCTTTTAAATTTAAGTCCTATAAAGTCTCTTTACCTTGCCAGCAATATGATCTAGTCCAAGCCCTCTGGGAATAGTCTGTTAGTTAACAACTGCTACAAAGTATTAAAAGGGGCAAGATGCTCTCAAGTGACATGATCATGAAATTGTAACTCCGAAGTTATGACTATGCCTGCAATGGTATGGGTCCATTATTATTTTTAAAGGCCTCTCTCTGCCTGTTCTAAAGAGAGTTGAATGTTTATAAAGGATTTCACCATTGTATAGCCTTTACCCCAAATCTATATTTTTCTCTGCCTACTTCCTCTTTTCTTTTCCTCTTACCTAATCTCAGACTCTGCTGCTCGTCATTTTCTTGCTTGTTTTCTGCTTTCTCTAGTCCAAGAAAAGGATTTGGGAGTGAGGGGAGGTAGGACAAGAAGATCTTATCTTTGGGACTGCTTCAGTGTGTCTTCGTCTCCTTTGTTTTTCTGCTCTACCTCCTTATATGCAAAAGCATTATGTTTTGAAATAACATAACTGCTTATAAAGGCAGCAGCTCTGCACTTGATATAGAGGAGAATTAGTGCATTAGGTAGGAGGATTGAGCTAGATAAGTTTTGAGTCCCTTTCAACATTAAGCCTCCTTTAAGTATAATTACCTTCTTCAGTGGGTTCATCTTGAGTTGTGGCAAGAAGTAGCAGTCATTACTCAGTGTTAAAAATATATTTAACTTTCAGCTATGGTCACATTAGTAGAGCAAAACAATTACATAAATTTGATGAAGATGAAAAAAACCATTGATTAAATTTGTACTTGATATAAGGCATTGTACTATGCTAGGGATGTAAAAACAAAAACTAAAACAGTTCCTGCCCTCAAGGAGTTTGCCTACTCTGGGAAGTATGACATATGCACAGTTCAGAAAATGCAAAGGACTTTTAGGAGTGATGGTACACTAATTGAGGAGATCAGGAAAGATTTCCTAGGGTGAGTGAAGGTAGAAAGTGAGCTGAGCCTAGGAATTCCAAGTCAGTAAGTATTTACCTTGTATCAGGTGCTGTGCCACGCTCTGGGGATATAAAGAAAGGCAAAAACAGTTCCTGCTTTTGAGAAGCTCGCAGTCAAATGAGAGAGACAGTATGCAATTTATAGGAAGCCAGAGAGAATGAGGAATCAAGTATGACACTAGGTTGTGAGGCCGGTGACTGGAAGGATAGCGGTACTCTCGGAAGATGGGAAGGTTTGGGGAAAAGATGAGTTCTATTTTGAACAAGTGTGACTCTCAAAAGGCAAATTATAGTAGGATAGTGATTCTGTAAGTAGAGGGGATTGATGGGAGAAATGCTGTGAAGTAAAAATCAATCATACTTGGCAACTGATTGGCTTTATGAATTTTAGGAGAGGGAAGAATCAAGGAAGAGCCAAAGGTGTGAACCAAAATAACAGCTATTCCCTGGGTCACTTGTATTTCATTTGGGAACTGCCACTTTTTTCTCCTTGAGGGAAGTAAGTAAAAATAGATATCAGATCACGGGATTTTTTATCTGGAGGAACCTTGGAGGGTATCTCCTCTAACCCTGTCATTTTACAGATGAGAAAATTGCAGCCCAGAGAGTTGTCATTTGCCCAAGGTCATACAGCTAGTATGACCTTAGAAATCCTGGATGAAAAACAAGGTCCTTTTACTTCTAGTCTATTTCTCTCCTCCCACACCACTTTGCATATACATCTGTTCTGTGAAGTCACTGTAATTCCACACTGTCTTAGACTGTTCCAAGCCAAAGATATATATATATATATATATACACACACACACATATATAGATACACACACACACATATATTTTTTTCCATTTAAATGCCTGCTTGGCTTAGATTATTTACTTTCCCTGTGAACAGACCTATATGTGTATAGATAGAGGTGTAGGGGTAGTGGGAGCAATTAAGTATTTTTGTTTAAAAAACTTTTCTTTTAAAAAATGAAACTGAATACTATATAATTGTAATGATCAAGCTTGGCCCAAGAGAAGAGGTGAAAAATGTACCTCCCTTTTTTTTCTTTTTGCAGAGGTGGGGGACTCTAGTTGTGTAGCACTGAATGTACCAGGAGACTTTATTGATGCATTGCTTAATTTTGCGGAACTGCTTTTTTTTCCTCCTTATGGTTTTTATTCTTTGTTAACAAGGGATGATTTTGAGGGGTAGGGAAGTTGGGCAGGATATTTTCAGAAACGAAGGTAATAAAAAGACATAAGATAACAAGCTTTTTTAAAAACAATGGTTGTTTCTAGAGAGTAAGCTGAAACAATGTGCTACAATACAGTTCTCAATTTAATCTTCCTTTCTAGTCTTCTGGATTTGGGGTCTGCCTAGGGTCAACAGGAAATAAGAAAGTAAATTGGAGTTAAAAGGAAAGAAGCTTGCAGCCCTAGCAAGAGCAAAACGTTAGCTCTTGGGAACAAGGGCTGTTTTTTTACTTTGTCTTTTCACATTCCCTTTGCCTAGCATAGGACCTGGCACATAGAGTAGGTGCATATAGGGTTGGATTAGAAAATGACATGTGGCCAAATCATTTTTGTTTGACCTTATAAAACTTGAAAACTTGAAAAAGTTCTATATTTTCTACTAAAGCCATAACAATAAATCATTTCTTTATTAACTATGCTACATACTATTTTATATGGTAGACTAATGTTTTCAGTAAGATTGACCAAGTTAATTATGACAACTGGCATTTACTCAATGTTTGTCCATTTATAAAAAAGAAAAAACATACACACACATATATATATACACACACGTGTGTGTGTGTGTGTACATAGAGATCTCTCCATGTGTTTGTGTGTGTGTGTGTGTGTGTGTGTGTGTCTTATTTTCACTAGGTGGCTGCCAAGCAGTGTGAGATGAAATGATGTACTACTATGGAAAAAATGCTGCAGTAGCTCAGGGTCATGAAAATGTCTTCAATTTTAGTTGTATACAGCAGAGTTAACCATTCAAAATTTAATTTAGGGTAATACAAAAGTGAGACCAGGGCATGTTTTTCTAGCAAGTCTAGTCAAAATCCTAAGAAACACATGACTCATTTTAGACAGGTAAACACTAGAAACCCACAGGTATAATTTGGAAGACTGATCCCTGATTGGTAATTTTGCCTGCAGGTTCACATGTCCTGGTGTGTTGATCCTGGTTACTATTTTGATGTGCATTGAATACCATGAAGGGCATGGCTTACTTTTGGATTAACTTTAATAGTTATCTTTATTAAAATTTTGTTCAGCTGTGAAGGGTCTGGTCCTTTCTCACTTAAAGTACAGTTGAAAACCGGGATTCTAACCCTCTCTTTGTACTAATTAATGGTGTGACCTTAGGTCCGTCACTAAAACTCTGTTATCCATAGTTTCATAATCTGAGAAATGAGGAAGGGTGAACTAACAGATATCTGAGGATCTCTTCTAGTCCTAACATTTGTGATGCTGTGGTTCTCTGTTTCTGAGTCTACATGATTATTTCTGGATGTTTGAATCACTTTAATTGGATAAGAGAGTTTTGTGGTAGTGGTGAAAACAAATACCCAGAACCAGTTAGCAAAGTTGACTGAGGAATAAAAACTGTTCTTAATATAGACATTTATGTTTGCTAAATTAAACCATACTTGATGATATTTGGAGGCAACAAGAAGTAAAATAAGATACTTCTCACTATTCTTTCCATAGTCCTAATACGGCACAGATGTGATCATAAAATCCATATGCAGCTTCACTATTATAAGTTTCTATTAGAAAGAAAATGTTAAGATAAAACCTAATTAGTAAATTAAGCTTTCAGCATGTTTTAGACAGTACAGTGTAATAGAAACAACTATATTTTGTGATTCCTTCTCCCAGTTGTTATCTTTACCATCATCTAAGTGTGTTTACAAGTATAACTAGACCTCTACAGAGAATCTGTGTATTTATCTAATGTATCTATCTAGAGACTCTTCTAACACTTTGTGTGTGTGTGTGTGTGTGTGTGTGTGTGTGTGTGTGTGTAATCACGATGAGATTTCTATAGCTCCTGTATTTTAAAAATGCGTCTGCCAAACTGTCCTCTAAAAGTCATTAGTAGAATGGACCATTTTTAAATTAATAGTCAAAAATAAGTTGTACAAGAAATCACTTATTTTAGTGGATGGAGGATCACCTTGGGGTCAGGAAGACCCAAGTTCAAATCTAATTTCTGACACATATTAGCTACATGACCAGAAGTTGTCACTTAATTTCTCAGTCTTCCCATCAGTTTTCCAAGACTGTAAGTTAAAGACAAGTTGCAAATCTGAATTGGTAGAGATAGTTTCTACATTGAGAATTCTCTGTAGTGATGCCATCACAGTTCCAGACCAAAACTATATTAAACTAATATACCAAATTGAGCAGTACTGTGAACTTTTGAGTGATTATATTAGTTCTAATTACTGAATGATGTGGACACACTGCCAGAAAATGACTTAATGCATATCAAGTACCAGCTCAAGAAATAGAGAACTTCTGGTTTCGTTAAGTGCTGAGAATAAAGGTGGTTTTGCCAAACAAATAAGTTAGGTGGTTATTGAAAAAAATTGCCCACTGATGAAAATTAATTCCATTTGGGAGTCTTTTAAAAAAAAAAAAGATCTTTTCTTTTAACCCAACCTAGGACAATTTGCTTTCTCTATGTATATACTATGAAGTGTGTGTCAGCGGTGCAGTAGTTATCTCTAAGAAAAACAACCACATATTGCTATGCCACCTGCTTGAGGTTTGGAAAATTAACATTGAGTGTAATACAGACTTTGATCCAGGGATTTTTTTCTCTGAGACATTTACATGAAAACAGAACCTTTGGTTTTCATAACTCATCTGTTCCTACTGCTTATTTCCCACCTGAACTTATCATAATCCACCATGAGGGACATTGCAGCTGGTTGCTGTGGAATTGATTGACACCAAATAAAAGATTATGACTTCAGGTGGAGATTAAGCAGAAGGAGCAGATCATTTCTTCAAGATGCAAGGCCAAATTCATTCAGAATTCAATGTATGCGTAAGTCTTTTGTTGATAGTAATAGGAACCATAGCCATGGATTTGGAGAAGAACAAATAAAAAAATAGCAGCCCTTTGAGAATACTGGGGCTTTAACCAAGAGTAAAAAAATAGAAGAGGGAGTAAAATTCAAAATAGAATTGTTTCAGAAGAAAAGGTTGTAGTTTCCGTGACATACTGACAGTTTAGGAGATTTTGTCATGAGCAAGGTGACGTTTCCTTATAATAAAGGCAATATGGTATTAATCTGAATGTGGCATACACTCCTTCCCTAATCCCTTCTCCATCACCCAACCCCCGACCCCAATTCCCCCTCCAAAATCTGGCTTGTGTGAAATCTTAGCATAGCCTAGTCACACTCTTAGTAGATAGAAGAGAGGATGACAACATATGTGGAGATTGAGAATAAGAGAATGATACTTTTAAGTAGCAAAAATAAAGAAAGCAATGATGTTAGAAATAAAAAAAAAAGATAAACAAATGTACTAGTAATAATTTCATAGAATATTTTTTGTAGTGTCTATTTTTTTGTCCTTTCAAAGAGATGTCATTTTTGAGGCAGCCTATTATGGTAATGGTATGGACCAGCATGACAAGTGTAGCAAATGAAAGAATATGTACTTTTGATGTATTTCTTGCCCCCTTCTGGAATGTATTGTCAACATCTCTTTCTCATTCTCCCCAAATCCTTTCACACTATGAGAACCAACCAAAATGTTAGAGGGTTTTTAAGTGCATTTTCTTATCTCTAGGATTTAAAATTTAAGTCCTGATTATAAATATCCTGTAAATTGTGCATATGAAGAGTGCTTTGTCTTTTCAAGATTAGTATCTTATAACTGTAGCTTTTCTAATGATTCAGCTAGTGGTAAAATAGACTGTTTCTGTGCGTTCCATAACCCACACCTGTATTTATTTGTTCATCAGTCATACCACTGTATATGTTGAGGCTTGGTTCCTTGCCCTGAGGGCAACACAATAAAAGTTATTTCCTCCTCACCTGTGTATTTCTGAAAGAGGATTTAGTTATATTAGAAAATGTTCATTCCATCTTCTCAGAGCTATACTATGTCAGCAATTGCACATTTAAAATTTTATATAAAGTATCTTTGTGAAACAAAAATTTAATAAAATTTTATTTTCAGAGAAACCTTATGAATGTACATAAATCTAAATGAAATGGCATCTGATATTTAATTAGCTAAAATATGTATAGGCAGTTAGCCCAAGAAACGTGGCTAGATCACCTATTTTAGTAGTAGTTCACTGTCAACCCTGTATTTGCTGCAGTTTGCTAATTAGGTCAAAACATATACAAGATCACCAGAATTTTTACAGCCCTCCTTCTTCCATCAAGTTCCCAGATAGTAAAATGAATGAAATTAGTGTTCATTCTTTTCTATTCACCTGGCATAAATCACTGTTCTCCCTGGTGAGTGAACAGATGGCTGCTTATAAGACTTCTCCTGTCAACTGTCTAGTCTGTTCATCATTATTGTTGCATCTGTAAATACTTGTTGGTGAAAAAGTCACTAAGTTAGATAACATCTCACCATTATTACTCATTATTTTCTCACACTATAGTGAAAAGAGCACTGGACATAGAGACAAGGAACCTGAATTTATGGCCTGACATCGCTCTTTATTAACTGTGTGAACTTGAACTAGCCCCTGCATTTCTCTCTGGTCCCACTTTCCTCAGCTGTAATATCCTCATTGAGCCTGGATGATCTCTAATGCCCTTTCCCATTTTAGATTCTATGGATATACTTGGGAATATACATTAAAATCTAAGCCCCTTTGGAATTCACATACAAAAAGCACAACCATAGTATCAGTTTGGTTAATCCCACATCCAGTGAGTTTGTAAATTGTAATAGTTAAATGTGATAATTTGTATTGGTTTTGCAATCTACATTTTAATTTTTGTACAATTTTTTTTTCAGATATTCTTGGAACAGAAGATCTTGCTGCAGATACGCCTGCCAACAATGGTGTGAGATTTTACCCCTGGACTATTGATAACAAATACTATTCTGCAGACATCAATCTGTGTGTGGTGCCAAATAGATTCCTCGTCACAGCTGAAATTGCAGAGGCTGTCCAGGCTTTCATTGTTTGCTTTGACAGCACCCAAGTAAGAACTTGTATTTTCATGGTCCTTGTAAGAGACCTTGTTGGTTTACTTGGTGTTCTTTATATTTTTTAGTGGGGACAGGATGGGAGCAGGTTTGATACAGACCATCTTTTAATGTGTACTTTTTGATATTTTCCCCAAGAAATCTGGTCTTGACAGTGTTTCATCATGGCTTCCATTGACAGAAGAATGGCTTCCAGAGGTGATGATCTTGGTTTGTGACAGAGTGTCTGAAAATGGTGAGATGCTAAAATGGTACACGTTTGCAAATTTCTTGGTGTGCAGAGTATGAGCATTTCCTTAAATTAAAATGCTGTATAGTATATTGAAGGCTCTATATTTCTGACAGTTTTTAGCTAGCCAAAGGCTTTTTGGAAAAGTATGAATTATTTGAAAATGAGCCTTTTAAAAATTTTCATTCATTCAGATATCTTTAGTTTCATTTGTATATATGTAGATATACTTATGTCTATATAGATCTCTGTCTCTAGATATATGTGTAATTTCCCTATTTTAAAACTTGTCATTAAGGAGGAAAATTAGAGAAGCCTGTACTTTGGTGGCATTTAGTGTTTTATGTTCATACACATATTTTTTACTTCTTTCTTTAGGTGTAAACCGACCAAAAGCTCAAGAATGGTGCATCCAACATGGCTTTGAGTTGGTAGAACTTAATCCAGAAGAATTACCTGAGGAAGATGGTAGGTGGTTATAATATACATCTGCTTCAGTAGAAAACAGCAATGTAAGGTAGGCATGAGAGAATATAAATACATTCTCTCATGTGGCAAGAGTCACAATGAAAATCAGAAAGCTTTCTTCATTTTTAACCTGTTTGAAAGACTTAGAATAAATAATAATTCATTCACTTGACTGTCAATAATTTTCAAAAAGTTCCCTTGTTTAGGCTGAATTCATGGAGTAGACCCTTTCTTACCCTTTTTTACAAAAAATGCTAAAGTCTGCCTCTTCATAATGGGTTTTGTTGAGCTGAGGTTCCTCTCCACCCCCTCATTTCAACCTGTAGCAGCTGAGGACTGAATTCCTAAAGTGACCCTAGGACTGTCGTACTTACACTTATTTGTTCTTTTGGATCTCTTAGAGCCAAGCAAACTTAGCATGGTTTCTCTGAGATGGTAGCTCTGGTTAAAGGAGATTTTAGGAAAAACCATGGATGCAAGGGCATGTAGGTTTTGGACAGTGTAGGAAATTGGCCCTTCCTAGTATCCAAAGGAGGATTTCACATACTACAGTATCATCAGAATTTAGACTCTGTATTTTCATTATCATCCAAAAATATTTCTTGGGTTCCAACTGTATATAAAATACTGTGCTAGCGGCTGGGGATAGGAAGAGGTGCCAACAAGTTTGTAATAAGTTTAGCTGGGATACTAGGGTAACGTGCTAACTGCCAGATGAGTAGTATGGATAACAAGCACTGGAGGAGTAAAGGGCCTGAGGGGTCTAATAAGGCTTCACCGTGGAGGTCGAAGTTGTACTGGACTTAGACAAAGGTAGTTCTTAACTGGAGCCAGGGGGGAGAAGGGAATTATAGATAAGAGCAGTGGGAACAAAGGGGAAGGAACAGAAATGGTCCTGGTGAGGAGGGGACAGGAAAGAAACCTGTCTGGCTAGAATAGTCGCTGTTTTAGAGGAGCAATGAGAAATGAGGTTGGAGAGGCGTACTGGGGCTAAGTTATAGAGAATGTTGAATAGCAGACTGAGGAATATGTAGGGGATCAGACAGACCTCATGAGGGTTCCTTAGGAAGTTGGTATGAAAATAGGTGTTTCTAGAATCCCTCTGTACACCAATTTATTTTATGATGTTTTCCAAAATTTACTCTCCTTGAGAAGAAATATGTTGTCAGATGGTGGCAATACAAAATTGAAGTGAAAGATCTAGGCTATTTTTCTCAAATTCTAAAAAATATTGAAGATGGAGATTAACAAATAAAACAGTACCTTCTTTGTCCTTTTTAAAACCTCCCTGAACATGTGTTCTGTTATTAAAATGTGAATGTTTCTTCTGTTAGAATTTTATTATCACACCAACCTCAAGGCTCAACACTTGTCTTCTCTTATTTTAAAATGATATTTTCTTTTAAAATTTCAATTCATTTATACCATACCCTGTTTCTACCTAAAGCTCTGAGCTCCCAATCACCTTCAAATTAATAACAATTCTAATGTTGGAAACCAGATCCTAACTTTCTGGTTCATCCAACACGTATGTAACTGAAATGACAAGATAGGTAGCCATTGTGTTTAGAAAGCTATGTAGTTTTAGTAACATAAACCTAAAAAGAGGAGCTTCTTTAACAGGATGACTTTGATGGGTTGGTTTAATTGTGTTGCTAAGATTGCATCTATATTAGGCAATAGTATCGAGACTAATGACCAGCCAGGACGTTGGAGTTTTAAGTGGTTGTATTGTCTGCCTTCCCACCTTGCTCAAAACATTTCCAGAAAGAGGTATAAAACAGCCTCAGAGTTTCAACAGCATGCTGAAATACCTTGTCTATTGTGGCTATACTAATCCACTGCCTAATAGTGCAAACAGTTCTCAGCTTTCAAACCAGCATGGCTTTTTGTTTCTGACTTTTACTGTTTTTGTTTTACTAATCATCTGGTTTATTGGTCCCCTGGTTTATTCATTCACTAGGTCTGAAAGTACTTAACTAATACTGGAAATATTTGCAGTGTGTCAACTGGGGATATTATCAGACCTACATAAACTTCTCAGCATGGTCAATCTAAGACATTTTTTTGTTTGTTTTTTGGTAAGGCGATCAGGATTAAGTGAGTTGCCCAGGGTCACACAGCTAGTAAGTGTCAAGTGTCTGAGGCTGGATTTGAACTCAGGTCCTCCTGACTCCAAGGCCGGTGCTCTATCCACTGCACCACCTAGCTGCCCCAGTCTAAGTCATTTTTTGCCACTATCCTTTTGAACTTCTAGCTTCTTGAATGCTAGGATTTGATGAATTTCACAGCTACAGTGAATAGATATAAGTTTTATATTTTGTGAGATATCCTAAATACCCTTTTTCAGGAAAAGATCTTTTTAAACTTTTCATTATTGTCTTCCTAGTAACATGGTACCTAGATATATTCTCATTTTTTCTTGAAAAGGTAGTTCTGTCTTATTCTTTTCCAACTCTGTACATTTTTCAAACATTAACCAGTTTCTTCATAGAAGTAAAACATTAAGAGGGATCTCAGAAGTCGTTTAGTCCATCCTCCTTTCCAATATAGGAATCCTTTGTACAACATTCCCAAAAGATAGCCATTGAGCCTTTGTTTGAACGCTTTTTAACTTTGGGAGGTAGGCCATTGCATTATTAGACAGCTATTTGTTAAAGTTCTTCCTTGTCTTGGCTGAAATTAGCTTCCTCTTAATGGTCTTGATTTTTGGCTCTGGAACAGAAAAAAGTCTTTTTTCTCTTCCAAATGGCAGCCCATCAGCTATTTGAAGATCTTCGTAATACTCTGCCCAACCACCCTGCTGTAACCCGAATTGGATTTTTTTCTTCTCCAAAGTTAATTAGCAGTTTCCTTGAAACATTATTTCTAGCAACCTGACCATTATGGATGTGTTCTGTCTTTTAAAATATGGTATCTGGCACTGAATGTAATATCTCAAATGTGGTCAGACTATCAGTGAGTACAGTGGGCCTATTATCTACTTTAAACTGAACAATATTAATATTGATTTAGTCTCAGATTATATTAGCTTTCTTAGCAGCAGCAACTGTGTTAACTTCCTTTCTTTTTTTCCACATGAACTACTGTCAAGTTAGGCCTTGCTTGGCCTATCCTTAAGCAGCTACTTCTTTTCAAACCTAAATTATAGATCTTTACATTAATCCCTGTTACATTTCATCTTCTTGGTTTGTGCCTATTATTACATCCTTTTAAGATATTTTTGAATTCTTCTAAAGAATTAGTTTTGTATCATATGTAAATTCAATAAGCCTATTTTCATTTGAAGCTTTGGTAAAAATGTTGGGCCAGTAACTGGGCCCTATGGCATGCCATACCTTTAGAGATCTCCCTTCCTGTTTTCTCTTTTTGAATATGGGTGTTTAATCACATGAGAACGCTTTCAAATGTTAGTCTTTTCCTTCTATAATCATGAAATTATAAATCACTGAAAGTACAAATATTTCCATTAAGTTAGCTATTTTATATTTGTTATCTAGATCATATTTTTTTTTCTTGAAGATATACTTTATTGATGCCTGTTGTTTTTACATCCTAGTTTTCCCATGCACACATGCAAAATGAGCCTTCTGTTATAACAGAAAAAATAGTTAAGTTAAACCAGCTGGCGCAATGTCCACACCTGGCAAACTGCGCAGTGGTCCACGTCTGTCATCTCTCATGTCTTTACCTACAGGACATCATGTGCATTTCCTTATCTTTTCTGTGGGACTATGGCTGGTCACGATGGTTATTGCAAGTTCACCTTCTTTGTTTAAGTCCTTCTTGTTGTGTGGATGTTCTCTGGGGCTCCATTTTATCCTGTATTGGTTCATATAAATTTTCTCATGTTTCTCTGAGTTCCTCATCTTTGTCACTTCTTATGGTGTTGTAGTAGTCAGTTTACATTTCTGTGCCATAGGTTTTTCAGCCATTCCCCTAGAAACCTAATTTCTGCCAAATTGCTTTTCAGCTTTCCCAGTAGTTGTTGTAAAATAGGGAATGCTTCCCTATGTAATTTGTTTTAAAGTTAACAGCATCCTAATGAAATGTGACTGTGATGACTATCCCATTGTTTAAAAGAGGATCCCTCAGTGTCCTATTTTTTGTGTATTGTGTCCTTTTGTTTCTTTGTTACAATGACAGGTTCTAATGACTTTACTTGCCACGTATTAAATCTTTATTTTTTGATCAGAAAATACTTAGTTAAGCACTTTCCATTACTAAGTAGTGACCAGCTACGTGGCATGGTGGATAGAATGCTACATCTGGAGTCAGCAAGACCCAAATTTGAATCCATCCTCAGACACTGTCTAGCTGTGTGATCTTGGGCAAATCATTTAACCTATCTACCTCAGTTGCCTCATCTGTAAAATGGGGGTGATAAAATATACCTCCCAAGTGATTGTAAGGATAAAATGGGATAACATTTGTAAAGTGCTCTGCCAGCCTTAAAATGCTATGTAATGTTAGTTATTATATTGTTACCATTTATCTCTCTGAGAACCTACTGGATTCATTGCACTATATTAGATGCTTGGGTTTACTCACTGAGGAAAGGACAGAGTCCCTACCTTCAAAGACCCTTCAGTCTCTCTCTAGACAGTTTTTATTATTGCTTCTGTTAGTAGCTAAAGGTCTCGAAGTCCTGGGGATAGCTGTCTTGCATAGAATATCATTGTCCATTATATCAGTCATTTGTGTGTGACTCTTTGTGATTCTGTGGACCATACTGTTCATGGGTTTTTCTTGTCAAAAATACTGGAGTAGTTTGCCATTTCCTTCTCCAGTGGATTGAGGCAGACAGGATGAGTGATTTGCCCAGGATCACAGAGCTAATAAGTGTCTGAGACCGGATTTGAGCTCAGGTCTTCATGACTCCAGATCCAGTGGTCTATTCACTGGATCACCTAGCTGCCACAGAGAGGACTGTACCACGTGAATCACTTTATGGGGTTTAGTTTACAGAATAGTCTTGTCCGTAGTGGAGTAATCTCTAAATTTGCTTGACAATCAGTGCAAAGTATCAATTAGATTTACTTATGTATTCAGCATTTGCTGGGCACCTGCTATGTATAAGGTAGTTATAAAAACTTTTTTAGTTATACATATAACATAATTTAAGTAAAATGTGGTTTTTCTCTCCTTCAATTAGATGACTTCCCAGAGTCTACGGGGGTAAAGAGAATCATACAAGCCTTGAATGCCAATGTCTGGTCGAATGTAGTAATGAAGAGCGGTAAGTAACTGCACTGAAAGGAGTCTATATCTTCTGTTTCTGAATCCATTAAAAAATGATATGTTTTAATTTTGCTAACCTGTTTGGATAAGAGAAAGTTTAGTTCCACTCTGGTCCCCAGTTGTAGAAGAGACAAAAGTAGCATTTCTGAGAGCTTTGCACATGTGTATAGTTGTTTGTTCATTCAGCTAATATTTCTTGGGCACTCATGTTCAGAGGTCTATGGTAGGCCCTGAAGGAGATCCCAGAAAAATGTGAAATAGGTCTCAGTACTCTAAAACATATAGTCTAAGGAGACAAGGCATAAATATAAACAAGCGAGTAATGATAAAGTATGGTGTAAACTGAATGCAAAACCAAAATAGTTATTGACTATGAGCGTGATAGTTGAGAAAAAAAAGAATCAATATGGGCTGGAATAGTCAGGGAATACTTCCCAGACATCTTGAACTGAACTTTGGAGAATAGGTGAAGGGGTTTTTTTGTCTTTTTTTTTTTTGTCACAGCCTTTTGCCAATATCCTTCCCACTCCACCATTGAATCTTCCCTTGTAACAAAGAAAAAGTCAAACCAGACCAAACTGATCAAAGTAACTGGATGTGACAGCATATGCTCTGTTCAATACCCTTAGTCCTTCTCCTCTTTATTGAGAGGAGGGAAGTATCGCAGTGTCTATTTGCTGTGACCAAGATTGTTCATTGCATTTAACATAAGTTGAATTGCATTTTAGTGTTTCCATTTATATTTTATTGCAGTTATTGCATCTATTTTTCTCTTGATTCTGTTTTGTTCTCTCTGTATTGGTTCATACAAGCCTACCCTTATTTCTTCCAATTCTTCATGTTTATTGCTTCTTACCATGGAGTTGGTGGAATTTTAATAGGTTGAAAGGAAGGGCGAAGAGATTAAGAGAAGTCTTGGCATCCAGAAAGAGCCTAATGTATTTGGGGAATAGAGTAGATTGCCTCTTGTGGAGTTGAGGTTTCATGCTCGGTAGAGGTAAGAGTAGTAGCAGGGTGAAGATGAGAAGACGGAAAGTCTTGAATGCCAGAATGAGAACTTGGGACCCTATCCTGAAGGGAAGGAGTAAGGTATTATAGAGGTTTTGGAATTGATTGGTGACATGAAATGACTGTTGTAGGAAGCTGAATCTGGCAGCACTCTGTGAGATGGAGTAGAGTAGAGAGAAGCCTGTAAGCTAGAAGCATGATCCCAAAGCTGCTAGGGGAGTCTGATCGTGATCTGAAGAAGCCCTGGCCTAAGGCAGTTTTAGTGGAAATGGAGAAAAAGGGATGATTAGAGAGATGATTTTGAAGTTATGAAATGCCTGGCTTGTCTAGGGCATACTAGCCTCCTCTTTTAGTCTTCTTGTGATCTTTTCCTATCATACTCTAATAACCTTTTTAGTCTAGTACTGAGTTGCCTTTAAACATATTCTGAGCAAACATATTCTGTGTATACACCAGAAGGGAATAAAAACCAAGATCTTCCTTTGCCCTGGAAGCCCTTTGTAAAAATATAATTTGTTAAAGGGAATAATCTCTTTCAGTTCTGATAAAATGTCTGCTCCACATCCCAAGGACTACTTCTAGTTGTAAAACTAGAGCATTTCACCATGTTCTTCAGTCACTTCAGGGTGAAGTGAAACTCAGGTTCTTTCAGCTGAACTTTTACATGGGACCATAGTGTGCCCAAGATCTCTTCTGTCTTCTGAATTTGTTAAAGCTCTGTCTGGCACAAAGTAAGTATATCAGAATTGAAAATGAAATGAACCTGCATCACGCTTTCTTTATATGGAGGAGTGCTAGCTTCCTGGATAATCTTTGGGAGTTTTTAGTTGCCTTTGTGTTCTGTAGTGTTAGAACACTGGATTTCCTTAGCTTCCGCCTATTTTTTTTTTTTACCCATTTTATTAATTTTTAAGTGCGTGTAAATCTTTTCGGTACTGAGTCTTTAAAAAACAAAACAAAACACAACATAGTTTTGAAGATATAATGGTGTTTTTCTCCTAAAATGCTTCATTAATTAACGTGGCTATTCTTTTTGTGTTATGTAAACTGATATTTGTATGAACAGTCAAGGAACATGTGGTACCTAAATAACTTCATGGAAATCTTGAACTTTGCACAATATAGGTTCTAGAGCCTTGTAAAACTAGTTTAGGCAAAGACCAAGCTGACGTACAAGATTCCAATTCTGTTACATACTTTAAAAACTTAATTGCCATGTCAGGTAGCACTGAAAATACAAGAATTTGACTGAGTTTTCTGTTTTTGCAGTGTATTGGGATCTTAATTGCTATTGAAAGGGAAAGTAGTGCTACATCAGAATATTTAGAGTTAATTCAAAACTTGGAGACAAAGTGGCTTCCTCCCTACTTTCCTTCTCCTTTGCTTTGCCACCAAATAAAATATATGTTTAGTAAGACATGTTCCCTGAAGGAGGATTTGTGGTATAAGGGCCAGCCTGATTCATTAGAGGCTGGGTCTACTGGCTAGTTTTTTCCCCTAGATTTTTTCCTTCTCTTCTATCTCTTTATATATAACCTATTAGGATATTCTGTTTTTTTTCATTTTTAGTGCCATTCCCCCAGAAGCGTAAGGCATTATTTTATTCTTAAAGCAGTGTCCTCCTTTATTCATCTTTTCTTTTTTGGGGGGGGGGCAGCTGGGGTTAAGTGACTTGCCCAGGGTCACACAGCTAGTAAGTGTCGAGTGTTTGGTCTGAAGCCAGGTTTGAACTCAGGTCCTTCTGACTTCAGGGCCAGTGCTCTGTCCACTGCACCCCCTACCTGCCCCTATTCATCTTCTGAAGAGTCTCTGATGACCCAAGTTCTGGGCCAGGTTCTGCCACTGAGTGGCAGTGTGCCTTTCATTGAATCTTGGGTCAACTTCATTCTGTACCTTCTCTGTCCCCTCTCTCCAATCTCCCTCCCCTGCTTCTGATACCAGATCCAGGTGTGAATGTGAAGTCCCTAATTTTGTTGCTGAGCCATTTGTTGTCTCATATAGAGAAGAGTGGGAGAAAAGGGGCTCAGTGTTATTAAAACTGACTGGAACCCAGAAGTTAAGGCCACTTGATCATGCTAGGAAATCAGTCACAGCAAGAAAAGTGATTTGCAAGATTGGAGGATTTCTCTCTAGTGTATTTGAATCAAAATTCATTCTCTCATTTCCTTTTTTCCCTTCTCCTTAGTCCCAGGAAATCAAGGGACTCAATTATGTAACTAAAATGAAAAAGATTTGGATGGGAAGATTGTATACAAAACTCATTTCCATCCACCCAGATTTCTGTTGTCTAGAAATGCCTCTAGCCTCAGAGAAGTTGGGAATGAACTCTCTGATGGAATGGTGGCTTTAAGGAGCAAGGATCTAAAATCCTTTCTGAGCAAACCAAAGAAAATGCCTACCAGTTCCATTAACCAGTGTTCTTCTGGGTTTCTTAACTGTTAGGGCAATTAAATTCTTATGCTCCTTTTTGTTTGTTTGTTTGTTTTTTTAATTTTTAATTAATTTCTTTTGAATTATGAACAATCACTTCTATAGGCTTTTGAGTTTTAAATTTTTCTCTCCCTCCTTCTCCACTTCCCAAGACGGCAGGCTATACATATACATTCCTATTAAACATATTTTCACATTGGTGATGTTGTAGGTAAGAATTAGAACCAATAGGACGAACCACCTTTCTGGTGAGAGAGGAAACAAAACACGACAGAAGAAAAAAAGTAGCAAATATTATGCTTTGATCTGCATTCAGACTCTGTAGTTTGTTTTTCTTTGTGGATAGCATTTTCCATCATGAGGCCTGTGGAGATGTCTTAGATCCTTGTATTGCTGAGAAGGGTTAAGTCTATCAATATTAGTCATCACACAATGTGGCTGTTACTGTGTGCAACATTTTCCTGGTTCTGCTCAGTTCACTCAGCTCTTATGCTCCTTGAAATAGGTTAATACCCTTCCCCCAGAAAATCTTTGACAACACATTGATCCCTGATAGTCAGGCCCAACTTATTTTGCTTTTCTGTTTGTATGCTTCGCATGTAGTAAATGCTTAAGAAGTGCTTTTTCATTCATCTGATCCCACACTGTTTTCTGTGAAATATCCCCCCTTCCAGTTCTCCAGGGATCAAGTTTCTAGCTCTAAATTCTCTGATCCTGTGACTAAAAGATCAAGGAAATTCACTTTTACTCACAAAAGAATTTAAAGGGATTTTCAATGGAAAACATCTAGTTTAAATCCATTATGCGGCAGATGGGAAGCTAAGGCCCAGAGAAAGGAAGTGGCAGAACTCAGGACTCAATTCCGTGTGTGTGTGTGTGTGAGAGAGAGAGAGAGAGAGACAGACAGACAGAGAGAAACAGAGAGAGAGACAGGGGCAGAGGCAGAGACAGTCCAGATGCTGTCCCAGTTCTCAGTGTAGTACAATGGAAAAATGCTGGCTTTGGCATCCAAGGACCTGGGTTCAAATCCTACCTTTCACACTTACTAGTTGTATGGGCAAGTCCCTTAACCTGTCTAGTTTCACTTTTCTCATCTTTGCAATGATGGGGTTGGATTAGAAGGCTTTTCTGTCCCTTCTAGTTCTGCTGTAGATCTGTAATTCTATGGATGGAGAAGTGAACACAGTGAAGCTAAATGATGTGCCTGGGGATGCCTAGCAGTACCTAATGATTTCACAGACTTTTGAAACCCCTCAGACTTGCCATTTAAAGAGACTGATTGGGGGTGATTATCAAATCAGAGAGACTTTGAGTTTATTTGCTTATTTCCTTTAAATAAACTCTTCCTTTAAGAAAGCTTCTCTGAAATGGTGTTGATAAAGCCAGACTGACTTCATCTCTTTGTCCCTGCACTTAATCCAAAGTACAGATAAGCCAGTTGAATAGTTAACGTAAGAAATATACGTACATTACTAATGAGTGGTGATATGTCTTATGATGTATAGTTTTACATTATTCTTTTATTTGGAGCCACAAGTAATTATTTTCCTATTTAATGCAAGTACTAGAATTTGCTCTCTTCCCAAATGCACATTGCTACATTCACACTGTAAGAGCCAGACAGGCTCTGCTGTTTCCCTAGCATTTGTAGGTAAACAAGTATTTCTCCAGAAGGAGATATGTTCTTTTCTGGTAGAGATTTCGTTTTGGTGGCCCCTTATAAAGTCTTAGTTCTTATACCCTGTGGCTCTCTCAGTTTGTAAAATTTCACAAGCCAAAGGACCCAGTCATATGCTCAGTTTGTTACAGGAGGAAATCTCTAGATATCATTGTGTATGTTGTAAAGGTCAGACTTCTTGAGAATTCTGCCTAAGTTTCCACTGTGCAATAAACAGATTATTACAAATGGTCCAGGAAGTGAATCCAAGTTAGAACTCCCTTTTCAACTTGACTGTGCTTTTGAAGAGACACTCTACATCAGCTTACCCACAGTATGACCTTCCCTTTAGATTTCCTGCCTTAAACTCTCTCCACCCGAAAGTCTTCTGGCTGCTGCTCAAAGGGGAGGAATGTAGATAAAATCTAAGCTACTAAGTTGAGTGACCCACAACCACTATTTGAGTCTGTGGGATGGTTTGTGGTCAAAGGCTGTACACGAAAGCCAGACATTTGCTTCCCTGTCTTTTATAATTATGATGATGAGAATTGTTTTCATGAATAGCTTTCACAAAATGTCTGGGTCATAAAAACATTGAACTAGTACAGAAGGGAATAAAGCTGTAATTTCCTGTCATGGTGCAATCCAAAGATACTTATTGATCACTCACTATGTTTAAGGTCCTATTCTAGGTGCTGTGCAAAGAGGTCTGAGATATAATTTCTGCCCTCAAGGAACTTATAATCTAGTTTTAAAGATGGGACCAAAAAACCCCAACAATAATGAAAAGTACCTTATTTAAGTGCTAGAATGGGAGAGCTGTTAGGTATCAGCAGTATATAGCTGCTAGTGGTCTCAGATACTTCCTGGCCCAGGCCTCCCCTTTTAAAAGAGGAAATGGGGCCCAGAGAAGCCATGACTCCCAGACAAGCCCCAGTCAATAAGGGCTGAGGGCATCCAATGGTGGCTTGGAATTACCAGCAGCTAGAGAAGGCTCTGCCCAGGTAGGTGTAGGGTGGGAGCTAGAATTTGAAGATTAACGATTTCAGAATGCATGCCTCAAAGGGAAGGGCAGAGGAAAGACCGTAGGTGCAGAATATTAAATCTTTGCTCAGATTTGGTCACGTTGGTTTTGCTTGGCTTTTTTTTTTTCCTGTTACAAGGGAGCATTTTATGGTGGAAGAGGGGTGGCATATCAGGAAATTGTCATAGTGGGGGTGAAAAACAAAAGGCATTAGTAAATCTTTTTAAAAATGCAGTGAAGGCATCATTATTGATCGCTACTTTGTTATACCAGTTGACTGTGGGTGAATATTTTTTGCTGCTGCTACTGATGACCATATTTTGAATTATGCTTTGTATAGCCCACAACGCTTCCTGTAGATTAGGTGATCAGTAATGAACGTTCTTTAATATATCAGTTTGTCAGTTGTGTATCTTAAGATCACTCAGTCATGAGACTTGGGTGTGAATCCTAGCTCTGCTAGTTTTTACTTGTGTTACTTGGGTCAAGTCACTTGCCCTCTCTGGGCCTCAGTTTCCTTATATGTAAAAAAAGGAAATGTTTGCACTAGATTACCTCTAAGGCCCCTTCCAGATCTAAAGTCAATTGCATATATAAAACATCTTTCTCTGGATAGCATTTTCCAAAAGGGGATTGATTCACTTAATATGAAAGACCATAGGCCAGGGCTTTGAGCCAGAAATGGTATTTTTCAAAAGCTGACATTTTCCTCATTTCTTGCTCAAGGTCACAAAGCAAAGCAGTGACTATTCACAAACATGAGAAGACAGGATTTTAATGTCTTACCTTTCAAGGATATTATAAGATCAAATAGCTACAACACACTTTTAAGATTTTTTAAAATAAAATTTGAATAGAAATGCAGTTTAAAAATTTTTCGTTGGTATCTTCTGTAAATCACCTTCATTTCCAACCATTTCCCTCCCCAATCCATCCCTTATAACAATAAAAAGGGATTCTGCAAAACCAGCCAACATATCATCTGATTGTGGTAGTATATATAGTATCTCACCTCCATAGTCCCCCACCTCTCCAGTAAATGGAGGAAAGTAAATTTTCTCATTTGTTCTTCTGGGCCAAGCTTGGTCATTATAGAAAACAATCAGTTTCATTTTTGTTGTTGTTCTTTTCATTTATATATTATAGTCTTTGTATATATTGTTTTCCCTGTTCTTCTTGCCTTCCTTTGCATTAGTTTGTCTTTTTCCATATTTTTGTCTTGCTTTATGGTTCTTAGGTGATACTAGCATGGTGCCTTGTACATGGCTCTCAGTAATGATCATTTGCTTTGATAGGCAAGGAGAATAAAAATGGTTAGTAATGTGTAAAGAATTATTCAAATGAGGGAGTCACTTTATTCTTTCTTAACAGAGTGGCCTGTGCCCAGTAAAGTCATAAATGAACGCTGCTGAAGTTCAGATCTTAGTAAATGAATTTTTGGTCTTTTAAATAAACTCCATTTTGAAATTCTGCCATTAATGTCTATTGGCTATTTTTAATTGATATGATAGAGAAACCACACCTACTTCTGTTAGACTACAATGTAAAATGCTTACTACACGATATTCAACTGTAAGCAATAATTGCAGAGTGTTAGGTTTCAAAAGCTCTGAATATTTGCTTTGTTTATCTAGTATTGTTTGATCTGCTATGACTCTACTAGGTGAAGATTAAGTAGGATTTGTGTGGTAGATATATCAGTTTTCTTACATGACAGCTTTATTTTAGGGCTTTGTTTTGTTTTTTTCAATGCTAAAGAGTTCATGATATGTTGATATTCCATCCCCTAAATACAGTGGCAGATGTTAATTTCCTGATCTAAGATAATTTTGTAATGAAAGTATACAGTAGCAGTAAAAATTTAAATAACAAAAAATTCTATCAGTCTCTTTTCTTCTGATTACTTTGAAAGAGGGATCTTCACTGGAAATTGGAAATTCAAGAGTTAAGTTTTTAAAGAAATGGGCTCTTATAGGCTTTTAATACTATTTAATACTGTTTTAATATTATTTAATACTTAATATTTAATTTAATACTATTTAATACTATTTTATTCAACTCTATTTTATTAATCTAGTGGTTTAGCAGAGAGCTGTCATGGTGTAGGGGGTTGTAGTGTCAAATGGTAATCCAGAGTCAGGAAAACCTGGGTTCAAGTCCTGCTTTGTCACATACTGACTTGGTGATCCTGGGCGAGACATTTAACCTCTCAGTGGCCCCAGCAAGTAAAATTCTTAAGTGACAGAGAAGGTGCTGATCACACTCACACTCAGAAGTATATAGCATAATGTGACTACTTTGAAGAGGAAAACTTTTATTTGGATATATAAGTTGTAATAGGTTTGTTTAAGAAAAGCAACCTCATTACTTCGTGGTCACACCTGGTATGTCTCAAGCCAAACAGAGGCTTCTCTCCATTCTTATCATCAAATGTGCTTTGCTCAATAAGATGAAGAGAAAGGAGGGCATATCCTGCTTTCATGAATCAAAAATAATGTGGTATAGCTAGACTTGGAAACCAAGCCTGTCACTTTGAGTAAAACCTTTTTTAATAGTGCTGTTCAAATTTTGTCCTTTTTGAGTATTTTTTTTTTTTTTGGAAAATAATTAATTAGGTCTTCTTCTAATTCTCCTATGACTTAATTTTTTTTTTATTTTTTTTAAATCCTTTTCAGTTTGCTAGGCAGAATAGAATGTAGGATAAGATTTTTATTATGGGAAAGTATAGGCTTCTGTAATGCTAGTTAATTCTTTTCTGGTAGAGTACTTTATTAAAGGATTCAATATTGTATTCATATCTAGGCCCTTTTCTTTCTTAACTGAGATTTCTTAGTTATGGTCAGTATTAAATTTGGTCATAGTTATTTTGTGGGTTGGAAAAAGAACATGCCAGAGGCAACAGCAGGTTATAAAAGGCAACCTGGAAAGACTTACATGATCTGATACAAAGTAAAGTGAGCAGAGCCAGGAGAACGTCGTAGATAGTAACAGCAATATTGTATGATGTTCATCCATGAATGACTTAGCTATTCTCAGCAATACAATGATCAAAGACAATTCTGGAGGATGTATGATGAAAAATGTGATCCTTCTCCAAAGAAAGAACTGATAGACTTTGAATGAAGATTGAATAATACTTTTTATAATTTTATTTTTCTTGGGGTTTTTTGTGTTTTCTTTCACAACATGACTAATATGGAAATATGTCTTGCATGACTGCATATGTATAACCTATATCATATTGCGTTCCTTCTCAATGAGGAGGGAGGGTAAGAGATTGAGGGAAAGAATTTGGAACTCAAATTTTTAAAAAATAGGGGCAGCTAGGTGGCACAGTGGATTAGAGCTCTGGCCTTGGAGTCAGGAGGACCTGAGTTCAAATGCGGCCTCAGACACATAATACTTACTAGCTGTGTGACTCTGGGCAAGTCACTTAACCAAAATTGCCTCACCCAAAAAAAGCAATTTAAAAAATGAATGCTAAAAATTGTTTTTACTTGTAATTGGGAAAAATATTTTTTAAAAGATTATAAAAGGCAGTTCTGTGGGGAATGGGGTAGGGAAAGAGGCAAGTTGGGGAGAAGGAATGACTTTTTAATTGTGGAAGAAGTTGAACTCCAGTTATAAGGACAAGTAAAGGTAAAGATAAAATATGACTATGGAAGATTTTATAAGATGTTGTGGGTATGCATTCTTGATATTCTAGGCCAATGTCCACTTCTAAAGAGTTGAAATGTAAGGCTTTGAAATTAGAATAGTTTGGTTCAGCTGTTCTGGAAAGCAGTTTAGAATTATGCCCCCAAAGCTATTGAACTATATGTACCCTTTGGCCCAGCAATACCACTGCTAGGCCTGCAACCCAAAAAAAATTTTTTTTTAAAAGAGGGAAGGGACCCATCTGTACAAAAAATATTTATATCTTTTTGTGGTGGCAGAGAATTGGAAACTGAGGGGATTCCCATCAATTGGAGATTAGCTGAACAAGTTATGGTATATAAATGTAATGGAATACTATTATGCTGTAAGAAATGATGAAGGGAATGATTTCAGAAAAACTGGGGAAGATCGTATGCACTGATACAAAGTGGAGTAAACAGGATCAGGAGAACAATCTATATGATAACAACAGTATTGTAAATAACAACTTTAAAAGACTTCTGAACTCTTATAAATACAATGACCAATCCAGAGGGCTCATGGTAAAACATGCTATCCATATCTTGATAGAGAAATAATGGACTCAGAGTCCAGATTGAGGCGTGTGTGTGTGTGTGTGTGTGTGTGTGTGTGTGTGTGTGTGTGTGTGTATTTGGCCGGGAGTGGGGAGACATGAGTAATGTGAGAATTATTTTTTGCTTTATTATACATGTTCATAACAAGCATTGTTTTTTTGCTTCTCCAGTGGGGAGAAAGGAGGGCAGGAGGGAGAAAATTTGGAGCTGAAAATAAAACTGAATTGAAAAAGAAAGTAGTATAATTTAATTTGGAAAAGATAAGAAAAAAGCTACAACTTAAATTTAAATATAATGTGGTAAGCACTTAATAAATGCTTGTTGGATTAGACCTGTGGAGTAAAAGGTTTATGTAAGTAAATATTGCCTTTATTCTATACCTAAGCTTCAAACAAAAAGCACTCTACCTCTCAGCTGTACTTTTCATGCATTATTTTGCATGATAGCTATTTGTATAGGTGTCTTATCCCTCTACTAGAATGTAAGCATCCTGAGTGCAGTGAATGGTTTTACTGTCTTAAAGTGTGGAATCTATATTTCTCTTTCTTCTCTCCATCTGCCTCTGCTGTCCCCAGGTTCCACTTGTCTCTCTGGTCCAAGCTATTCCTACATGGTCATAACTTAAGGAAGTAGGAGATCTTTTGGCCTATTGTTGATGATATAAAATTGTGGCAATATTTCCTAGGCAAAATGGAGAGAAGGTAGCATTGTACCCTGCCTTATCCCATCATTAGGTGGATCAATTTTCCAAATCCTTTCTTTCCTTTAGAACACCAAAGAAGAAGGTAGTTTTTAAAATGAGCTGTCTTATTTAAACAGTAATTTTCAATAGATTAACCATCCTTTCTGCACTGGATATATGAAGTCCTAGAAACACAAAAATATTTGGGGAAGTTTGTTTGTTTTTGTTGGATGGGTTTTTTGTGTTGATGTTTTTTAATTTCTGGGGACTTTGGGGGGGGGGGTGTCTCAGTTTAGGAGAAATGCCCAAAATAGTAATTTTATAAGAAATGCAGGTCACATACAATGCTTCTTTATTTCCCTAAGCATTGGACTGGACATCACAAAGACTACTGTCTAGATCCAGCCCTGCCATTAGGTCACTATGAAATGAGAGTTGGAGGAAATGATCTCAAAGGGTCTTTCCAATGACAAAATTATGGGTTTCAATTTTTCTCAAAACTTACCTTAAAAACATCATGCTTCTCTTATGGGCAGCTAGGTGGTGCAGTGAATAGAGCGCTGGCCCAGGATTCAGAAGGATCTGAGTTCAAATTTGGCCTCAGACACATAACATTTACTAGCTGTGTGACCCTGGGCAAGTCACTTAACCCCATTGCCTAGCCCCCCTCAAAAAAAAAAAACATGCTTCTGTCCCCACCTTTAGTCCACATAGCACAAAATCTTGTTTCTGACATTTTTTCCAGAGAAGCCTCTTCAGTGGTTGGTGTTATTTGATTTCCGTATTATGCTATTATATTTTTATCTGAAATTCCAGTGGTGCTGGTATACCTGACTACCAGAACTGAATCAGATGTGTTTATAGGACCAGGGGTAATATACTTACTACCATTTCTTCCGTAATAATTTGTTTGGCATTGCTTATTGGCTTCCCCTTCCTCCAGCCCCGAAGTTTCAGAAGAATCAATTGAGGAGACTGATTCATTCCTTCCCAAGCTAGTAACCTGTGACATCAATAAAACCATAGATAGTGGAGCCAATTTCAACAAGTACCTGCTACAGAAATAAAACCCTTTTAGTAAGGATGAGATTTCCATGCCCTAAACCAGAGCACAGAGGAGAATGCTCACAGACAAGAAAAGGGGTTTGTGTAATTCTCTTTGACTAGGAGAATTGTTTTACAGTGTGTTCACATGGGTAGCACTTTTGGTTAAACATTGAACTGGTCAAACTGAAGTCTTACATAACCTGCAAGTGTATACAATTTTGTCAGCCTCTACAGTTTTCTGAGCCTGGAGCTCCATGAGTGGCATAACATTAATGTGTAGTCAACCTGCTTTTGTGTTAAACAAAACCTAATTCTTTCTCTAATCTTGATAATTTGCAATTTTCCTTGCTATCTTAAAATATAACCAGTGGAACATAATGGACTGTGTCTTTTCAGTTGACTAAATTCTCCATTATTTATAAGAAAATGCTGAGAGAAGTCCTTTCGGCCCATTGTAATTGTCATGAGGACTGTAAACACTTAGCTGTCAGTGTGAGCCTGTAATGGGTTCTGACATTTAGTATTATTCTTTTTTCTGCCACTATTTAGCAATTTTTAAATTCTTAAAACCATAGCCACAGGCAGCTATTTAATTCATCTTTGCTCTACAGAATCATAGATTGTTAGAACTATGGGGGACCTTATAAAATCCCCTGGTCAGTCCCTCTCATTTTATTAGATGAGGAAATAGAAGTCCCAATAGGGAAACTAACTTGCCCAAGGTCACTCAGTTGGTTAGTAGCATAGCAGCACTATAACCCAGGGCTCCGGATGCCAATCCAGTTCATTGTCTACTGTATTATCTTCCTGTTTCCATAGACTATCTTGTTAGAGAATAGTCATAGATCATAATGTTTTTTTCATAAACATCTCTCAGACCATTAGCCTCCATGACATCATGAATTGTATCTTCTTCTACCATATATGATGAACTAGCAAATAGCAAAGGGAGAAAATTTAAGCTAAAAAATGGGGAAATTTTTTAAATTAGTCTAAGTTACTCAGATTAAGCTAGTTCCAACAACAGACACAAAGGCTTTCAAATAACATTTGTGTGATGCTTTTTTGTTCAGATAACACTTTTTAATCTGAAGAGCATGTAGTAATGTTATACGAAATCTCTTATTCGAATTTGCCCTCTTTATAAAATCCCTGAGAGTCACTATGTATATGTGTATTTTTTCCTAAAAATCATGAACAGATTATTCAGAAATATGTTATAACTTGAATAAAACATCTTTGGGGTTTAAATCAGCATATATTTATTAAGTGCTTTCCATGAATCTGATCATGAAAAAATACTAATCCTGGGTACCTAATCCATCAACCTGTTTTTCATCTCTCTATGGGATATATTCTTTTGTGATGAAATTTCAAAGTCAGCTCCTTGGCTACCAAGGAAATAAGTGGTGAATTTTTTTTTAAATTTTATTGATATGTTTTGTTTTACATTACAAACATTTGGAGATTACCCCTACTCCATGAGAAGTTTCTTATAACAAAGTAAAAGTTAAGTAAAACTCATAGCATAGTGCTCTCATCTGAGAGTGCATACATTTCACATTTCTAGCACCTTTTACCTCTCTGTTTTTAAAAAATTAAGAGAAATCACCACTTGAGGAAAAAAAAAAGAAAAACAAATTTCTTCCAGTAAACATACGTAATTGGCAAAACAAATTCCTTAAATGGCTATGTGCAGAAATGTTTCCTTCTAATTCTGTACCCTAAATCTGTCACCTCTGTAATGGAGGGCGTATTTCATTATCAGTCCTTTGGAATCATAAATGGTAATTGTATTAGTCTTAGTTCTTACAGCTTTTAAAGTTATTTGGTTTCAGAGTATTGTTTTTATTGTATGAATTTAATCTCCTGATTCTGCTCATTTCATTCTTCATTATTTTATAAAACTCCTCAAAATTATTTATGGTCTAAGGATACGAAAAGGCAGTTCATAAAGAAGAAATTTGGGAGTTTTAACAAAGGGAAGGAGGACTGCTACTTCTTGAAACAGGGAGTAGAACGGGCATCCAGAGAGGCAATATTGCCATTGATAAAGACATTTACGGGTGGAACTTGGTAGGAATAACTGCAGAACTCATTGCTGCCTCACTTTTCTTTTTTACATACCATTTGAAGTCAAAGACTTGGCATTGACTAAATAGTGTGACTAAGGAATACCAGGAAAACTTGTTAGAACTTCATCCTTATTCAGAGTTCTCTGTAAAATGGAACTTCATTTGGAAGTGGAGAATATGCTTTAAGTTTTCAGTCATTCATTTAACAGTAAGCATCTATTAAGGGCACCATGTTAGGCACTGAGACAAAGAAAGAAAAAAACCAGGTGCTGATTGTAAGTCACATGACCAACCAGATGGAGGACTTGACAATTTCTACAGTTCTCACAACCTTTGAAACCTCTCCCACTGCTGCAGAAATCCAGAAAGCAGAAGCTTGCTTAGTTAGGGGCAGCTATGTGGTACAGTGGGTAATAGTGTTGAGCCTGGAGTCAGGAAGACCTGAATTCAAATGTGGCCATAGATATTTACCAGTTGTGTGACCTTGGGCAAGTTACTTATTCTGTCTCTACCTTAGTTTCCTCAACTGTACAAAGGGGGGGTGGGTGGGCCGCTAATAATAGTACTTGTTTCCCAGGGTTATTGTGAGAATAATGAGATAATATTTGTAAAGTACTTAGCACAGTGCTTGGCACTAGGCACTTAATAAATGGTTATTTCTTCTCTTCCTTCTGAGACAGCAGTATATATGTACAGCATTGGAGCTCAGCCAGAAAACTGAGAGACAGAGGTAACTAGGGTAAGGACTTGTATGTGACTGTGTGGGCATTCCACTAAGCCTGAGTGAAAGAGCCCAGCATTCATCTTGGGCTACTTTTATACTCCTAAATGTTACTTGGGGCAAACTAAGGCTTGTGAAACATGAATTGCCCAGGGATATAATGGAATACTATTGTGCTATAAGAAATGATGAGCAGGCAGACTTCAAAAAAAGCCTGGAAAGACTTACATGAACTGATGCAGAGTGAAATGAACAGAACCAGGAGAACATTGTACACAATAACAGCCATACTATGTGATGGCTGACTTTGATAGACTTGTCTCTTCACAGCAATGCAAGAATCTAAGACACCTCCAAAAGACTCATGATGGAAATTGCTATCCACATCCAGAGAAAGAACTATGGAGTCTGAATGCAGATGGAAGCATATTATTTGCTCTCCTTTTCCTTTGTTGTTTTGTTTTATTGCTTCATTCTCGTGGTACCTCCCATTAGTTCTAATTGTTCTTTACATCTTGACTAATGGGAGAATATGCTTAATATGAATGTATAAGTAGAGCCTATCTCAGATTGTACGCCATCTTGGGGTGGGGGAAGAAAATTTAAAACTCAAAATCTTATGGAAATGAATATTGAAAACTAAAAATAAATTATCAAGAAAAAAAGATGAAATTTAAAAAGGGGCAGCTAAGTGGTGCAGTGGTTAGAACTCCACCCTTGGAGTCAGGACCTGAGTTCAAATCTGGCCTCAAACACTTGACACTTACTAGCTGTGTGACCCTGGGCAAGTCACTTAACCCCAATTGCCTCACCAAAAAGCAAAAAAAAAAAAAAAAAAAAAAGACAAAAGAAAATAAATGATTGCAGTTTGGAAGAAGAGAAGAAAAAAGCAATAATATTAAAAGAAAACTTTATTTCTAAACAAGCAAAACATTGATCTTAAAAACAGGTTATATAGAGAGACAACTGAAGCAGTATAGATCTCCCAGAAGAATATGATAGCTCAAAAAAATTGAATACCATAATGCAAGAAATAATACAAGAAAACTGCTCAGAACTTCTGACACAGAAAACAAAGTACCAATCAAAAGAATCCACATACAGACTGTCTCCAGAAAAAAAAAACAAAAAACTCTGAGACTTCAAACTTCAAACTCAAAGACACAGAGTATTTAAATTAAATAATTCCATTGACAAACAACAAATTCTGCATGTGATGAGAAAGACCTTCTGATATAAGGAAAGGAAATTTGAATAACACTAGACTATTCTACAACCACCAGAAAGCACTGAAGAAAATGCAGTGTGTTCAGAAAAGCAAAGGAGCTTGAGACACAGTCCAAAGTAACATAACCTGCAAACCTGAGGTTAACCATTAATGAAAAAAGATAGAGCTTTAGTAAAAAAGATGTTCAGAATATTTCAAGAAAAAAAGACCTGAAAAAATTAATTGCTTTTCAGATACTCCAGACAATGGATATGCAAGAAAGGCAAACATATATGACAAACAAGGTCAACAACAACAAAATAACAGCATCTTTCTTTCTAAAAGTACATAAGGAGACAAGGCTGAAAGCAGAGGTCAGATAAAATTGGTGGAGATATGTAGTAAACCACACAACATCCCACTTACAGGTGAATTAGTGTGTTTTTGGTGGGGCTGGATTACAGAATGAGAAGGTACATGAAAAGGGGGAGGGGTGTGGAAGGAAGATAGGAATGTGTAATGTACCCTAATCAATTGGTAGAACTCACTTGTGATTCCAAAGGCTAACAATGAAGAGAAAATATCTTCTGTAATCTCTCATGAAGAAGAGAGCCTAGAGGACAATGGGCAAGGAAGCAAAGGGAGGATTTGAAATGGAGAAATAAAGAGGGAAATCGTGTTTCATTGGTGGGAGGGGGTACCACTGATGAATCCTTCCATGAGGGAAGGGAGAGATTCTGTAAAGTGATATGGGGACCTTATAGTGGGTATAATCTTTAGGGATTTACTGCTTAGAGAAACCGCTCATCTTGCCTCAGGAGAATCAGAAGGGGAATCAGAGCCCCTAGGTTGAGCTGACACCCAGACAAGTACGAGGGAATGGAGTTGGGGAGAAGATTTCAGGGCAAATAGGAAAAAAATGACCAGGGGGAAGGCAACGGTTAATAATAAATTTCACAATCAGGGAGATAGGAAAATTTCTACCATGGGGCAGTGCCTCTCACTTGCAGAAATTGGTATTTCTAAGAATGAGGTATAACAGAAAAAGAGGGGCAAGGGTTAAGATCTACAAGGCAGTAGTAACATAGAAACTCTTTAGGAGAGAGAATACAAAAGTAAGTAAATCAAAAACTTTAATTTTGTCAGGAATACAAAGCCTAAAGAAGGACTAAGTAAGTGCAAGGCTCATGAGTCAAAGAATAAAACTCTAGAATAGACAGAACAAGAAGATAAATAATGAAGTGAATGAGGGAAAGAAATCTGTTTTTAGAAAAAAGGTATAGAAAATGCAATTTAAAAACAATGAACAGAACAAGTTGAAGGGTAAGATGGCAAGAAGGATTTTACTTGACTACTTAACTGAGAGGGGAAGAATTAATTTACTCGATAAAAAGAAGAAGTTAAAAAAAATAAGCAAAACTCCAAAATCAAGGGAAAGGAGTAACAAATGGGAGGTGCACAGCTTGAGGGTAAGGGGAAGTGAAGGGAATAGAGTTGCCTTAAAATATGTTAAGCTAGAATAACTGAGGTGATAGTACTTTGTTTACAAAGGAAGAGGACAAATTAAGAGACAAATGGAAGAAAACATAAACCTAACTCATAACTTTAAATGAATTGAATTAAGCAATCTGATAAAGTGAAAGGGAATGGTAGATTGAATAAGAAAACAAAACCTGACAATCTTTTGCTTACAGAAACAAAAGACATACACAGAATAAAATTAAGGGACTGGAAAAGAATTTACTCTTCATCCGGTGAATCCAAAAAAGTAGGAGTTGCAGTCATACTATCAGACAGCGAAAACAGACATTTACAAAATGAAAAGAAATAAGGGAAATATGCAGAAAGAAACTATAGGTAACAAGCCAGTATTAATATTTAACTTTTATGTTCCATGTGCCTTAGCATCTAAATAAAAGAAAAATTAACCACAAGAAGACAGTAATAGAGGAGTGGCGGGAGATTTTAATGTCCCTCTCTCAGTTTTGGATGAGTCTAACAGGAAGTTAAGCAAAAGAGAAAATAGATAATTGAACAAATTCCTGGGGGTAGTAGAGCTAAAAGATGTATGGCTTCTTCTAAATAGGATTGCTTTTTTTCAGTACCACATGGAACTTGTACAAAAATTGACCAGATAGTGAGATGCAGAGATATTGCAAACTGATGTAAATAGGCAGAAATAGTGAACACATCCTTTACAGACTATATTACACTAAAAATAGTAATCAGTTTAGGGAAAAACAAAAGTTTCTGTCTTTAAGAAGCTTCTGTCAAGTTAATACAAAATATATGCAGATATTCAGATTGATCTGTAATCTCATAGATTTAGATATTTCCCCTCAAAATCACAGATTGTAACTCAGCCTCCTCATGTTGTACAACTCTTATCCCTGCCCTTCCATAAATTTGCCACAGGTAGGTCCACCCAACATACTGGGGACCTCCCTTGATTTCTCCTGACTTCGTAAGGTTGTTCATCTGTCACTTCTTATTTCAGCACATCTTCTCTTCCAACCGTGTGTTTCCTTGATGACATCTTTCACCCTTGTTCTTTAAGGTTCCTCATTGGCTATGTTATTTAGCCTGCTTACACCCATCATCCATTTCCCTCTGTGTATGCTTTTAGCTCATTTTCTTTGTAACTTATGAAACAAAGAAAAATATGAAATATATACAAAATAAATTTTTTTGGTGGGTGAAGAACAATAGGGATGTGGCACTTGAGCAGAGGCTTGAAAAAAGCCAAGGCTTCTGCAAAGCGGAGACAGAAAGAATATATCCTTTCAGCAAGAGGAGGTGGAATGTAATGTAAGGGATCAGCAAGAAGGCCAATGCAGCTGGACCCACCTTGTGGGGAATCAGAGAGGAATATAATGAGTGGGAGGAGAGAATGAATAGCAAAGCCCTTTGGGAAAGGGGTGGGAGAAGGAAGAGAGATGGGTTGCCCTCAAGAGATTATAAAGGCAGATAACTGGCATAGCCCATTTTCTGCCTGGATCAAAATTACTGTGATATAATGGGAGCACATGTGTCCTTTTTCCTCTAGCATTTTGATAGCTTTAAGCTTAGCCTTCATTGTCAATAAACATTTGGCTTCATGAAATGAAACTTTCTTAAAAATAGAGGGCCTTTCTAAATCCCAAGAACAGCTGTTCTTTGGGATCTACGTAGACCAAATCACCCACCATGTATTGCTTTTCACTTTGTAGGATTGTGTGATTAATGATGATTTATGTGATTGGTAATGATTATAGTATTCTCTCTAATTGTTTATTCCATTTGGAGCCTTTCAAATAATGAACCATACATTGCTGCTTTAGTTGTTTCATACCTTTAACAATTGGGGTTTTCAGTAATTTTTTTTCCCCTTTCAGAGAGAAACCAAAGCTTTGGCCTTCTTAGTTCATTGGCTGGTGCAAACTGTAACATTGGGTCAACTGAGAACCATCACACTGAAGTAAAGAGTAATTCTTATTTCTCTTATCCCTTTGATCTTCCTTTTTGTTCTTTGTTCTAATGTTATTTGTCACATTTTCTTTCTAAGAGAGAGGTGCCCATTTAAAAAGCAGTTTTGCCCTTGGGGTGGAAAAAGAACTAAAGAATTCAAAGACCTAGAGATATTGCTTATAACTGTGAGAGGAGATAGGAAGATGTGTGTGTCGCTTGTTGGCTGGAACCCAGCTTGACCATCATTAAAAAATAAGCCAGACTTTAAAGGCTCTGCTTTATTCTTTGCTAGTGATCTTTTCCAAATGCAGTGCTTCTTATCAAAGGATCTTAGCTTTTCCAACTTGTTCCCTCTTTTTGTCGTACGCTGATCTAAATTCAGTAAGCATTTATTAAGTCTCTTCTGTGTGCCAGGCCTGTGATTCAGGCCTGTGCTGGGGACATACTCTATAGATGGGTGATTTACCAATAATTCATAATCATAGAGAGCAGTCTGGATCACAGTGTGACAGACCCTATGCTAAGTGCTAGATATACAGATACAAACATAAAACATATGCAAGCTGTATACAAAGTAAATACCAAGTAATTTGAGGGTAAGCATCAGTCATTACCTCCTGTTGAAGAGGGATTTCAGCTGAATCTTAAGGAGGGAGCTAGGGATTCCTGGAGGTTAGCAAGAGGAGGGAGGGCATTCAGGATCTCAGGTGCAGCCTGTGCAAAGACAAAGATAGGAGGGTCTATGTCATGGGGGTGACAGCAGGTAGGCCAGTTTTGCTGGGGAGAGAGTTCGTGAGGGAGAGTAACATAAACATCTGGAAAGAAAAGTTGAAACTGTGTTTTAGAGGACTTTAAATGACAGAGGTGGTTGTACTTTGTCCTAGAGGAAAGAGGGCAGCCACTGAAGCTTTTCAAGCTGTACCTTGGGAGCATCAATTTCGCAGCTATGTTGAGAATTATAGGATCACAGTTTTAGGATGGGAAGAGAGACCTTTGAGGTGCTCTAATCCAGTGCTTCTTAAACTTTTTCTACTGATGACCACTTAAACTGGGTTGCCACCCCAAATGGGGTCTAGTCCAACCTCCTTATTTTTTGCGGGTGAAGAAATTAAGGCCGTAGATAGTTTGGAGAAGAAAGAGGCTGGAGGCAGGAAGACCAATTAGGAAGCTATTGCAATAGTCCAGGCAAGAGGTGGCAAGTGCTTATACAAAGGAGGTGTCCATGTGAGTGGAGAGAAGGGGATGCTGTAGATTTGTGAGTCATCTGTCTAGAGGTGACAGTTGAACATGATAAACTCGTGAAGAAGGGGAGAGAGAGAGACAGAGAGGCTCGAAGGGGCACTAGAGCCACACATAATAAGGTAGGGCATTTCAGCAAAAGAGACTGAGAAGGTTCTCAGATCAAACCTATAGGCCTTTATTGAGCACCTGCTATGAGGAGCTATAGGTGATAGAAAAGAAATGTAAGATGTAGTTGTTGCCTTCAGAAAGTTTATAGTATGGTTGGGGAGATTTTACAAAGCTAGTGCCTTACCTCTCAGATTACTTCCAACTTTCACTGTACATGTCTTGTAGATGTGTGATTTACATGTCTCCCTCATTAGAATGTGAATTCCTTGAAACCAGAGACTCTATTTGTCTTGTACCCCTAGCACTTAGCACAGTGCCTGGCACATAGTAAGTACTTAATACGTCTTGGCTTGACTTGAATTTCCTAGAATGTTTTTTCATTCACTTCCAATTTGATCAAGCTATAAGAGATATTTTGAACATTTAGTGGGTCATTTTTAAACTTGTAATTGTCTATGTGGACATATTAAGAGTTCTAAATTGTTTTCTTTTAAAACAAACAAAATTTTTAGAGTTCTTCATATTTAGAATTTTTTTGTTGTTGTTATGGTTCCTCATGACCTATTCTCACCCTTCTAAGAAAGCGTGGGAATTAAGATGTGAATTTACCTGGATTTAATTCTGAAGTAACACATTTGTTGTTTAATTGTTACCAACAGCCTCATTTGCCTGTAGGAGATGGGACTGAATGCTGCTTTGACCGTCTAGATAGCGCTTCTAACACAACTGACTCCCAGGTTGATAGCATTGTAGGTAAGTCTCTTTCTTGGCTACCAAGAAACACTTTGTTTAAGTTGGTTAGTTTGGAATAGAAATAGTGCTATAAGTCATTGAAAAAGAAGTTGATTTTAAAAGAGTACAAGAGAAGAAAAATGAATTTAAGCCCCATCTATAATTATTAGAATCAGAAAAAGAGGCAACTACTTAGCAAACATTTAGCTGCTGTTCTGTTGGTTTTCCTGGCAGGATTCTAGTATGCTGAAAGAGACAAAGCCCATGTTTTGTCTAACATTTGATGAAACAGTATGTTTCAGTGTTTATTCTTTTTTCTTAAAGTCAAACAATAGTATAATTCATGATTTTGTTGGTGATGACACACTTCCATAGGTTTAATGCTTTGTACTTTTCAAAACTATGCCATACTACTTCCATATCAATTATTTAGGGTAGATATTCTTATCAACACTTTGAAGATGATGAAACTAAGACTCAAGAACAGTAAGTGATTTGCTTAAAGTCACATTAGCATTCGATCTAATTAGATCTCAGCTAGAACACAGGTCTCCTGACATGTAGATCTATTGCATATAAACCATAGAATAGCAGAGCACAGTGTGAAGTCAATTATAGGTGTTTTTTAGTTAGAGGATTTCTGATGTCCCTTCTTTCCCTTTAGGCTGCAGAAGTTGGGAGATACTCATGTGCTTTTGACCTAACTTAGCCCCCTTCAGATGGCTTTAACTCTTCTCTGTTAGAAGTTTAATTCTCAGTTTGCAAATGAAACAAAATATAAGCATAACTTAATCTTTCATGAGGTGTGATTCTCTGGCCACTATGGAGAACGAGTGTATAGCCATGAGAATGATGTCTTAGAACAGGCCTGCATAACCTGTGGCTCACCAAAGGATTTCCTCTACATACAAAGAATGTTTTCCTCTATATTTTTTGTGGGCCACCCAAAATCCTTTGGCATGCTACAAGTGTCCTGTGGGCCACAGGTTGTGCAGGCTGTCTTAGAATAAGAAAATAATAGTTCCCTGATTATCAGTTCCTTGGAACAAAGTCCCACCTCACCCAGGCAATTTCCCCTACTCTGATCACCACTTCCTTCTGAAATTTAACGAAAATTATGCCCTGAAATTTAATAAACCTCCTTTCCTGACAAACACTCGATTTGCATTAAAGCTAGAGTAGTCCAGATAGATGGAGTTTAATTGGATGAGTGATTCCCTACAAATGGAGAAGTCCTCCAAATCTTCCTACTGATGAGTGACATTGTACTGCCTGCATAAAGCTCTGGAACATTGCATTACCTCCTAAATGAGATCTGTGATCACTTGAGTTTGGTCTTACTCTTCAAGGAAAAAAAAAACCACGTAAATGTTAAAAAAGTTGTCCAGACATTGATCTGCAATTGGAAGGATAACTTATAGAGTTGATCTATAGTACATATGTTTTGGACAGTAACTGCTGATAGATGATGAAAAGGGCCAGAAGTAAACAGGAAGAAGAAAATGGGCTGAATTGTATTTGGGAAGTTGTACAGTGCTCTCAGTGATTACATGTTTTTCCCTGAAACAAAGGTTCATCTCTTTAACACCAATATTTTTCCAGTAATGTACTTCCTATGAAACACCATTTATCAGCAAATCTTAAAATATCAAATTAAAAAGAATAAAAGTTGTAAGTAGCCAAATAGCAAAAGAGATTTATGTGGTAGGTGTGAATATACTATGGCATATCACTCATGAGGAGCTGGGCCAAGCTGATAGCCTGAGTGAGGAATAAGATATTAACATTCCATGTGTTCCATTGGTACCTAACCACCACTACCACCACCACCACTACTACCCCCACTATAGATTTATATAGCACTTCAAAGCACTTTACATATTAAATCAAATGAGATGATGAATGTAATGTCAATAGATTTAGAAGAAGGCCTCTAGCATGTTGGGAGAACATGGGCAGAAATTCCAAAGAATGGAAGGACATAAGGAGTTTCAGTCTGTACCTTTGGAGGGATTAACTATATCAGTGAGTTTATAAGCCCATCAAATTATATACTTTTATTTTTTTTTATTTTCTTTAGGCAATTGGGGTTAAGTGACTTGCCCAGGGTCACACAGCTAGTAAATGTCAAGTGTTTGGTCTGAGGCTGAATTTGAACTCAGGTCCTCCTGACTTCAGGGCTGGTGCTCTATCCGCTGTGCCACCTAGCTGCTCCTCAAATTATATACTTTTACAGATATAATCTTTTCTGATTACATTAGAAAAAATCCAAATAGAGTTTAGGTTAAAAATGTGTTTTAATAATAAATTCAAAAGTCCATCCTAAATAATTCAACACTTACCAATAAATAGGCATTTTATGTAGATGAGAAACAATAGCAAAAAAGGGAAGGAGGAGTGAGGAGAGGCACTGATGAAAGAGAGAGCTTAAAAACATAAGAGCATAAATAAGAAGAGAAAGGGAAAGAACATTTGAACTGATCATTAAAACTAGGTATGCGCTAGTTCTTTGGAAAGATAATGAATGGGTGGGGCGGCAGAGAGAGGATCATTAATAAACAATCAGAAAAAGAAAGAAAATTCCAGTGGGCAAAATTATAGTCAAAAAAGGAAAGATCACAACAAATTCAAAAGCAATTAACCATGTTATTAAAAAAAATTACACACAGCTGTATTCTACTAGGTTAGACAATGTAAAGGAAATCGTTGATTATCTATAAAAATATAAATTGCCAAAATGGATATAGTACAAAATTAATTCAAATAGACCAATCTTGGAGAAAAACAACACAAATCATTAAAACAAATCTGTATATAGGTTGAATTCTCTAATTCACTATCCCATAGTACAAGGAAAGCTCATTGAAGGCAAAGTTTTTTGGATTTTGTTTCTGTATTCCTAGACTTAATAAATGCATGTTGAATTTAATTAGATAAAACCCATTAGACAAAACATTCATTCATGAGAAAAATACTAAAAAGACTAGGAATGTGGTTTTTCCTTAACACAATAAGAAATATTCATCTTAAGCCAACAGCCAATATAATATGCAATAGAGAAACATTAAAACCATTGCTACTAGAAACAGGTACAAAATAAGGATGTATGCATTTATTTGACATAGTATTGAAAACTTTAAGAATTGCTATGAAACAGTAAAGGACGTTAACAATATTACTGTTTGCAGATGACATGATCGTATATTTAGAGAATCTCTCTCAACTAAAAATTAAGTGGAGATAATAAATGAGTATAGCAAGGTCACAGAATTTAAGATTAACCCACATAAATCTTTCAAATTCTTACATACTAGCAATTAAGATTAATAAAACATCATGAAGAAACCCCATTTATAGTAACAATAACCCATCCAATATATGGGAATTAACCTACTTAGAAATACAGATAACGTATATAAGAACTGTTGTAAAGCTATAATGATTGGGGTGGGGGGAGGACCTAAATAATTGGAGGAACATTCAGTGTTTATGATTGAATTAGATTAACATTATAAAAAGTGACAGAACTTTCCAAATTAATGTACATATTTTAATGCAGTGCCAATTAAAGTATGAAGTAGCATCTTCATAGAACTTTATAAAATAAAAATTAAATTTGTATGGAAATGCAAATGGACAACAGTTTAAAAAGATATGTTGGGGAAAATGCTGATGAGGGTGGGCATGAACTACTAAACTTTACAACATATTATAAATTGGTAATTATCAAAACCATCCAGTACTGGATAAAAATAAAATAAAGATAGACATCCAATCAAATATGTGTATTATATGTCTAATAGCTAAAACTTAACACTTATGTAGTGCTTTAAAATTTTACATGTATGGAAAATCTATGGAATACCACTTGTACAGGGATTCTGTACTATAGCCTGGAGTCAACCAACCCCCAAAGGGTCAATGGATAGGTTTCAGGGTCCATGAACTTGAATGGGAGAAAAAGTCACATCTTTTCTTTCACTTATCTTTGATTTCCTCTGTAATCCTATATATTTTATACATTTTAAAACATTCTGAGAAGGAGTCCATAGACTTGACCAGAATACCAAAGGGGTCTGTGACACACAAAATGTTCTGAACTCCCTACCTTAATAGAATGTAAGCTTCTTGATGACAATGACTGGATTTCTTTTGTCATTGTTTAGCATAGAGCCTTGTATGTGGTAAGCATTTAATAAATACTTGTGGAATTGAATTGAAATAATGCAAAATGGAGCAAAAAGAACTAGAGCAGAGTTATACAAGTGTACACTATAAAAGAAATGAGGTGACTTATCCAGAGTCTCACTCTGGCAGCGCCAGGGTATTCACCCCATATTACCTGACCTCAAGCCCAGTGTCATTTCCACTACAACCTGCTGCCAGAAAGAAAATGATCTTAAACCTTCAGGTGGTATATAGGTTTCATCATGATGCACTAAGGATAGTTATTAGGAAGAATTCTGAATACATAGAGTTCATGAGAATCAAAGGAACCAGCAGAACCTGTTCTCTGGAGATTGTAAAGATTTATTGATGTGAACGGATTTCACTGTCATGAGTGCCTGGAAAGGGGTGTGGTGCTTTTGTTTGTTAGGAACTTTTTAAGCCTTAGAATTCAGTGCATTTACCATTTGTGAAATCTTGCATTAATATTCTCACAAACATTGCTTTTAGACCCCATGCTAGATCTGGATATCCAAGAGTTAGCCAGTCTCACTACTGGAGGAGGAAATCTGGAAAATTTTGAACGACTTTTTTCAAAGCTAAAAGAAATGAAAGGTAAACAAAAATATTTTGTGAATATCTTACTTTAATTTATAATGAATGTACTTCAATCCCAAATGGTAGAAAGTAAATTTACCACCATGTTGTCTCACAGAAATATCATGTAGCTGAGTTTTGTATAAGACTATCATCCTTGGTTTGCATTTATGTGTGTGAAATCACAGCCGTAACATTGCACCAAGATGGCTTGAGACTTTTAAATGTAAGTTAGGTCTTATAAAAGTCTTTCTACCTTGTATCATTATCTGTGCCCTCAGGGAATAGTCTGTTAGCTAACAGCTGCTATAAACTCTGCGAAGAGGTAGGACCCTCCCAGATGTCATTCTCATGAAATTTTAACAATGGTTAAATGGATCATGATATGGTCCATTTTTTAAAGGTCTCTCTTTACTTATAGCTGCTGCTAATAAAAAGGTTTTACTATTATATCCTTTCCCCAGAATTCACATTTTGCCTCCACCTACTTTTATATTTATTTATTTCCCCCCCAATTACATGTTAAAACAGTTTTTTAACTTTTTTTTTTTTTAAAGTTTTGAGTTCCAAATTCTATCCCTTCCCCCTCCTCCCTCCCTGAGATGGTAACAAATCAGATAGAGGTTATACATGTGCAATCATATGAAACATTTCCGTATTAGTCATTTTGTATAAGAAGACTCAAAAAAAAAATAATGAAAGAAAGTGAAAAATAGCATGCTTCAGTCTATTCCCCTCTGCTGTAAAAGTGCTTTCAACATCTCTTTTTTGTGAGATAATTTACCCCATTCTCCCTCTCCCTTCTCCCTTCTCCTAGTGCATTCCTCTTTCTTACCTCTTAATTTTATTTTTTCAGATATCATTCCATCATAGTCAACTCACACCCATATTCTCTATGTATATACTTTCTAACTGTTCTAATAATGATGAAGTTCTTAGTGTTACATGTATCATCTTATCATCTTCCCATAGAGGAATGTAAACAATTTAGCCTTATTGAATCCCTTATGATTTACCTTTCCGGTTTACCTTTTTATGCTTCTCTTGAGTCTTGTATTTGAAAGTCAGATTTCTCTTCAGCTCTGGTCTTTTCATCAGGAATGCTTGAAAGTCCTCTTTCATTAGATGTCCATTTTCTCCTCTGAAGGATTATTACTCAGTTTTGCTGGGTAAGAGATTCTTGGCTGTAATCCCAGCTCCTTTGACCTCTAGAATATTATATTCTAAGCCCTCCATTTATTTAATGTAGAAGCTGCTAAATCTTGTGCTATCCTGACTGTGGCTGTGTGATATTCGAATTGTTTCTTTCTGGCTACTTGCAATATTTCCTTTTAACTTAGGAGCTCTAGAATTTGACTATAATATTCCTAGGAATTTTCATTTTGGGATCTCTTCTTAGTCGCTGATTGATGGATTCTTTCCATTTCTTTTACCCTCTGGTTCTAGGGTATCAGGGCAATTTTCCTTAATAATTTCTTGAAATATGAGGCTTACGCTTTTTTTTTTCTTTTGATCATGGCTTTCAGGTAGTCCAATAATTCTTAAATTATCTTTCCTTGCTTTATTTTCCAGGTCACTTGTTTTATCAATAAGATTATTTCACATTTTCTTATATTTTTTCATTGTTTTGATTTTATTGTTTCTTGCTATCTCATAGAGTCATTGGCTTCCACTTGCCCAATTCTAATTTTTGAGGAATTATTTTCTTCCATGTGCTTTTGTATTCCCTTTACCATTTGGCCAGTTTTACTTTTTAAGGAATTCTTTTCTTCCAGTAAATTTTTATACATCTGCTTCCATTTGGCCAATTCTGCTTTTTAAGGAGTTCTTCTCTTCAGTGGGTTTTTGTGCCACCTTTACCAAGATGTTGACTCTTTTTTCATGATTTTCTTGCATCACTCTAATTTCTTTCCCCATTTTTCCTCTACCTCTCTTATTTGACTTTTAAAATCCTTTTTGAGTTCTTCCAGGAATTCTGTTTGGACCTGAGACCAACTTATATTTTTCTTTGAGGCTATGGATATACCTGCTTTGATTTTGTTGTCTTCTTCTGAGTTCATGTTTTGGTCTTCCCTGTCACCATAGTAACTTTGTGTGGTCAGGTTCTTTTTTTGTTGTTTGCTCATTTTTCCAGCTCATTTCTTCACCTTCAACTGTATGTTAAAGTTGGGCTCTGCTCCCGAGTGGAGGGCACGCTGTCCCAAACTTCAGAGAGAGAGAGAGAGAGAGAGAGAGAGAGAGTGTGTGTGTGTGTGTGTGTGTGTGTGTGTGTGTGTGTGTGTTGCTGTTTTCAGAGCTAGTTTTGGGAGTGTGTAAGTTTTTAATTCAGTTCTTCCAAAGTGGTATGATCTAAGGAGAGGTGTGATCGTTGCTCTCCTGGCCTGTGCTCTAGACTGTGAAAACTCTTTTCTATCCTGGAACTGTGACCAGAGTCCCTACTATCCTGTGGCCACATGCTGTAGTGTGATAGTGTTTCTTCTCACCCTGGGACTACAGCCTGGAACCATATAAAGGCAACAGAGTCCTGCACTCAGTGCCATCAAAAGGTCCCCTTTAATCTCCTTCTGACCATTTGTCCAACCCTCTTAGCATCTGTAGGATGACAACTCCTGAAGCCACAGCTACTTGATTCCTGGATTTTAGAGGTCTCCTTTTTGGTGGCAACATTCCTGACCACATGGGAGTGGTCCATGATGTCATATGCCCTAGAGAAGTCAAAGAGAATAAGTCCGGGAAAAAAAGATGCTTGGACTTAGCAATAAAGAAGTCATTGATTACCTTCAGAAGAGCTGTTTCAGGAGAAGGATGGGGATGGAAGCCAGCTGAGAGGGGACTAAGAAGTAAGTGGAGGCAGCCAGGTTCGTAGGCATTTGCAGCGAAGGTGAGGAGAGAAATGCCAATATAGCTTGCATTCTGAGTCAGAGAAAGGTTCTGATGAGTATAGAGCCCAAGGGAAGATTTGAGCATATCTTTAGGGGAAGGGTGTGGTAGAGGGAGAAATTAAAGATGCATGAGAGAGGATGATTGATGGAACAAAGGCATGGAAAGGATGGTATTTGATTGAGGGTACAGGTAGAGAGTTTACATGTAACAAGAAGAGAGGGCTGCCTCCTCCTCTGAGACTGGAGGGAAAGGTCGGGTAAAGGGAAAGACTTTTAGCAACTTAGACTTAAGGGATGGAAGAGAAGAATTGAATGAGTTCATGGTTGTGTGGCCTCAGTCTTCTCAGTAAAGCAGTGGTCTGTGAATGAGGGGGAATCCCAATAGATAAACAAAGTCAGATTTCTGTTTCCTGGAGCTAATATTCCTTCTTTTCTTTTTTTCTCTCTTTTTCCTCACCCCTACCCCCCCCCAAGTATACACACACATTCTTATTAAAAGGGAATGAATAAGATATCTCCATCATTATGATCCGGAAAACCTAGAGGACTCAGAGTTCATAACTTTAATGATTGCACCACAAACACAACTCAGAAAGTGGCCTTATATCATCTGAGGTTAGAACTTCACAGCTTCAGGCTCTCTTGTGTTGTTATATGAACTTCCTAAATTCTGTTTCCTCCCTAGACAAAGCAGCGACTTTGCCTCATGAACAAAGAAAGTTGCATGCAGAAAAGGTAAGATCAAGCAGCTATTTATTAAAGCTGTGCTGGGTGTTAGGATAGTAATTGAGTTATATGTCTGCTTCCTCAGTAGAGGAAAAGTTCTGCTTGCAGATGTTGCATATCAGTTAAGAACTTACTCATTACTTACACATTATGAAAGCATTTATTACAATAGTCAAATCAGTCTTCAAATATGTATAATTTCTTTGAACTTGAGTGGGTCCTAGTCTAGCCTGAACAAGAGGCAAGAGATTTTATAACTGGTTGGAGTCTTCCAGTTACAAATATAATGTTGGAATTTTAGGTTCGTACATAGGATGAACCGTATATCAATCATAGATTTAGGTCTAAAAATGGACCTTAAAAGTCATTGAATCCAGCCCTCTTATTTTACTGTTGAGGAAACTGAGGTCAGAAAAGTAACATGACTTACTTAAGATAGTGTAGCCAGTAATTGGCAGAGCTAAGGATTAGATCTAAAGCCTCTGACTCTAAATGCTTTGCCTTTTCTACTTCATCACACTGCCTCCCAATAAGGAAGGGACTTTTTCAGGGTCACACAATAAAGTAGCAGAACTGGGATTCAGACTCAAATTCTTTGACTTTAGATTTACTGATCTTTCCCTGTACCAATGCCTCATATAGTTTTTGAAGTATTCACATATGTATGGCATGGATTTAGCTGTTACCTGTAATTTTATAAACTTTTGTCCACAGGTGGCCAAAGCATTTTGGATGGCAATTGGTGGAGACAGAGATGAGATTGAAGGCATTTCTTCTGATGAAGAAAACTGAACTTCTTGTGTCTGGTTAGCCAAGATGGTAACAACACACTTTAGTTGTGTTAAGGGATATTGGGAGCATGGGACACTGCACGGGTGGGAGAAGACAGACGCAGGTGTTACCTATGTCTAGCCCAGAAAAAGCGTTCCTCCCCATCCTTGCTGTTGGGGAGCAGTGGAGATGGAGCAGATGATTGCAATTCCTTGGGGGACATTTAGGGTCATCGGGAAGTCGCCAAAGCACTGTTGTAATTGTTAGGTCACCTAGAGCCTTCCCTCCAAGACACCTTCCTTGGACATGGAAACCCAGAAAGGCAAGCTCAGCTGTGGCCAGGATTCAGGTGCTTCCTACTAGACAAACTGTGGGGTCTTATGGCTGTCCTTATTTCTCATACCATACTGATACATGCAATTGGGGAAGCTGGGAGGGCTCAACGCCACAAGCTCTACCCCTAAGAATACACCCCACATGCCACAATGACCAGAGGAGGAAGGAGCAAGCCACGTAAGCCCCTCTCTGCTGTGGCTCAAGCTCTCAGCCTCTCACTAACTTTCAGGTTGTTGCCAGACTTCCCTCCTCTCACTTTTCATGCACACACACAGCTGCCTTTGCTTTGACATTCCTGCACTCATCACACCCAGGCTGGTTTCCAGCTACCTTCAAGCCACATACACTTGTGTTCTGTCTACTTCCTGACCCCTTCCCCATTCCCCATGGAATTGCAATCACTCCTTCCCATCCACTCCGAGGATGGTGAGGAGTAGAGGAGAAACCATCCCATACAAAGGACAACTGTGTCTGTCTTTCCCTCTTAGCTCCACAGCAGCCAAAGCCCTGACACTTCCTGGATGGACCCTGTTTTGTTTTGCTGAGATTCCCATCATCATGTTGACCATCTAGCCAGTGTAAAGGGTTGATTGTTGGTTTTGATAGTAGCTTACAGAAGGCTGTCCTCCCTCAGAGTCTATTATAAGGGAATGAAGAGTATGACAATTAGAAGTGAGCTTCCTCCAGATTTACTTTTTGCTCTAGAGGAGTGGGAATTAGCTACAGAAGCTCTTGCCCATGTAAATGAGTCAAGCCACTGTGGGCTATCCATTCTGTCATGGCAACAGTCCCTGTATTTCTATTCAGTTACCATTGCTCCTGAGTTTATACCATCATTCCCAGGACTTTATCTCCTCTCACTTTCTCAGCTAATTTTCAAGAACCAAGCTTACCTGATCCATGATGTCTTTCTTCCTTTTGTGAGGTGAGAAAAGAAAGGAGACCTCATGTTAAATTGGTAATTAAATGTATGGCAGCTCTGACCTTACTAAGTGGCACATGGTTTAATCTGTAAATGCAGATTTACAGAAATGTCTGTGGACTCTGCCTTTTAAAGGTTTCACTCCTTCTAACTAAGCTCATGCCAGAAGACTGTCTTGGACAGTGGATTTTATTGTTGCAGAAAATGAGCAGTTTCATTAAATATACAAGGAAGGAATAACCTTCACTACTGTTGTGTTTATATGAGAGAGAGACAGCCTTCTGAAGTTTCTAAATGGGATTTTAAAGAGCATGGGAGCAATATAATGAATGTAGCTGCCCCAATATCATCAGAAAGATAAAATGGAATAACAATAAGTATTTTAGTATTTCCCCACAAAGATCGTCTCCCGCTGCTGATGATACCCAAAGTAATGTTGTCACCCCATATATGCTTACAAATAAGTGAGGTATCCCATTCTTTTGGGCTACGAACCAAACTAAGATATAGAGTAGTGACAGTGGATGGTATAGAGGAGGTAGTGTTAGGAAACTAATTTACAACAAATTCATAAGTACTGTGATTGTAGGGCTTTGACATTTCCTATGAACCTTCCATAAATAGCAGCTCTGAGTGCCCTTGTGGTTTTTATCCTGTGAAAAAGGTCAATATGCACTTTTGAATGGAACAGTACTAAGGGGAACTCTCCCAAAGAAATAGCAGAGAGAGTTCGTGAAAATCATTTTTTAAAAGGCTGCTTTTGTGAATTACTTATTATCAGCATGGGAGAGTAGTGGATCTCACAGGCTACAAGCTAGACTTAAAAGAAGTAGAGGTTTGCTGGTGGTGGTTGCTCAGGTTGCAGGTCCAGGCCTGAGGCAATTCCAGAGGTGAAAACAACCTGGCATCTAGAGGAAGCCCAGGCTTGATCACACACAGGAGCAAGTCTGACCCTCACACATCCTCTTACACGTTCTACAGAAACTGAAATGAGGGAGCCGTAAGAACAGGACAATTCCAGCATACGAGACTGTCCTGCAGCAGCACTCTCCCCAAAGTGAACTGCCAACCACAGAAGAGACTGTGACATTCATGGTGTTTCTTTTAAGATGATTGTGTTAGCTATTCTATTAAGAACGTTGATGAAGTCCAGCATGAAGATGGGAGAGGAGGTTGGAGAATTTTTTCCCCTTACCATGACCAGAAGCATTAGGGAAACAGTTAGGTCATATGTATTAGGGAAAACTGATTGGAAAAAGCTGTGAACTTGATTTTATAAATTAAACATGGCTGGATTGATTAAAATGAGTGTTATTTATGAAGCCTGTTAATGTGTATTAGGTGCTTTGGGGTGGGGGGCTCATGTCATCACTTTACACTTAATGCTGAAGTGTTGCTCAAAATGGACATTTTTATAAGGCAATAATAACACATATGGATTTGCCAAGACCTCAAACATCAGAGGAAGAATGGCTCCCTTCAGGGTATCCTGAGTACTGGTAACTTATTCAAGACCCTTGGTAGCAATCAGGTGAAGAAGTTTGTGCCCCTATCACCACTGACAATTTCAAATTGTGGTCAACATGTCCACATGACTTTTGCCAAATACAATTCATCAGTGATCTTAAAGTAAAAAACCCAACTCAAAGTTCAAGTTTGATGGCCTTGTTTGGAAAGATGAGGGTTGATAGTGTTTGGGGGGATAGGGGGGATCACATAGATTTTGAACCTTTACACTAACTGAGAAAGCCAAGGTTTATAATAATTTGGAGTTAATGCAACTGTATACACACACACACACACACACACACATATATACATATATATATTATATATATATAATATATATATTTTATATATATATAATATATATATATATAAAAATTTGTATTTTGGAACTCTCACTTGGGGTATAAGAAGATTGACACCACCATTTTGCTTTCTTACTGTTTATAGATTTAGATGATTAAGTTACATGGAATGTAGTTCAAAGGCCTAAGCATATACTCGGTTTGTAATATTCAAAATGGACGTAAGGAACACTTTGTGTTCTGTCTGGAAAGGATAAAGAACTGAAAGCACTATTTTGTAGTGATTTGACTCCTTGTGTTGTCCTTTACATCTCACTTTATGCCCACTTCTTTAAGTGGAAAAAAAAAATGAAGGGCCCTTCTGCTTTGTTCTCCTTACGGAAATAGGGCTTGTAAAAACTACCGTGGTAGATGAAAGCACCATGGTCCATTCTGAACTTTAATGTCTGCTGACGTGGAGCTACAATTAGGAGACAGTTAACTGAAGTTGAGCAGTGGCACATTCTGGTTAATGAAGACTTTTACCAGAAACCTTATTGTATAGTTTCCAGTTTTTTGGAGGATTGTCTTATCATTAAGCAAATAGAGGACAACCAACTAAGCTGAGAAGGCAGCATGGCTTAGTTGAAGAAACAGAATACAAAGAGAAGGTCAGGAGCCTAGCTTTGTGACTGTGGGCAAATCAGAAGGAAAGCAAGTGTGGTACAGTGGAAAGAGACATGTAAAAGTTGGGATTTGGGTTCAAATTCTGGCTCATCCCATAAACTGCTTATGTGATCTTGGGCAAATCGCTGAGCTTTTCTGGGCCTTAATTTCTTAAGCAGTAAAATAGGGTTAGAGTGACCTCCTATCTCTGAATCTCTGATCCTGTGATCTTAAATGTCTGTGATTTAGTGGCAAGAGCAACCCTGTAGTATGGCGGCTAAAAACAATCTGAAGCTGTCTTAGACTATGTTTTAAAAAATAGAATGTGTAGTAAAAGGGAGATCCTTTGTACTTGTACATACAAGTCCAGATGCCACACTTTGGGAGAAATTGATGAATTGGAACATCATCCTGGTGACCAGGATGAAGGACATGAACCATATTACATGAAAAATAACTGAGGTATTTTGCCAGGAGAAGAGAAGACTTAAGGCAGACATAATAACTATCTTCAAATATTTAAGGTTTCTCATATGGAGAGGGGATGTTGGAGTTATTCTGTATATGGCAGAAATTATAGAGAGAAAGAATGAGAAAGAATCTTGAATATTAGTAAAAATATTCTAACAGTTGGAGTTGTTTTTAAAAAACGTATTTTTAAAAAGCAACTTCCAGGAGCAGTATTGGCATTAGTGAATGCTTAACCTGATCTTATTTACTTTCTAATGCCTAAAACTTATGTACACAGTAATGACTCTAAGGCACTGTCATATCCTGCAGAGATCATCTATTCCAAGCCCTTTGGAATAAGGAAATTGAGGCCTATAGAGGTTGTAACTTATCCAGGATCATGCACCTTGTATTTAGTAACAAGAGTCAGAATCAGAACTTTGGGTCTTTGACTCCAAATCCAGTACTCATTTCCAGAATCCTTAGATCTTTCTACCCTAACTTTAACTATCTAATTCATCTAGTTCAGGAAATCTAGTCATCTGAATTACAGAAGTAATTTTTTTTCACCTCACTTATCTTCACTTTTATTCTTCTGTAATTATTTCTTTTTTCCTTTATAGTTTATAGTTCATTCTCCTTAATAGACAAAATAGTTGTTGAGATTATTGGAATAGTGTTTACTATGTGCCACACTCAAGCTTTATGTCTCAACTAAAAATCTGACCTGTAAGGAGCCTTTCCTGCTTTCTTATTATTAATTCCTTCCCTGGAAGATTCTTCCATCTATCCTGCATGTTTCTTGCATATACATAGCTTTCATTTTGTCACTTCCTTTAGGATGTGAGCTCTTTGAAGGCAGGGAATGTTTGCCTTTCTTTGTATACCTAATGCTTACAGGTTCATCCCATTGTTTTTTGTGTCCTTTTGCTGTTTTTTACACAATCTTTTCAGTTATGAGCACATTGGATAGTTCCCTATGAAGCCACATCAGTCTCTTTAAATGTTTCCCTATTCCTCTCATCAGGATCATTTGTGGTTGTTTTGTTATCATTTTGCTTTTGAGAGTTTCCCATCCCTCTTAAATTATCTTACCTTTTAGAGTATACTCATAGAATCATGCCTAGCATTTCCCTAAAGATTCTTGAAATCTAGTTTTTTAAATTTTAGGAGAGATGCTAATAATACCCAGCATTGACCTGCTCCTTTACCTTCTTGGTAAGATGACATGGCCATATTCTCCCAAGGCTTTCATTCCTTTCACTTCACCTCTTTGTTGATCAGAACTAATTCCATAGTATCAGTAACTTCCTGATACAACTTCGTGGAAAATGAAACTTTGAGCAACTCTTGAGTAGTTTCTCATAGCCAACTCTTGCACATTACTTTGTTATTATTGTTTATGCATCCGGACCTTTAAGTTTGGGCATTTACTCAAGGTTGTATATGTAATACATCTATTTTATTCCTTGTACTCTAATGATGTTTCTCAGTTTTAAGGAATGGATAATTAAAGTAGGAAGTAGGAGTTGATTAGCATAGTAGTAATGCCACGTCTCAGTTCCAGACATTAATATTTATAATGCTACCTTTTTTTCTTTTTGGAAAAGCAGAGATTCCAAATCTGAACTTAGTTGTTATTAATGCAGCCTTGGAATACAAACATGGGGGGGGAAAACAAATCCAAAAACCCCATTTTTTTTTCTGTCATTTTTGGCTTCCTATCTCCCTTCAAACCCAAACAACTCCTCTCTTACCCCTTTAAAAATGTTGAAACATTTACAGGCCAATTAAAGCTATACCTAGCAGTCAATATATTTGGCAAGAGACTCTAGAAATCAAACAAGCAAATTCCTCCAGTTTGATATCTCCCAATATACTCCTTGCCCATGAGATCTTGGCCTTTGGCCTCTTTCTCCCATCCATTTCTGTTTGATCATCCATTCCTCATTGATCAAGTGGCCATAATGCTTTATGATGAAGGAAAGTGCAGTTAAGCCTAGGCATTAATGTATAGTGAACACTGGCATTTCATCAGGATCTCAAGATTATGGATGAGAGTCGATGGCATCTTGGTCTTCTGTGCCTGGTCTGATGGTTATAAGGCCTCACATCCAGGTAACAGAATATTAAATCAATCAAAACTATTAAAAAAAGACTACTTGGTGTCTAGTATAAGTTCTTCTCCCCTCCAAGTCACTAAGATCTAAAGCAGGAGGTATCACTCAGTGAAGCTCTTGAACTGAGATGTAAAAAGAATTATTCAAATATCTCTTTCCCACTCTTATTCTTTAAAAAACACTTCCCCCCTCCCCACCCAAAAGCAACAACTCTAAACTAAGGAAGTTCTTGTTCTACATTCTCTTGGGATAATCTAAAAACCATCAAGAGAAAAAGAGTTTAAAATTCCAGCTCTAGTCCTTTGAATTCAAAGTCAAACATTGGAGGAGCCGAGGGATTTATACAATACCTTGTAGACTAAGGTCCCATCCAGCTATATCATTCTATAAGCCAACAAAAGGCGGTAACCAGCACTGAAAGGTGTTGAGAATCTGTTTGGCGAGTTGTTTATGATGCTATAAATGAATTTCCAGATGCAGTTTCCAAATAATTGGGGTCTTGCATAATGGAGACATATGAAAGTGCCCTACCACAGACTCAATTGGGTTTGTCATAGTTGAGCAAACCAAAGAAGGGAAACACAACAGGTGCTAACAGCCCAATCCTAATTCCTGTGAAAAGCTCAGTCTCTGCCCTTCGCTGGAAGGTGTGCCTATTAGAAGTTTTCTGTCCTACGTTCATCAATGTTGAGGTGAGCAGGGGTCTTTCTCATTGTTTAAAGAATGGGAATGGAAAAGTCAGGCTATAATTTAAATAGCCACCAACCAGATGCCAGGTGTTTGTACCCTTAGTATATAAACATTTGTTGTGGATACTGCACAAAAGTGTGTGACAGAATAGGACTAGGTACATCTTTACTGCTGTTAAGTTTCCCCTTCTGCTTGTCCACAATACTAGAGCACCTATGATTTTGGGCAACTACTTTAAAACACTTTCTAGTCAGAGATAGATAGGGGCCCACAAAAGAATGTCATCTCAATAGATTAATTTTTTTAATTAACAGTTTATTAGAATGACAATTAACAGTTTCATATCATAGAGGGAGGGAGAAGGCATACAGATCTTTAACAATAGAGGTACTATGCTTAACAAGCAGGTGCTCTTTTCATAAGAATAAAAAAGTTAGAAAAAAACCTCTAAAACACTAAGTACATACATGCTCTTACATAGCTATTAAAAGGCCAAGCTTGGTAGAGAAGCAAAGGTAATGAACACACACAGCCAGCCCCCTGCCCCTCCCAAGAGTCAATCATAACTTGGATATGACAGTGAAGTGGGTGAAGACTGATCATGTTGGCCATCTCCAACCACACACTGATAAAAGGCTTACAATATCCCTTCAACATGAAGGTGGCACAAATCATTGGGATACTTTGACCCTCCTTCCTCCCAGAAGGCTCAATGCAGAGGAACCCATCTAGAACAATGGCCGCTGTCCTTTACTTGGGCCAGACTCCTGCCCACTCTTGTTTACAGCTATCGGTATCCAAGCCTATAGAGGAGGCTTTTGGGGGCACCTGGTATAAAACCACCAGACCATGGAACAAGGCTCAGGAGTGTCTATGCTCCCAGATTTTCACAACCATTACTCTCTTGGTAGAAAGGCCTTTTTAATTCTCTCCAGAAATTAAATAGTTATGATCCATCTGAATGTTCTAAGAAGTTACTACATAAATATGAAAATACTGATATGCTAGAGTACACTAAACTTTATCATACAAAAAGAAAAATTAATTACTAATCACTGAGAATTTTGCAATCCAGTTTAGATCATGACAGGTCTACCTTTACCTGATTGATAGGATTTGATTCCCAGACAACTTTTCAGAAACACATTTTCTCCACTGATTTCATTCTCAATTCAGTGATACTTATCTAGATTGTTCTGTAATTGGCAGGAGCCCCATAATAGTAATATTTCCTTCCTTCTGGCCCCTTCCCTCCAGAACAAGTAGATCCTTAAAACATTTCACAGGAGCACAGATTTCTGAGCTTCAAGGGACTTGAGAGGCCATTGGGTCCAACCTAAAGTGCAGATGAGAAATCATCATGCAGTGAATGGCCTTATTTCTGTGTTGTGTTTGAATCTTCCTTTTCTAAATTGGGAACTCAGATATTTTGATGTTCTCCTTTCTCAGCCTGTCTCTCCTCTCCTCTCCTCTATATACCCCAATTCATTTTGAAGTCAAATTGCAACTTTGGAACCATTTTTATGATGGAATCAGAGTCAGAATATATGCTGCTTCTGGGCATTGTAACAGCTCCATGCTCACTTTTGGGGTTCCTTCCCATATCTCTCAGTTCCTTTGATCTCAGCCTTATTATTCACGGGAAGAAAAGTATAGCCCTTTTAGGAATTCTGTAAGGAGGAAGTAGACTGGCCTATTACAGATGATACCCCTGAAAGGACAGTGATCCTTCAGAGATCCTCATAAATGGCACCTCATATTGCCGAAGCTAAGAATGAAGTCAGATGTTTGCATCCTTAGCAGAATGACATGCACACTATTGGGGGGGAGGGAAAGAAGGGGATTGTGGGGCACAAAGTAAATGTACATGGGACTAGAAAATAGCCAAACACTAGAAAAGTGGGGTGGGGCACAGCGGCATGAATAACAGTATACATTACAATTCAATTTATTAACAATATTTTTAAAAATTCAATTAAAAAAAACAGTATACACACAAGGACAACTGTAAAGTCTGCCAGCAGCCCTGCCCTCGTGTGTCATTAACTCCTATTATGAGGAGGATCAAAGTATCTGTTACTGACTAGAGAGTTGTAGCAAAAAAAAAATGTCTGCTCTCCTATGAAGCCTGCCAAGAGGACAGCCAACTGAGATGATAAATCCAGTACAGGCCTGTGATATAAAACAGGCTGGGCCATCTACCTACATGTGTGTGCTGCATGTATCTTAAGTTACAAGCTATAGTTGTAATGGATGGGAAGGGAGTGAAGGGTGGGAAAAAAAATTCTTTGGAGATACTGACTACAACAGTCTATGGCCCACTGCCCCTTTCCTTAGTGTCAATATAAACTGCAGAATCATGACATATGTACATTGAGAATATAATAGGGGAACACCATCCTTTAAAATGTTACCTGTACAAAATACACGTAGAACTGTGCAACACAATATATGCAACTGTCAGTCCCCAAACTCTACTTTCCTCAGCTCTATCAACTGTTCTTTAAAAAAAAAAAAATCCAGAATGTGCAAAAGTCATTCACACATCAGATACTCAAATTAGGAAAACTTTTTTGTCAACTGAAGAAGCTGAAATAAAAATGAATACAAATATCAGAATCCCCAGGACATCCTTTATTTCTAATGATACTGCTTCCCAGCCTACCTTTTTGTAATTAAGTTGATTTTAGAGATGATGTTCAAGTATCCCCTCTATAGTCTAATCTTATAAAGGGGGAAAATAACTTGGAAGAGTTTAAAAAAAAAAAAGGCGAAAGATTTTGTACTATTCAGAAAGAGTTGCCATTTGGGTTAAAATTAATCTATAATTAGCCTATGGCCTTAAGGTTCTTCATTCTACAGATATCTCCCCAAATTACTGTTTGGACACTTTCCATAAGTGAGCTGTATCTAAGGGCACACATGAACTGAGAAGGGAGAGGATAGCTGTGCAAATAAGAACTAGAGCAACAAGTGAGTTACAGGCACCTCCCTGCTAGGACAGGACAGCAGCTGAAGAATGCCAAGGCTAAGGAACTACATATGGCTTTTGACAGGCATCACGGAAGCTCTGCTAGAAAATGAAATGAAAAGGACATGCCACTAATCTCATGTCACAAACACGAAGCACAAACATAGATACCTAAGCGGCTTCCTGAATTGGTCAGAAAGCTGGCTTTCTTGTTTCTTTGTCAGGCATGAACCCTGATACTCTGTAGTGCCTAATTCTGTCCAATGAAGCCACTGGATTCTATCTGCTCTGGGTATCAATATAGAAGAACCTCTTCAAGATGACGCCCAGACCTTGTTAAAAGCTCCTTTATCACCAATCCTCCTAAGCCCTTTGGGGTCTATGGAACTCGTGCATGGAGCTGGGAACTCATCCACTGTTGGAACCTTGTTCCCAAAGCACCCCGGACTCCTAACATTAAAAAATGGCATATTTGAGGTTTTTGCTTGGCAGAAATAGAGATTTCTTCACCCACACATCCTCACCTGCCTAAATAAAGAAGGATTTCCATAGGAAATCTTTTTTTTTTCCCTGACACAAATCCATGCAAAAATCCTGGATGAGACATTGAAGATGGCAATAATCAGATGGCAAAGAATAAAGTATGGATTACAGATGACAGTTCAGTCTCCTGTATGCTACAAAAGGTCGCTGAGAGAGAAAAGGGGTTCCTCTTTTCCAGTTGAAAGCATTTATTGATAAGTTTATTCATCTAGGTTTCCATCAGCAAGAGTGCTTTATTCCACACTCACTGCTAGCATTGCTGTTGATCACCTACAGATATTTAGTTAGAGAATCTCACAGCACAGAGGAAAGGTCCCTTTACGCTAAGCTTGTTATTTTCTGAGGTGTAAGATTTCAAAGTAGCTTTTTCTATGTTGATGCTTGATCTGAGATGCTAAGAGATGTCTGGTCAATTCACAGCAATGAATTAGCTTCAAAAGGGTTGGGTTAGTATCTCCCAAACACAGCTTGGGAAAATTTCACCTCCAACAAGTAATGGCTGCAAAAAGTTTACAGCTTCTGCCTCTGCCTCCTCCTCCTCCTCTTCCTCCCTCTCTCAGGGACCTTCCTGTCAATGTATTAACTGAGGAAATTTGTTAAAAAACAAACATTTAAAAGAAGATACAATAAAATGTTAATTTAATTAATGCAACTGACTACATTAAACAGCAATGGCCAAATACATCAGGATATGGAGTGAGCTCTTGCAAATGACTGGAAACCCACTCAGTGTAGTGCTGTTCTAGCCAAAAACAACTACTGCAACATTAAAAAGTCATGACGTGTCCTTTGCTTCATGTAAATAGTTAATGTAATTCAAATCTCTTTGAGATTAATGTGATAATATGAACTATACATCACATATGCACAGAACCTAGACTGGTCTTTCCAACTTTTTAAAGTAAGAAACAAAAAGTTTAGGCGAGTTGTGGAAGAGGGAAATGGTTCTCACCAACTTTCCCCACCACCCCTTTGTGCATGTATCATTGTTTCTACTGCATACACTTGCTTCCTTTCAGCTAGTATGCAGAGAGGACAGGTAAGACATCAAAGGTGGTCTGTCCACAGTACAGCACGCTGAAGAGACGGGTCTTGGGAATGCTCAGCTGAAGTGTCCTTTCTTGCCAAACTGCCTGGAGGGTGGGGGTGGGAAAGCCACAGGACACAGTTGCCCTTTCCAATGCAAACCCAGCATTTCCTCCTAGCAATGCCTTTTAAAGAAGAATTTCTATTTTTCATCCTAGACAGATGGGTACTTCTAATCAGATGGTGACCTGCACCCCCCCCCCACAGAAAGCCATCACTGAAGGAGGGCAAGGGGGATGGGGAAAGAGAGGGAGGAGAAAAGGGGCCAATGGGGGATGCAAAATACCACCTTCCAGCTTCAAGACAACCGAACCAAAGTCTGTTTTCACCAGTATGATGAACATATGCTTTGAATTGACTCTATGGCACCTCATGCTATGAGCCAAATTCCTAACCATGATCTGTAGAAGTGGCTGAGTTGGATAGTTATTTTCAACAACTACCTCAGTATCTGGTTGACTTTTTAATGTGTCAATATCACTTTGGCTGAGGAGAAAAGTTTCTTCTTTGATAGCTGTCAGTTAAACAGGCTTCCCATTTTTAATGAGTCTTAGATTTTCCCACCTCCCTCACCACCCCTCCCACCACCACCACCAGCACCTCCACCCTCCCCATTCCCATTCCTTATAGATGTCTCTAAGATACACTAGAGCATCGAATGCTAGGGGAGCCCATCTGTGTGAGGACCTTATCCAGCCACTGGAGAGGACCGTTCAGATGTAGCTCAATCCAACAGGGGGTGCTGGTCACAGTCTGTCTCCTGTAAGAATAAAGGAAGGGACAAAGAAAGAGACTTTCAAAACTGAACATATCCAAGGGTCTCATCACAGTGCAAACATTCTTTTCTGCTTAGGTGACAGCCTTCTACAGGAATCCAGTCTTACCACACTTTGGACTCTGCTCTGGAGGGAGACGCCAACGAAACAGACTGAACTCCTCCAAAATGAACTGGGGTTGGGAGGGGGAGGGGTGCGAGAAGGGAAGCTCTATTTGCTAAACTAATAACTCTCAGCAAAGAGCAAAGCTGAAAGTTATCTTCACGAAGAGAATAAATTCCCAACTACCCAAGTTAGCAGCATCTAGCTGACGGGTTCCCACATCTCTGAATTACCCCCAAACCTGGGTTTAAGACTGAATGGGATATTGAGGTTACATCCATCTATCTGATCCAAGTATTTCATTGTCATTAGAACAAACTGCCTGTCAATCCTAAAACTTGCACTCAAGTTCCCTATTACACTGAAACAATTCATGTCTACTGCATTATTTTGGAAATTCTTACGAGGACTAAAGAAGAGAAACCCATGGAACAATTACTGGAAAAAATCAAGGCACGCCACACATTTCTTTTCCCCAAAGCACTTTCTAAATTGGTGCCGAGAGATGACGCTGCTCTGAGGCAGGCGCCAAAAGGCTTCCTCTGAGCTATAGCTGTTTGTTAGGGATTAATGTGCTTGCCAACTAAAGGTGAGAAGACTAGGAATTCGAGCCTTCAGTTGCCTAAATAAGAGAAGAGTTGTAACCTAATTCTCTTCTTGGCTTGTCTACAGTAGGAAAGCAGGATTGTTCTGGGAAGGGGACACACCCTCAGTCCCGTTAGGTAGACTAAACGGAGTTGGCAGTTGGTGGTGATGGGGTGTGTGTACATGTGCCTGTAGGACTGGGTGTGCTGGCACTGTCCTCTGTGTACTAATATGGTACCTTTTAGGGAAGGGCTTTCACCTTGCAGAGCCTTTCCCAAGTACACTGGGTTAAAAGGTAGCAATGTAGCACCAACCCCTGCGAGGATTCCCACTTGGAGGCACCATTTTTCTCTCTTTGTGTGAAGCTCTGACCAAGTAGAATGGGTCTAGAGAAGAACAAAGATCATCAACATCCCCTGTCCACCCCCTGAAGTCAACCTCAGTTGGGTCTGGTCAGCAGCTGCAGACACAAGAAAGATAGCTGAACCTGAACTGGTCATTTTTTAGCCTTGTGTTATTTTTCTACCTTGCTTATTAACCCACATCCACATCTCCAACTCCATCTCACCTTCCACAATGTTTCTAACTTTCTTTCTTTATCCCTACAATCCAAACTGCTGGCAGCACATGGGCTGATGGATTTCACCTTGGTTAATTCCCCATCTTGGGTTACTTTTTAAACAGATCTTTGGGCATTTTGCTACAAAAGGAGTTAGCCCATGGAATGGCCAAGAGAAAAGCTCAGAAGATCTAGACACCTTGGTTGTCTGAATGGTCAATTATCTCCCATCTTAGTTTACAGAGGGACCCTGGGAATCAAACATTATTCACAATAATCAGTTCCTTGCATAAGCCATGGTTCTGTGCTCCAGGCCACTGGGGAAAAGAAAGGAACCAGCAGCTAAGGTACAGTAAACTCGAGATGAGGGGTTTTACTGACTGAAATACTCTAATGAGAATCTAACTTTCCATAAGTCATGCTCATCTGGATTTCATTATAAGCTGTGGCCTAGAGCCAATAATGAAATGGGTTTGGCTAGGGTGCAGAATGACTGCAAAACAAAATGGACTCCAAACATCTGGAAAAATGAAGAGAAGTAGAAGAATGACTTGTGAGGCACTGGCTCACAAAGCTGATGCTTTGGTCCCTCTGCTGTCTACTCTAAGAGATGGGGACTGGAAGGAGGAGGATGGGGAGCATAAAGAAGGGGGGAAGAGCTCTACATATCTGGGAATGCCTGTTTATGTGCTTTTTTAAAAAGATATGAATTTTAGGGTCTAAACCTGAACAATCTATGGATCTATAAGGAATTGAAAGCAATAGACTACACACAAAAGTGGCATTAACAGGCTTCTTGTCTGGGTTACCCTCATAGCCACCGTAAGAAGCATGCAGTTCCTAAGCAGTTTTATTTCTCCCTTTGCAAATGCTGAGCCCACCTTCTCATCACCCCTGCTTCTCATTTTTCACATCCTTCTAAGGGCCAGGGATTATCCTCCCAGTGTATTCAGTTTTCCTGATTCTAGTGTAGAGAAGCTGGGCAAGGGAAGGCAAGAGAAACACAGAACTTGTTGGTGAAAGGTAATTTTAAAACATTTTGGTCAAAATGTATAAGAGGAAAGAACAACTAGGCTGAGAATCAGGAGGTCTCAACTCTGGTTTCACTATCTTCGTGACCTTGGACAAATCCCTTCATCTCTCGGGGTGCCTGTTTCTTTATCAGTAAAGTGAAGGTCATGGACTAGGTGATTTTCTTATGGCTCATACCAACCCTAACATTCTAGAATTTTACAATTCCCCCCTGGAGATGTGCAACCTTGGAAGGTAAAGTCCCAAACCAAAGGAAGACCTGACCTGTATTCAGCTCCCCAGCCTTTGACAAAGCTCATGCGAATGGTGCACATCCGAGTCAGCTGGTAAACGGCCTCAAAGCCCTGGTTGACAGACTGAGCCAGCAAGGCAGCAAACTCCTGGTTATTGAATATCTTCAGGTTGCATCCTGCCAATAAAACCAAAATGTTATCTCTTTTACTCAAGAGAGTTTGGGCTGAATCTTCTTTCCTACCAGGTAAACTTGAGGACATCCAGAGCAGCAAAGAATATCGGACCTGGAGTCAAAAAGGCCTGAGTTCAGATCTCGCTGCCTTCAGACACTAGCTGTGGGTGACCGAGGACAAGTCACTTAAACTTTCTGTCTGCCTCAGTTTCCTCAATTATAAAATGGAGATAATAATTAGCACCTCACATGGTTATGAGGATTGAATGAGACGCTATGTGTGAAAAGGCACTTAGCACAATGCTGGCACATGGTAGGTACTACATACACAGTTAAATCTCCACAAAGTTTTTATTGAAAAGTTGTTACATGATCAGTCTTATGTTTGGTTGTGTGTGATAGGATATGGGTGCTATGAGAAGTATAAAATACAGTCCCTGCCCTCAGGGATCTGACATTCTACTTAAGGAGACAAGATACATACAGAAAACAATTAAAGAATACATGCGTATGGAATTAAGGTGGTAGGTTACATGGTAGAAAGCACTGTGAGGGTTCAGAGGAGGGAAAGCTCATAATGAGCTGAAGTGGTCAAAAAAGGCTCTATATAGAAGTGGGCCCAATCTGTGGTTGGGATTTGCATCAGTACAGGGAAAGGGGGAGGAGGAGGGAGAGGCATCCAGGATAATAAAATCATTATGACGAGTTCCACTTCTGCAGAAGACAAAATCTTTATTGTTAGTCTACAGATCCCCTGCAATATTCCATATTCCTAAGTTCAAATCTGATCTCAGACACGTACTAGCTGTGTGACCCTGGGCAAGTCACTTCACAGTCTCAGTTTTCTCATGTATGAAATGAGCTCGAGAAGAAAATGGCAAATGCCACTAGCATCTTCACCAAGAAAACCCCAAATGGGGTCATGAAGAGTCAGACACAACTGAATAACAAGTGAGATAAGAGGGGATAAGCTTGAGATGAAAGGGGCATCTTAAAAGTTGAATCAAATGTCCCCTATGTCCCTTCCACGTGCCATTAAATTGTGAGCTCCTTGAGGACAGGGCCTGTCTTTTGCCTCTAATTGCATTCCCAGTGGTTAGCACAGTGCCTGGCACATAGCAGGCTCTTAATGTTTACTGACTGATTGACTGATAAATAAATCCATGATCCTCTGATGTTCACTTCTGGCTGAGAAGGCCAAAGAAAGCTTCAATGGAGGAGCAACATCTAGTATGTCTAGGAGAGTGTGGGCAGAGATAACCCAGAGAATGAAATAAGAAGACCAGAAAACATGAAGCATTTTTTTAAAGGGCCAGTATGACAGTTTGAATTCAAGTGGGCATTAAGACTTCATCCTGTGGGCCATAAGCCACTGGAAGATTGGTGACTTAATTAAACTTTACACAAACCCAGGAACAACCAACCCTTTACCTAGTTTCTAAGGCTTACTATGCTGACAAGGGAGCCCAAGAATTTCTTTGCCCTCACAGTAGAGGGATGGAGAAGTGTGTAATTACACTGGAACACCTCCACACAAGGGGATGGGAACAGCAGATAAAAATGAGCACAGCAAATGGGCTTTGTCATTGCTTTAGACGACAAACCAAAGCAAGGAACAGGACCAAATTTCATGTTGATTTAAGGGGTGTATAAGTAGTAGAGGGAAAGTGAAGTTTGATGCATCTAAAACTAGGAGATTTTATGCTGCCAGCAGGGAAGGCTGGCTCCGTTCATATGCAAACTAAAATGGTAACACTCGGCTCCAAATTAACAAAAGGAGAAACCTGGCAGATGGGCCGCTAGTAGCTTCTGTTTCTACACAGCAAGCTAGAAACCCTCTAGAAGTTTGCCAGATACTGGCACCAAGAGAGCAGGGATGGCAGCACAGGGTAAGAGAAGGGGGGTGTGTGTGTGTGTGTGTGTGTGTGTGTGTGTGTGTGTGTGTGTGTGTAATTCTTTGGTTAACTAAAGAAGTGCATTTAATTCATTTGCCATAGAATGAAAGATCTCTAAAAAAGTGGGTTTAAGGATGCAGTCAGAAAAGGCTGAGCGAGGGGGAAGGGGAAAACTACCACCAACAAAACCCCTTTTTACTGAAATAGTCCTTTTTTTAAGTATCAGGAATATGTAAACCAGAGAAAGAAAAATGAACGGTAGAAATCCCAAAGGGTGAGAAGCAATGTTGTCAGACAGAACACACCAACATTTCATCTACCAACCAACAGCATTAGGAGCCCTCCAGTCTACACTTTCCCCTGTCCGCTTCAAGGGGAAGATAACAGCAAACAGAAGAATTGATCAAAAACTGAAGAAGTTCAAAGGAAAAGAGATCGAGGAGCTCTGAGTTGGAAAGTACCTGAGAGGACATCTACCAGACCAAGAATCCCCCTCTACCTTTTCCCTGATGTGGGGGGCACCTAGATTTTATGGGGGGGGGGTGAAGAAGGGACAGGGAAGCCACTGCTTCCAATACAATCCACTCTACTTTGTGAAAGCTTGTCTGTTAGGAAGTCTGTCCTTACAGTGATCTGAAGGCGGTACCTCTGTTGTTCAGTTATCTTTCAGATACTGAAGAGGTCTGCCATTTCCTTTTCTGGCTCATTTTACAGATGAGGAAATTGAGGCAAACAGGGTGAAATGACTTGCCAAGGGTCACAGAGTTAGTGAGTGTCTAAGACTGGATCTGAACTCAGGTCTTCCTGAGTTCAGGTCTGGCCCTCTATCCACTGTGCCACTTGCCCCTGGTACCTCTACAACTTCTGTTTTTTTTCTCTTCACTTCTGTTCCTGCAGTTGCCACTAGTGCCACCCCCACTCCCCCAAATTCCAGGTTATTCTCAAATTTGCATTGCAAACACTGTTCCTACTTACCTGTTTTCTGGGACTCCTGACTTGTTTCTTTCTCTGCAAATCTGCTAACACCAGTACAAAAGGGTACTGGTGTTAAAAAGGTATGCCACAAACTGAAAGTCAGACACCACTGGCTGTGAACGAGGGAAACATACGGTAGAGGGCTGGGTTCAGAGGCAAAGGAACCAAGTTAAAATTCAGACTCTGCCACTTAACTATCTTTGTGGTCTTGGGCAAGGTAATTTCTCTGGGCCTCAGGTTCCTCATGTGTAAAATGAGGGGGTCACATGAGATGCCTGTTAAGGACTCTTCCACGTCTATGTCAAGGCTCCTAGGCTCTCCAGCAACCAGCCTCAATCTCTCCTGAGTTACGACCTGGTTCTCATCCAGTGAGGTCCTGGCTAAGGGGATCTTGAACACCGTGACCAACAAAAGCCATACATGTTAAAACTCAATTTAAGCCGGCCTGAATTGTCAGCAAATAGTAGTTATTAAGCATCCCTTGGCCATGTGACGCTGTGCTGGCCACTGTTTAAAGACAATTAGATACATGCCCTTTCTGCCCCCAAGGAACTCCATGAAAGCAACCAAGGAGACCCTGAGAAGGTGGAATCAATGAGAAGACAGCTGTGCAAACACTAATAGTAAAGAAAGACTGAAAAGTAAAGAAATGGACTCAGATATCTAGGGTTCTCAGAATAGCAGTAGGGAGGCAGGGAAGGCGCCATGGACTGGATTACCTGGTGGTATCTTGCAGACGGTTGCTGGGTGCCAACCATAGCGCTGGTTACAGTTGGGGGACTGGACAAAAATGGCACTGTCACTGAGGCATTCTGCAAAGACCTCCCCTCCGATGTAATAGAGCCGTACTCCTCTCCCTACGGAACAAACCAATGGAAATGTTTAGGCTTCCCAGCACCAGAGTTCAGTGTCCAAAGCACAGCCACTGTCCTCCGTGTCAGTCTACAAGACAAACTGCAATCATGAATGTTCACGCTCAGAGTAGCAAGTGTGTGCTCTCCCCACCTTCCTTGCCCCAACTCACACACTCAATGAAAGGCCAAGAGTGGGTGGCCTGAGCACTTTACACTCCACCTCCCCGAATCTGAACAACACCCACACAAAAAGACCGGGTGAATGCCCTGGAAATGTCCAGCTTTTAAGTCTCATTTCTGTGCCCCCTCAAAGGGGAGAAAAGGATGAGAAACAACTGAAAATATGACTGAAAAGAATGGACAAGGTGACTTTTCCACAGCTAAAACCCTATAACTAACACAACACCCTCTGAAAGGTCTCAGGCCAAAGGGAGGCTCAGTACCCAGAAGATAACCAGCTCAGAAACAGGAATGGCTTTCTGGACATCTTGCCACACTGGGCAGACCTTCCCCTACCTTCCTAATTCCAACCCTTTGGCTTTTAGATAGTGACTGCTGAATCTGATCACACATGCCTCTCTCCCAACCCCCCTGGAAACTTAAAACAAACAAAAAAAACTTTCCATAAAAAAAAAACCTTTCCATAGGCTTAACATACAATTTTCCATCTTGTTTTAAATTCACCCCAGATGGACAAACTATTTTTAAACTTGTTTCAAATCCAGTTACGTAAAGCCTCTAACATTCTCTCTGTCTCCCTCTCTCTGTCTCTCCCTCTCTCTCTCTCTCTCTCTCTCTCTCTCTCTCTCTCTCTCTCTCTC
>NW_020948983.1:57454366-57502541 GCF_900497805.2 Vombatus ursinus | reverse complement strand
CTCTCTCTCTCTCTCTCTCTCTCTCTCTCTCTCTCTCTCTCTCTCTCTGTCTCCTATAGGAAAGGGTCACTATTTGTATTCCTTCAGAACAATAAGGAAGAGATCAGAGAAGTAAACCCTAGTCACATACTGGGGGCACTGGGCATATCAAAAATGAAGAAAGCTGGCATAAAGTAAGCTTCGTGTACTCATTCTGTCCTTCCTATTCTCACCACTCTTGTTTTGTCATTTTTGTTGGAATGGCATCTAGAGGACATAGGAGATGCTGATGGGTAGGACCGTAACACAGTTATCCCTTCTACATTGAGGGAGTTGGGGCCTTGGCACCTCCGTGATCTGGAAAAATCCACGTAAAATATTTTGGCCCTCCCTTTGTACCAGAGAAGTCTGAATTATTATGGTATTAAAAGATTAAATATGTTGATGTGATACAATACTATACATATATTTTTTGCATTTCTGAGTTTCTAAACTTTTTCTGTGTCATCTGCTGGCTTTTGCGTGTCGTCTGTGGCTTCTGCAAAACTCCCCGAAAATTCCCATTTAGTTTCTTATGCCAATCCACAATATATATTGAAACTGTAGTCACGATGTGGAAGGGATAACTGTACAGTTGTTGGAGGAAGGCAGATGGGCAACTGTACTGTCTGAGGTGAAAATAGGGAGCTAGAGGGGAATATGGAAATAGAGATGTTAAGGCCTAGAAAAATCAAGTTGATTTTTTTTCTTCAGAAATTGTGCTTTTTAAACATAACTCATATATTAAAATGTTTTCCCCAATTTGGCTTCTTTTCTGTCTGCCTTCATATCTCTAAATATAATGGTAATTTTGTAAGTAAATCAAATTATACACATGCATGATACATTTTTTACGTTTCTCAACTATGTGACTATGTCTGTAAAGAGTCAAATCATCACAGATTTGCAGATGGAAAGGCCTTCAGAAGTCATCTAATCCAATCCCCTTATTTTACAGATGGGGAAACTGAGGGCCAGAGAAGTTAAATGTCTTTCCCAAAAGTCACAAAATATAGAAAGTGTAAGAACTAGGATTTATACCCAAGTTCTTTGACTCCAAATCTAAAATTCTTTCTGCTGTAACACCATGTGCATCACCTGTTGCTTAAAGAATAAACAAAAAAAAAACCCCAACCCAACCCATATTGTATACATTTACATTTTTCACCATCATCTATTTCTTCCCCCCAAGATAAATTCATTTGTTTCCTGCCTTCAAAATTTCCAGAAATTTTATATCTTTAGGTGGAAGTATCTAGGAAAAGAAAGGAAAAGAGCAGGGGGAGAGGCAGAGACAATCATTGATGAAGGACTATTCCCAGAGAACAGGGGGTATGAGGCTGGAAACCTGGTCAGAGGAATTGATGTTGCTTGTACTTTCTCAAGGAAGCAGCAATGACTTGGACACTCACTTTCCACTGCTCCCCAGAAAACAGCCCCTCTGCTCAAGCCTCCCAGGGACAGACAGCTCCAGCCTACTGTGGGAAGGGGCTCTTAGGAAGGCAGGCAGGGAACTGAGGAATGTGTTTACCAATGTGTCGTCTGGTGAGCTCCACAGCCGCATTCCTGTTCACATTGGACAATAAACCCAGACAGAAGCGCTCCGAGTTGGATGGGTCAGTGAAACCATCCACTGTCATGGAAGGCTGAGAGGCATGGAAAGTCTCCCCCACCCTCTGGTTCAGCTCATAGTAGGAGATGGAGCACCAGAAGGCCGGCTCGCAGTACGTGACAGGCTGCAGATCTGCACAAGACACGAAAGGACATAAAGCAAGTCATTGGGCACTATGGCCACTATGAATTACTTTAAAAAATGAGAAAGCGTGTACAAAGTAATGGAGAGGGATGAAAGAAAAACAGTAATACTATGAAAATAATGATGATAGTAACAAAATCCAGAGGGGGAAAAAAGGAGTTTTTCAGAAGTTCAGAAAGGGATACAGAAATGGAATGATTGTGTAACTCTTATTAAGATTAATGTATACTTTTCCTTTAAGCAAACTGTGCATATGTATTGGAAAGTTTATAAGTTCATGGACAATCTATTTTATTTTTGTTTGTATATCTGGATTTTTTTCCAATGGTTACTAACTTTATGTTTAATTATGAAAGAAAGAAAGAAAGGAAGGAAGGAAGGAAGAAAAAGAAAGAAAGAAAGAAAACTGATAATTATTTGATAAACACTTGATAATCAGGAGACTGGGTTCCACTCCCAGTCCTATCACAAACTTGCTATGCGACCTTGCATACACAGCTCATTTAAAACATTCTGGGGAAATTGAGAGGATGCCCATCAATCAGGGAATGGCTGAACAAGTTGTGGTATATGAATGTAATGGAATACTATCGTGCTATAAGAAATGATGAACAGGCTGGCTTCAGAAAAACCTGGAAAGACTTGTATGGTCTCACGCTGAGAGAAGTGAGCAGAACCAGGAGAACGTTGTACACAATAACAGCCATGTTGTGTGATGACTAATATTGATAAACTTAACCCTTCTCAGAAATACAAGGATCTAAGACATCGCCAAAGGCCTCGGGATGGAAAATGCTATCCACATCCAAAGAAAGAACTATGGAGTTTGAATGCAGATCGAAGCATACTATATAGTATTTTTTTTCTTCTGTTGAGTTTTGTTTCTTCTTTTTGGTGGTTCCTCCCATTGGTTCTAATTCTTACTTATAACATCACCAATGTGAAAATATGTTTAATAGGAATGTGTATGTATAGCCTATATCAGATTGTGTGCTGTCTTAGGGAGGGTGGTGGGGAGGAAGGGGGAGAAAAATTTTAAAGTTAATAGCATATGGAGTGATTGTTGATAAATCAAAATAAATTAATTAAAAAAAACCACTCTGGGCCAGTTTCTTCATCTGTGAAATGGGAATAAAACTCATCTCATATGAATCATATATTGTGGTAAGGCTTCCCTATACTCTATCAATACCTTTCCTGATACTAAAGTTGCAAAGATCAAATGAGACAATATCAGAAATTCTTTGAAAAACATAAAACATGCTACAAATATAAGGTAATATTATGGAAAAGATATTGATCTCATTTATCAGATCATTTTTTAGCCTACAAAGTCTCATCTGAAGTAGCGCTTGAGGTATACATAAAGGCAACAGGTTACTGGTTAATGGCACCAGTCACTTCAGAGAACCAGTCAGCCTAATCACAGAGATTAAAGGTAACGTGCCATCCTTGGTGCAGGGAGATATAGTACGCTCTGGTTGGTCCTACTAACTACTCAATGTAGTTAGTGTAAAATTGTGTAAATTTGTTGTTAGTGTAATATATGAGTGTAAAATCACCCTAGCCCTTCTCATAAATCAGCCTTCTAGTCATTCTTCCAAGGTTCCCAAAAGTTATCCACACTCATTTCTTGCCCAAGAAGAAATTTAACTGCTCTGATGACCTTTTGCTAATGTAGTTCTACCCTACTTCAATTAATTTCTTCCCAAATATCATGTTAGAATCCCTAGATTCTTCAGAGCTTAGCTAAAGCACCACCACATGAAGCAGTTCCTGATCACTAGTCACTAGTGTCGCCCCACAAAAAAAAAACCTTGAAGTTTTACATAGACTGGCATATTTCCAAACAGCTAGTGCCTTCCCTCCCTATCTTGTATTTAACTACCTAGTTTAAAAAAAATATTCTTTATGTGCTTATATAATATGTACATGTTATCTCACCTGATAGGGTATAAGCTTCTTGAGAACAGGGATCGTTTCTTTTTTTTTTTTTTTTGACTTTGTATCACAGTAGCTGGCACATAGAGTAGGTGCATTAACAAATGTCTGTTGGTGGATTGGCAATTGTGAAATGTTTGTTAACTGATCGACTGCTTTAGCCCGCCAGGCCACAAGCAAGCAAACTATTTCCCCTTTAGGTTTATTCATCCTGATCCTTCCACATGGATGGAATGTGCTCTCTCCCCCTCACCCCAAATCAATTTATCCAAATCCAACCTGTGCTTAAGACACTAACTCAAATTCCATATTCACCATGAGAACTTTTCCATTTGCTCACCCCCTTAATGCCCTCCCTGTTCTATGAACACTTGTAGCATGAACAGTCTGAACCATTCAGCTATATCCTGCCTTAAATGAGAGTAGCAGAATAATAGGAGGGAGCTGAAGGAAATCTTAGCGGTCAGTCTAATGCCTTCATTGTACAGATAGGGAAACTGAAGCCCAGTCTCAACCCTACCAGAGGACTAGAGTTCTGTGACTTACTTGCCCCAAATCATTTAATTTGTTTGCAGCAGAAGTGGTAGTTGGACAAGATCTCCTGAGATTCTTCTCTAATAAGAAAGCATTCTCTGGGAAAGTCTCATATCATTTCCTGCGTGTTTGACATCACCCCAACTGGTTCCTCGAAGACCTGGGCTACAGGTCTTTGAAGTGCTAACTGTTCAGTAGCATACCTAATGAACGAAAACTTTAAGTTCACTGAATCTCAGAGCTGGGAAGACCTTCAGTGGTCACCTGGTCATTCCCGAACAAAAATCCTCACTACAACATCACTGACAAACGGTGACCATCTACACCTTGAACAGAAGGAGGTCTCCAGGGAGGGGAAGCTCACCAGATTCCAAGGTTTCTCATTCTACTTTTGGAGAGCTCTCACCATTAAGAAGATTTTCCTTAAATTTGGTCTAAATATACATTTCCAAAACTTCCACTCACTGTTCCTAGTTTTATTCTATGGGGCTAAGCAAAACAAGTCTATTCCCTTTTTTCCATGATAGCCCTTCAAATACCTAAAGACAACTATCACATCCACACCTTAATATTCTCAAGTTCCTTAATCTTCTCTTAGTTCCTTCAATTGATCCCCACATGATATAACTTCGAGGTCCTTCATCACCTTCCAACTTACCAATGGTCTTTGTAAAGTGTGGCACCCACAAATGAATACCATATTCCAAATGTGGTATGACTAGAGCAGGGTATGAAACTCTCACCTTCTTTATTCTGGACATCATTCATCTCATAATACAGCCTCAGATTGTGTGTGTGTGTGTGTGTGTGTGTGTGTATGTTGAAAGGCTGCTTCCCTATTGGACTGCTGACTCATATTGAGCTTTGAATCCACTAAAACACCTACCATCTTTTTCAGACCAACTGCTAATCCCCCACCTCATACTTGTAAAGTTTTCTGAAATCACATGTAGGACATGACATTTATTCTTATTCAACTTTTTATTTAATTTGGACCAACACTCTAGCCTGTTTCTCTCCCTCTTTGGATACTGACTGTCATCCAATGTGTTAGCTATCCCTTGAAGCTTCGTGTCATTTGCATATTGTATAAGCCTGCCATCTGTGTCTTTATCCTAAACCATTGATAAAAATGTTCAACAGCGCAAGGCCAAGGACAGATGCTTAGGATACTCCTCTAAAGACTTCATTCCAAGGTAACATGAACTGATTAACAACTACTCTTCGAATCCAGTCATTTAGCAGTTCTAAATTCAAATGACTATATGGTCATTTGTCCTTTGACATTTCATCCTGTCCATCAGGATATTATGGCCTGATCAAATGCTTTGCTGAAACCCAGGTAAACTAGATGTGCAACAGATTTATTCTAAACTACCAGCCTAAGGTCACTGCAAAATGTTATGTGCCATAAACAGTGTTTTTCATAAAGGTTCTATGAAAGGTTTGTTTTATCTTAAAATCATTTAGTTTCTCTATATCAGGAGCTATAGTTCCTGATCCTGTGATAGTGGCCCAGCCATGAAAGAACAAGAGAATTTCACACTGGGTGAGACTCAGGTACTAGCTTCAAGTCTTTTTCTCTGCCCCCTATAGCACTTTAACATCAGGTGTTCTTAACCTGGGGTCCTTGGACTCCCAAGGGATCAAAGGATAGATTTCAGAGGGTCCATAAACTTGGATGGGGAACAGGATTACATCTTTTTCAACATAATTGATTTCCTTTGTAATCCCACGTATTTTATTTCATGCATTTAAAAACTTCTGAAAAGGAGTACATAACCTTCACCAGACTGAAAAAGTAAAAGTACTTTTACTCTGGGGGAAATAACCAGACTAGAACATAAGCCCTAACCCCCTTAAAAGCTTTAAAAAACTAAAAAGTCTGATTTGGAAAACATTCCAAACCAACTGGGGTCTTAGTAGATTTCAATGGCTACAACTTCATGGATTGCCAACTAAAGATGAACAATTTCATTTCTAGCTCAAGTGGTTGACTCCAATAAAGTCTGTATACCTAAAATCTCATGACATGAATGGGAAGAAGTATGTAAGAGTTCGGAAAAACCTGGGCTCTCATTTGGGATATGCTGTTTCTCCTGATAGAATGTAAGTTCCCTGAAGGCAGGAATTGTTTCCTTTTTATTTTTGTATATTCAATAGCTGTCATTGTATCTAGCACACAGTAAGTTTAATAAATTGCTTACTGACTGATTCACTGGCTCTGATACTGATCATATAGTCCTGGGTATGTCTGCTCTTTCCATGGCATCAATTTGGAAAATATAAGAGTCATCCTTGTTCCATTCCTATATCTTTCCAAGGATGGAGTAAGGTGACACAGCTGTGATATAAGATGGAGATTCTCAAACTTTCTCATGTCATGGACCCCTTTGGCATGACTCCTTCTGGTGAAGGCTATACACTCCTTTTTCGGAGGTTTTTAAATGCATGAAATAAAATACATGGGATTACAAAGGAAATCAATTATGTTGAAAAAAGATGTAATCCTGTTCCCCATCCAAGTTTATGGACCCTCTGAAATCTATCCATTGATCCCTTAGGAGTCCAAGGACCCCAGGTTAAGAACCCCTGATGTTAAAGTAAGGCAACCAGAGTTCTCTGATGCTGCTCAGTACTGGACTCCCTCCACTGGGAACAATGGAAGTCCAAGGAGTGGGGAGAGGCAGAAGTATTGGGGAAAGGAACCTGCCCTGAAACAGCGACATCCTCTGGAACTTATACCTGGTGGTCTGGCTTTTAGGGAATGGACCTAGTTGTCTCTGTAGAGAGTATGCCAAACAAGTTACTTGTTATTTAAGGATCATGATGAGACAAGCTACTTTCTAAGCCATGCCTTCACCAATGTGTAGATTATACTGTTTTGAAATTTAATTAAAAATGGCTAGTGGCTAATGGCTTAAGTATAAGCTTAATAAAAAATGGCTATTCTAATGTTCAAAGTAGCCAAATTCCATGGAGAACAGACATCATGGACAGCAGGGGGAAGAAAGGGAATCCCCATTTCACCTGACTTGGTTCTCACCCTAGCTCTGCCTCTCACTGGGTATATGACCTAGAGCAATTATTTCATCTCTCCAGAACTCAGTTTGCTAGCCATGAAAGAAAGGGATTGGATTTTCTAAGATCTCTTCTAGCTCTGTGATCTTGTGGTTTTGTGCTTCTCGGCCAAGTTTAAGTGTCTTTAAAATCTGCTTGAACAGATCACTCCTGCCAGCCTAGCCTCTGGTTTCGTGAACCGTGGACTTTGGCCAGTGGGGTGAGGGGAAGCATAATTAGTTCCCCACTGCCAATTAACTCCATTAAAGATGAAAAAGCAGAGCCAAACACACCCATGCCTGCTTCCTTGTTTGACCCAGTACTGAAACAATGCCCCTCACCCATGTTAGTTTGGAGGACCAACAGTCTAGGACATCTCAGAATTCAGAGTTCATCATAACAGCAGCTCGAGACAGTGGGCCCTCCCAGGCAGATCTGAGGTCTCCACCAAACATCCCTGCATCTCCCAAGGACAGGGTGAACAGACAACACAGCACCGTATCAAAGCAACTAGTGGAAAACATTTGTAATGCAGGAGCCTGACACTTAATAAGGAAGATGCCAGTTCTGGGGAGCTGTGTAGTTGAGCCAAAGAAAAGTTTGACAGCTGCTTTTTGAGATAGTATTATTTGGGTTAGTTAACCTCTGTTTCGAAACATGACCAGACTTCTAGAGAAGGACTACTCCCAGACACTTCCTGAGGACCCATGATGAAATTTTTCTTCTCTCCAGCACCGTCCTTCCTTCCCTCTAAACTATCTCCCAAATATCTCTGACTACTTATAGATCGACCTGCAACCTTTCCCCTCTCCTGGCTGTCCATTTGTGCCCCAGTGATGCTAATTTATTCTGCCAAAGGAGAAGTATTTAGGATGACTGAACCTAGTCAACAATGAGCCACCCAAGTGCTCTCTAGAGTGCAGATCACATGACTTCTCCACTGAGAACAACAGAGTGCCTTAACTTAGGGCTGGCCCTTTGCCAGGTTAAACTCACTGAATGACCTCAATATTGAAATCAGCTCTGCACTGGCATACGCTCTGTTTTGTTTAAAGAAGAAAAAAAAAAGAATAAAACCCAGAAGGCAACACTTGGCATCTGAAACTTTTATTGAAAACATCTGTAAATGAACCAAATCCAGTTGGGGGTGAGGGGGATGGAGAGGGAGGGGGAAAGGGGAGAAATATATTGTAATGTGAAAATCTAAAGCAACCAGTGGACCAAGGACAGAAGCCAAACTTGGCAGAGGAGATGGTTAAAAAAAAAAAAGCAACAAGACAGCCACTTCCATGTTCCACTTACTCCTAGAGCCTAGAATCTAACGCTAATCCATCTGGCAAAAGTTTGAATAAATGCAATAACTTGCCCAGAAGTCATATACTGTTCCTCCCTCCACCTCCCCAAACTCCATCCCATTTGTACCATTAAGTGTCCAATCTTCTAAGCACCTATTCTCAGTTATGTTTGGGGAGAGCCAAAACATGAATTCTTATGTAACGGAGAGCGCTGATCGGACTTTTCCCTTTCAGGCAAGTAAGCTGTTCACTGGACACTGAGGGCCTCTGGCTAGGTGCACTGATCCCTTCCTATCACTAATAAAGTGCTGCTTCAGGGTATTAAATGATACCTAAATTTGTTCAAAGCATTAACATATATCCCTAAAGTTCTCCAGGAAACAGCCAGGGAACAACTTACTCACCTGGAAGGATTTTCTCAGTCAAGATCATTAATCTTCCTCCTCTCTCCCCCATTTTTCTCCCCAATTATACCCTTTGGAAAATCTGGAACACACATACACACTCTCTCACTTCTCTCTCCCATACACTCTCTCTCTCTCTCTCTCACACACACACACACACACACACACACACACCAGTTTTGTATGAGAGCAGGAGAATCACGTGCCATTTCCTCATTTTCAATCAAATCTGACAACTCTTTACCAAGCACCTACTATGCTTCAGGACTCGTTGCTAGGTTTCTGACAGTGCTCTACTGAGACCACCACCCCTTCAGTTTCCCTGCACGGTGCTGTGATGTCAGATAGCTTGCTTTGATTCAGGAAATGAGAGAAGCCCGGCATGGGGGTAGGGGAGGGAGAGGCTATTAGTGTTTGAATCCGGAGCAGAATAGAGGTGGGTGGTGGGGGTGTGCTTAACCTCAAACTAGATCCTGAAAGCTAACTAAGTTTTCAATGTGAGCACTTAACTCTTGGAAATGAGCAAACTGCAAATCCAAGGCTTGATTTATTGTTTTGTTGATTGTCTAGACTTAAGGAAGTGATAGAGAAAATGGTGCTAATGCAGATTAAATTTTAAAGTGTGTCACGCTTACATTTATTTTCTCTCTGGCGAGCTAGTTGTTAAACATTTACCAGCACACTGATGAGGGGACAGCAATAATCAGGACAGTCTAGGAAAACTACATTTTCCTTAACCCCCTCATAAAAATAACTGACAACTTCTGGTTCTGATGGGGAGAAGATAGCAAAGGGAAAGGATGGGAGTGTCAAGAGCAGGCATGAGGAACCTGCAGCCTCAAGGCTACATGTGACCCTCTAGGTCCTCAAGTGTGGCCCTTTGACTGAATCCAAACTTCACAGAACAAATCCTTTTATTCTTTTATTTATGTTCTTTTAAATATTTTATATAATTTTATATTTATTATATTCCCAATAAAAGGCAGCAGGTTCCCCACCCCTGGTCAAGAGCATCATTTTGTAAGGCTAAAGTTCCTACTACAAACTGTGTACAAAGTAGACACTTCATACATACCTACTGAATTCATGCTTTGGAATTCCTAGTAAGTAGCAGGATGGCTTTAGTTATTTCGGGGGGGGGGATGTCATCTAATATCTACTCTCTGTACCATGCATTTTGTTGATGATAAAAAAAAGATTTGCACATGTTAAAGTGAACATTCAGTTTTTGTTTTTTTTTTGTTTTGTTTTTGTTTGTTTTTTAGGCAATTGGGGTTAAGTGACTTACCCAGGGTTACACAGCTAGTAAGTGTCAAGTGTTTGGTCTGAGGCCGATTTGAACTCAGGTCCTCCTGACTCCAGGGCCAGTGCTCTATCCACTGTGCCACCTAGCCACCCCCGAACATTCAGTTTTTAATAGACAGTGTTGTGGAGAGACCACTGGATTTGGCATCTGGAAGACATGAGTTTTGAATCCTAACTGAGACACTCACTAGCTGTATGACCCTGGACAAGTCCCTTACACTCTTTGGGACTCAGTTTCTTTACCTATAAAATAAGGGAGTCTGATTGGATGTCCTTTAAGGTCTCTTCCAGTTCTAAACCTATGATCTTGTGATCTTAATACAGACATACAGGGCGCCATTTTCAACCCATGAGTAGGACAACAAATAAGATCATGGGATCATGATTCGGAGCTGGACAGGACCTTAGATGTCATCAAGATAACATAAAGCCAATTGTTAGACTATCTTCTGTTTTTAGATCAATGTTATTCTGAATTTAACAATGCTATTAATAACTTGATGAGTGAGAAGGATGTGTTAGCAATCAAGGTGTTTTATAATTGGGAACAATATTTGTTGCAACAATTCACTCTATAAAATGCTTCATTTTCCCCTTTACCTTGAGAAGCCAATATTCTGGGAGATTGTTCCAATGCCCATCTAGACATCTATCAGGACACCAAGGCCTACCTGGCACAGGCATCTTGTCATCTCCTCTTTTTAGCTATTTTTTAAAAAATTTGGTAACATAACTATGCTGGACCTCAGGATCACTAAGAGAAAGCATAAATTAGAAGTAACAGAACAACAAAACCCATAAAAATAGATTTCGTCAGGATTTATTATATTCTCTTAGAGACACTGTATTTATTTCATTATAAGAATCTTGATCATTAACCCTTTGCTTCCTCGTCTCTTCAATTTTCCTAGGCTCACCCAACTGACCATAGATAGGACTGGTAAAAAAAATTTTTTTAAACATTTTTTTTTAAAGAAAAGAAACAGACACCAATTAGTTTATGGATTCAGGCTGACATGTGATGTCATGTGACATGTGATATGATATGACACGATATAACATAATATGATTCTATTTTACACATTTTTTTTTTACATTTTTTTTTCTTTTTTAGGCAATTGGGGTTAAGTGACTTGCCCAGGGTCACACAGCTAGTAAGTGTCAAGTTTTTGGTCTGAGGTCACATTTGAACTCAGGTCTACCTGACTGCAGGGCCAGTGCTCTATCCATTGCACCACCTAGCTGCCCCTATTTCACACATTATTTAGTGTACTGAGTGATTCTATGCCCATGAGAAACCAACTTTTTGGTCATATGACCAATTTAGACTAATCTTTAATGGTTTTTCACATGAAATGAACATACATGCTATGTGGTACTAACTTTCAATATCACTTTTTTCCTTCAGAACCCCTTGCACTGATTTGCAGCACCCTAGGGTTCCACAGAACAAAGAGTTGGAGAAACATTGGACAAGATGTCACCAAGACCCCTCCAATCCTAACACTTTAAATGATGTTCCTTCTACAACTCCGATTTCTTTTCTGCACACTGTGGAGGGAAATTCAAATTAATTCCTTTTTTGGAATGACGTGAGGAAATAGCTAGGAAAAACGATGCTCTATAAATCACTGAGTGGGCATCAGTTCTCCCAGTTGCTCCTAAGAAAACAATGCCTTTTCAACTGTATTTCTTTAAAAAGTCAACAAGCACTTATTAAGCACCTATTATGTGCCAGGTATTGTGCTAAGTGCTAATAAAACTACAATCTCTGGTGAACCAGTGCCAACTTGCTAAATTGTTTTCCCTTCTTAAAGAACTGGTCTCTATGCATAGTGTTAAATATTCAAGACTTAAAATTAAAACAGCAAGACTTAAAGACTAGAAGCAAAGAGTCAAGTTCACAATCTCTGTCTTTAATTTCATGGGCATAAGATAGCTTCTAGTCTGGAGAGTTTGTTTTTAATAATTCTTACAGTCCTTTCACATCAGGAATTTGATTTTCCCTGTGCAACGCCCAACACTAACAATGAAATCATTTGCACAAAGAAGTTAAACCATATCCTTGTCATATTTTACAGCACTCAACTTTTCAGTCTGCCTTAAACTTTTTTTTGAGTATTTGCGTGGGAGGAGTTGGATGAAAGGGAATATACATCTGTATTTACCTTCATTTACCCTCCACTGTCTGCCCTTGCCTGGTTTTCAAGTGTCCTCCCCTACTATAAGTTATAAATATTAAGTCACTACCCCCTTGCCCCCCATGATTAATAACGTATTGAATTTGATTCCAATTGAGATCCAAAAGCCAGGGTAACCAACTTTCTAAACCTGGAACCAAAGTCTTTCTTTCTTTCTTTCTCTCTCTCTCCCTTTAACTGAATAACAAAGAAAAATCTGTCTTAAAAAACATCTAGTAAACTGGCTTCCCTAGAGCCAAACTGAAAGGATTTTTCCCTCACCTCTAAACCAGGGGCCTTTAACCTTTCTGTGCACTGTGTTCCCCTTGAGTACTCACTCCCTGGTGAAGCCCATGGATAGACACATTCTCAGAAGCACGGTTGTTTTTTTTTTTTTTTCTTAAGTAATTGAAGGAAATGCTAAATGTTAGTTAAAGGTTAGTAAAAACAAAGATTTCCTTTTCTCTATTCAAATTCAGGGACCCCCCTAAAATCTCCCCACCAGCTCTCAGATTTTTGAGTCCAGGTTAAGAACCCCTGCTCTAGATCTTCAGAACCCAAACAACAATATCCTTTCTGAGGTCTAAGTGAAGTGATATCACATTTGATTTGTGCCCCTGGATGAGATCTAGTTCAGTTTTTACCAGGCAGGCTCCCCCATATGGGGTAGGCTCTATTGTGTATGTCACAAAGGATAAAGAAAAATGCTTGCATCCCGATGGAGGGAGAGAGGGCTGCTGAATTAGAGGGGCTTGTCTAAATGGACCCAGAATATCTTCCTAACAGCTCAGGAGGAGGAGGAACAGAAAAACAGGCTGTGGGACTACTAACCACACACCTCTGCTTGTCTGACTGCACCTACCCGTTGTGGTTTGTTATGCCCAAGAGAAATATAACCCAGCATATGGTTTTCTTTCCTAGAACCCCAGGTCTCAATTTTCCCATTTCACGCATGACTCTAGAATCACTGTAACAAGAAACCTTCACGGCCATTGATAAGGACAATTGCATTGGTGTAGAGTATATGAGCCTTTCATCACTATGGCTCTCCCTGGCCAGTCAGCGGGGGTTGATTCATCTTAGCAGAAATCAAGGAAGGAAGAAATACTTACCCAAATTATTGTGTGCAGGGGACATAGGATTTGGAGATAAGTTTGGAGAACCTGCAAAAGCAAAAGCAAAGTTGTTATCTCTCTTTCCAGAGTTATTCCATATCACTCCATCTCAAGCACTCGATGTTTCAACCAAGCTGGCCTGACCAGTGCTGTTCTCCATACACAATAGCCCAGCTCCAGTCCATGCTTTTGTGCAGACTGTCTCCATTACCCAGAATGCTCTCCCTTCTCAATTCTGTCTCTTGGAACCCCTAGCTCTATTCAAGGCTTAGCTCCAGTGCCACTTCTATAGGGCACTACAGATGTCTTGGTGCCTTTTTAAGGGATCAAAACTTAAAATGGCACTAAGACTTGAGATACCTTGTCTATAAAGCCTTTACTGATATTACCACCTGTTAGCATTCCACATGCCCCACCCCCAATGCTCTGTGATATGTGTGTATAAATACATGAATATACACACATGCATACATATATGTGTATTTATTTGTTGCAACAACTCACTCTATAAAACGCTTCATTTTCCCCTTTCTTTACAGAAGTCAATATTTTGGGAGACTATTCCAGTGCCCATCCAGACATGAATCAGAACACCAAGGCCTACCTAATACAGGCATCTTGTCATCTCTCTCTCTCTCTCTATGTATGTACATAAGAGTGTGTGTATGCATAAAATACTTATAAGTGGTGCTTAGCTAAGATTTACTTATCTATGCATATATTCTCCCCCTCTAAGTAAAATACAAGACACTGTTGGGCAAAGACAATTTCTATTCTTGTCTGTGTGTCTCCAGAACATAGCACAGTGCCTAGCACATTATGGATGCCTAATGAGTTCCCAGCTGAATCGAATTGTTCGAGGTCAGAAAAGGGCAATCTTTGAACATTTAACACATATTATAAAAGAGCTCAGGATACATGACCTCTGCAGCTCTAACTGTAGGGCACTTTTCTTATACATACAAAAGGGAATTCTTATTGTTCATTGCTGACAAAAGGAATATGAAGATTAGGTGGGAACTTAGCCATACATACAGGGACCGTATTTTCCAAACCAAAACTAAGAACACATGGTCAGACAAAAGGATATTCTCTTTGCAAAGACCCAATAAAAATATACTTTTTCCTGCTTGAAATCAGGACTGTCCCAGAAAATACAGAACATATGGTCACCATACCCATGCACCCAGTCAGTGAGCCAGAGGTTGGATTAGGAGGCAGGTGGGACAGCAGCCCTCTCAATTATCCACAACCACAGCTTCTGATTGGTTGGCCTGCCTGGTGTATTAAAACACTATCAACAGGCATCTGGAAATTCCAATCCCAATCTCAGGTTTCAGAAAACTCACAAACGTGCCTTAGAAGGCATATAATTGAGTGATCACACTGGAATGTGGCACATGAACCCATGTGTACACACATACACACACACATTCACACATGCACAAATCTAAATCCACTCCTCCTAGTCCTAATTAGACTTCATAAGAAAAAAAAAAAAGTAACCTAATACCCTAATACCAAGGTCATACTTTAATAAAGTAATATTGTACTTGTAGGTCTTGAGTATCGCTCATCTGTTCCTAGAATCTAGGCAAAGTTACTTATTTATTTATTTTTTTTACAAAATTACTTATGACAATTTCATTCAATGCCCACTCAACCCTATGAAGATAAAATGAATATTCTCCTCTGAACCCTTAGAGTCCTTACTATATGTATCAGCCATTATCTATTGCTGTGGCCTGCTGTTTTCCTGTACGGTTGACTCACCTATTTATGCCTTCAGGGCAGGGTGTGTGTTTTATACTTTTTTTATATCTCCCATGGTAATTAGCATAATATTTTATACATAATAAAAATTAAATATCCATTTTTTGTTGTTAGATGAATAACATGATGTATGTTAACATCACCACTAGTTTAGACCGTGGTGGGCTAGGGGAGAATTTCCATTTTTCTACTTGGACTTAGTATATAATCTCCTTAATGAGTACCCAGTCTAAATACTTAAGATACCCACTAAGGGAGGGGTCCTAGAGAGAGGATACTCAGTAGAAGTAATCTATCAATGTGAGTACTTCCCAAGCTCAAGGGACATGAGTGATATCCTTTAATGAACTGATGAAGATGCAAAGGCATAATTTTCCCACTATGATGATTCTTAAAGAGTGGAACTAATGACCAGGGACAAAAGCTTGAAGTAAGAAGAAAACAAAGTGAGTTGGTTAAAATTCTTCTTGAAAGGTGTATCAAGCAGCCTGAATCATTCTGCTCAGGGGCAAACCCTGCTTGGAGAAGGCTGTGAGAATGATCTGGAATGGTTTGGATGTGGTCCTACTATGGATGGACAGGACAACTCTGGTTGAGTGTCTACCTCTTCATACATCAACTGTCCAGAAAACCAGGCCCTTGGGTAGCTGGTAACTAAAGTACCATCTAAATTGATTTTCTTATAGGCAGCTTTAATCAGTGACTAGAGAATGGGGTGGGGGGCAGGGAGAGGGACCTACTTTCTGGTGTTGTTTCCATATAATCATCAAAACAATTTCCAACTTTGGCAATCATTAGTGTTTCATATGAGCAACAGGGCCCTCTAAATACACTGAGGGGGATGGGGGAAAGGATGGAGAGGATTAAGAAAAAGGGATTAAGAGATGAGAAGATGGGAAGAGAGGGTAAAATGCAACCACTACTCCCAAAAGTGATTTTTTTTAATTTTAATTTTTAGAAAAATAACCATCCTTCAAAAATGAAGAATTGCTTTTGAGGTAAGAAGAAAAGGATAGATAGTTAGAATAAATGTGACATTTGGACATATGTTGGTTAGTGAGGTGCCTTATGTGCCAACATTTTATAGCTGCAGGCTCATAGCGGTCACTTAGTATTTCACTCAGGAAGGCTTTCTATGCATTCCAGATGTTGTCCACACTGCCAGCTAAGGAAAGCACTGAAAATCAATGGTGTCAAGATGCCTAGCACTAGATTTCAGCAAGTAAACCCATGCCCTTCCTACCTCATCTGAGTTATTACAGCAGAAGGAAGGTAACTCTCCCTCCTCCTTCTTTTGGAAACCACACAGAAAGCCAGCCTCTTTTCAGTTGTGCGTGAAGAAGGGTGACTCGGCAATGTCTGGTCTCTGTGTGTGCAAAAAGCCCAGGCACGCCTGCCTTTATTAGGATATGACATCGACTTGGCTCCATCCCCTTGCATAACCACATACAAAGCAAAACACGTTATATGTGGCAGCTGAGGTTCAATTCAAGAAGTTACTGCTCAGAAGCCAATTCAGCCCCATTACAAATGACATGGGAACATCTGGAGACACGGCTCAAGTAGAAGAACTGGCCTGAGCTCCTCAAGTCAGGAATACAGGAGCCAATCCAACATCTTCCTCACTTGGTCACTACATGACACACTGTTTGTTTAGGAACTTATCCGACCTCATCTCCCTCTATTGCTTTATGGGAACTCTGCTCTGGCCAAGCCAGCTTCACTGGTCCATATCCACCGCTTCTTCCCACTTCTGCCACTCTCTCACGTCATTCTCCTTGTGTGGAATAGGCACCAACCCTCTCTCTTGACTGCTGAAATCTTGTGCAGATAGAAGGAAAGGGGGAAAAAAATCTAGTGCAGGACTAATCTGCATCAACTGGAGAATAGCTGGATAAACTGCTATACATAAATGTAATGAAATGTTACTGTGATAAATGAAATGATGGAAGAGAATTCAAAGAAATTTGGGAATACTTGCATGAAATGAAGCAGATCAAGGCAGAAGGAAGAAAACAAATTACACAATGATCTCAGTGATGTTCCAGAAAACAACTCGGAAGCAAATCAGACCTCTGGTCGATGCAGTGACAGGTACTAACTTCAGAAGTCTAATAGGGACTCCTCTCTATAGAGGTGGAGGGCTGCAGTTGTGAAATAGGGTGTTTAAGGCCAGACGTGGTCGATATGTCAGCCTGTTTTACTCAACTGTACTTCTTTGTTTTGAAGAAGGATTTCACGGCAGGTAAGAGAGGAGGGAGGGAAGTGTCCATTGTGAAATGATAAAGATTTTTTAAAGCATCAATAAATGTTTTTAAATTAATTTTAAATGGAATATTTTACATCCTTCAGTGTCCATTTCAAATCTCAACACTATGCATCTGATCCTAGTCTGTAGTGATCTCCCAGTTTTGGGGGTTAAAAAAAATTGATGCAATCAAGTCCATACTTCATTCTAATGGAAGTGGAATAGAGCCATGGCTTTGGATGATAAAAGGTCAGATTATCAAAAAGTGGCTGTATTTTACTTTATATTTCACATTATTTACTTGGAATTTTTCATTCATCTTACTTTGAAATGCAGAGACATATACATCCATGCATATGCTGGAAAATGGAGCAATGGATGGAGTACAGGGCCTGGAGTCAGGAAGACTCATCTTCCTGAGTACAAATCCAGACTCTGATACTTCCTGTGTGATAGTGGACAAGTCATTTAAACTCTATTTGCCTCAGTTTCCTCATCTGTAAAATGAGCTGGAAAAGGAAATGGAAAACCACTCCAGTATCTTTGCCAAGAAAACTACAAATGGGATCATGAAGAATTGGACATGACTGAAAAACAACTTAATACTCTTGCAACTGGAGACATACACATGTATTCTCAAATATAGGGGCTTTTAGCCTTTTTTGCGTGTCATGGACCCCTTTGGTAGGTTGATGAAGCCTATGGAGCCCTCCTCAGAATCATGTTTTCAGATGCATAAAAGTAAATAAAATATATAGGATTATAAAGGAAACCAATTATTTTGAAATAAAGATGCAATTTTTCCCACCCAAGTTCACAGACCCTTTCCCCTTAAATCTATCTACCCTCCCCCTGACATGCCTTCAGACAGCTAAGACACTTATATAGTTAAAGATTTGCATCTTTGGAAAGAGTTTTCCATATTGGGAGTTCCCCATGTCAGTGAAATACATGTCTACACAGATCTAGTCCCTCTAAAATCCACTTCAGTAACACTGACCAGTGGGGAGCTCCTTCACATTATTTGAAATAGAACAGTTGGGCACTGTGTGGTATCACTGAAAGGGTAAGAGTAACAAGACCTCGGCTGTAGTACAGGCACTATCACTAATTCTCTACGTGATCTTGGGCATGTCATCGTAAATGGGGTGAGGAGAAAGGCTGGATTAACTTATCTTTTTAGGTCTCATCTAGTGCTGAAATTCTATGAAGACTTACAATCAAACTGCACAGCCAAAAGTCAAACCTCCGAGTGACTGACCTGCATCCATGCTGTGGTTCATCTGGTGATCACTGGTTTCTCCATCCTCACTTAGGTAACCAGGGGGTGGGGTTTCTGGGGATCAAAAAGCAGAGGGTAAAGGAGGTATTAGATGATCTCAGTATCTTGGAAAGTCTTAGGGTTCCACATAACCTGGTTTACAATGCTCGACCTTTCAATCTAATGCTTCCCCACTCCCGACGAGAGTGGAGCCAGCAGCCCATAGTGGGACCTGGTGACGTACTCAATGTCTTCAGCAGCATGTGGCAGCTGCCAAAGGAGTGTGTGCCGAACTGCATTAACATAAGCTGACTTAAGCTACAGTAGGCTGTGAATACATTCTATCTCTCCAATTTGATCTTAAATTTCCTTGCTCATTGAGACTGCTCCTATCTTGAATGCCTAACTCTTTAAAGATCTAACCCCAAACTGTCCATCCTTCAAGGACAAATTCAAGAACTATTTCTTGTAGGAACCTTTCCCTCAAAATCCCATCCCATGGTCTCCTCTCTCATCCTTTAAATTTGTATAGTTTTTATGGTTTATCCTCCTCACTGGGCACTTAGCAAGTACTTACGTTACATTATTCATAATTTTAATGTTTATTCATACACATACAAATCCTTTGATGCATCTGTGTCTTGCCTCCCCCACTAGAATAAAAGATCCCGCATGGAAGAATTCATGTCTTATATGTTTCTTTGCATTTCCCACAGCACCCAGCAGAGTAGGTATTCCAAAATCTGCTGAATGGATGAGGTAAGAGAACTAAGGATCTGAAAATGGAAAGCTGGAAAATTCTGATGATTTCAGTGACCAACCTGCAAGATCCCAGAGAACACAAGCGCCATGACAGCAGGGATTGCTTCCCTTTCTGCCTTTGTACACCCAGACACTGTGAGACAATGTGAGGCACACAGTAAGCACTTAATAAATGCTTGTGGACTGACTGATTTGCTTGACATTGAACCAAGCCCAGTGTATGTTAAAAGCAATACTCAAGCTTCCTTCTGTGGAAGTCATATGCTGGTGCCTCACTCGGATGTGGAGATGATCCTGGATTCTCAACAGGCTGAGCCAATGAAACACAAGCTGGGGTAGGTCCTCTCTAAGCTGAACAGGCTTTGCACTTGACCTGAGCTGAACTGACACGCAAAGGGCAACCTAGCTAAAGTCAGAGAGGTTCATCAGCAAAGGCTGACCACCAGGTAAGGAAACATTTGGCCAGAGTAATTCAGACATCTTGTCCACTAAGTTTCCCAGAGATGACAACATGATGAAGTCATGGGTCTTCTGAATTAGGAATAAGTCCCTCAAGTCCAAGAAATTCAAACTAACTGGGAGTGAAATAAAACTGATCTGTATAATTTAGCTCCCACATACCTTTCCAGTCTTATTACACCTTATTCCGCCAACATGAACTCTTTGATCCACTGACACTGGCCTCTTGGCTGTTCCACAAACAAGACCCTCCATGTTTTTCTGGCTGTTGCCCATGCCTGAAATGCTCTCCCTCCCCTGTTCCACTTACTGACCTCCCTGTCTTCCTTTAAGTCCCTACTAAAGTCTCACCACCCACATGAAACCTTCCCCAACCCCTCTTAATTCTAGCGCCTTCCTTCTGCTAATTATTTCCTATTTATCCTGTATATAGCTTGCTTTGTATATATGTGTTTTCATGTTGTCTCTCTCATTAGATTGTAAGCTCCTTGAGGGCAGGGACTACCTTCTGCCTCTTTTTTGTATCCCTAGTGCTTAGCACAGTGCCTGGCACAGAGTAGGCATAGAGAATGCTGTCACTCATGGGTCTGTGGAGGGGTTTTCTTTAACTCTCCTTCTTCCCCAGTCTCCCTCTTCTCCTCAGGCCCATAGTTTGGAAACCACTATTACTTATCCCCATCACAGAGAGCACTTGGATGATCAGAGACACCCTGAAAACGGTTTGGCAGGAGCAGGGAGGTAGGGCTAGAGCAACACAAATGCCGCGTTTTTCTATTTCCATTTCCAAAATAAATGACTGCAAAAAGGGAAAGGTCTACACCATTCCTCCCTGCCAAGAAAAGCATCATTAGTGTTCACAGAGTTAAGGGGAGCCTGGCCCCTCCCAATGGAGATGCGGTGATGAGTCAGCCGACCAGCAGGCCAAGCATTTACCAAATAGGAGGGGATCGAGTTGGGGGTTGGGGTAGGGGCAGAAGCGGGGCTTGAGGGGAAAGAAAATTTCATCTTATTTCTACGCCACATCGCCCTGGCCAGGCTCCCAAGAGCTCCAGGCTCTTTCCCCAGCTGGCCAGAGAACACAAGCAGCCCTCTGGACGGTATGTACCTGGAATGTAATTACTTTGGGGTTCGATCCCTGCAGGGAAGTTCGTATTCTCTGGAATGGAATGGCTGTAGTCATCCAGCGGAGGAAACTCGGCTGGGATCTCTGTGTGTCTTGGGACCAACACAGGAGGTAGAACTGCACAGGAAACAAAGGACGGTCAGGGAATAAAGAAATAAAAGTGGGCAAGAGAATTTAAAACACACACACACACACACACACACACACACACACACACACGCACACATCATCTCAGAAGCAGACTCCATATCTTATCGGCAAGAGCAGAATTCAACAGGTCCCCCCGTTCCCTGATGGTACCTGGTGTCTCCACTCTCTGGTAATGATAGGGATTCACACAGACTTCATCTTTCTTCATATTGAAGGCAAATTCACACATCTCCATGGCACGGAGCTCATGGTGGCTGTGAAGGTCCGGCCATCGCCAAAGGCGGCAATAGATCACATGGGGCAGCCCTTTGCGGTGAGACACTTGTAGTCGGCCATCCAAGGATCTGTGCAGGAAAACAAAATGGCAATTAAGACTCGGGCTTGGCCCTTCTCAAATTGTGGCGGTTTTCATTTCTCAAAAATCAATCAGTTAATAAGGACTTATTAAGCACCTACTCATCATTAGGCTATGCATAGAACGTTGGCAGGGGGAGGGGGGGGTCCTCGTCAGTCCCTGGCCTTAAGGCAGGGAGTTTATATTTTAAGCTGGGGTAAGGACAGCAGGTAAGGGTAGTGTAGCACAGAGTGCTGGATTTGGAGCCTGGGGACCTGGGTTCAAATCCTAGCTCTGCTACTCCCTCCCCAGGTAAATTTGCGGAGAGTTATTTAATCTCTCTAGGCTTCCATTTCCTCATCTTTAAAGTGAGGAGAGTCAACCAGGTGCCCTTGAAGGTCACTGCCAGCTATAAATCTATGATTGTGTAAGTCTATATAACAGAGACATAAACCAGTTGGGAAGAGATGCACACTCATTTCACACATAGACACATACTAGTAGGAGGTGGCAGTTATCATCTTACTAGCTGTGAGACCTTGGGCAAGTCACTCAACCCTGCTTGCCTCAGGTTCCTCATCTGTAAAATGAGCTAGAGCAGGAAATGGCAAACCACTCTGGTATCTTTGCCAAAAAAACCTCAAACAGGATCACAAAGAGTGGGACACAACTGAAAATGACTGAACAGCCGCAGCAGGGGACATCAAGAGCACAGAATTCTAGAACAGCAGCACTGGATAAGGCTTGAGAGATAATCTTGTCCTAGACTTTCATTTTACAGATAAGGGGCCTGAGGCCCAGGATTTGTCCAAGGTCGGTAGGAGGAGGGGCTCAAATAAAGCAAAATGATAAAAATAAAAGCTAAAATAAGAAAAAGCTTCCACATTCCAAAAATAATAACCTAAGTACAAATGCTGTCTTCAAGTCCCAATCAACAAACTGCCACACTTTTTACTCCAAGAATTTACTGTGTATTAGAACACACCAACACACGTGGTTTGATTCTGAGATGGAGAATGGTCAGTTAATTTTTTTTTTTTAGAATTTAAAAACATTCATGATAAAGATCATCAAAAGGGACTTTCATGCTAAACATTTCTCAGGTCAAATTGAGAATGAATTTCTATAATGCTTCTGCAGTCCCTGGGAAAGGTTTGAGAAGCAAAGGGGACATGCTAGTGGGAAGACGGAGAGCAAGAGAATCCAAACAAGACTCCATTCTTTATCCTTGGACATTTCTGTCAGGCTAAACATTCTACAGATAACCAGCCCCCTCTTTCCTCCTGTGAATGGATAAGTTTGGTAGTTTAGCCATAAAAGCTGTTCCAACCTGTGACCAAACACTTCTGGCTACCCCAGCTGTCCAAGGGCGCATGGCTACTTTGATCTCAACAAAACAGTGGTGAGTCACTGTGCCTTTAAAAGGAGATGAAACAAGGCTCTACTATCATTGAGAAGTCTGTTCTAACAACATCCAAATACCACCCTTACCAGAAGGCCCTGAGCCAATGGAGGGTTGGGGAGATGGGGATGTGGGTGCGTGAAAAAATCCTATTTTTAGACTGTGTATAACTTTTTGCTTCGGTCCTGTTGTTATATGTGGTAGATACACATTCCTCTTACCAGTTCCAAGCCAGGGGCAGAGCCCACCTGAGATGTCTGCTTTGTAAGGAGGAGAGTGCGCGCGCGCGCGCGCACACACACACACAGGGTCTCTCTCTCTCTCTCTCTCTCTCTCTCTCTCTCTCGAAGTTTTAGTAGCTTAAAACCACACTGAGACTTTGGGGATATCCTCTGTATGTGTGTATTTACTGACTTCCTACTTACGCTGTTTATATTTCTACATGCATTTGTCTCTCCCTGTAGAACGTCTCAGCTCTCTGCAAGAAGGGACTGTTTCATTCTTCTTATATGTATCCTATCACTTAGCACAAAGGTTGACAGGTAGTAAGTGCTTGTTGTTATTTATACCTGTTGATAGAGCTATTGCAACCCCTATAAATGAGACCACGTAGCTGGTAATTGTCACAGCCAGAAGCTGAATGACTCTTATAACAGCGAAACCCAGTGTTCCCCAGGCTGCATGGATTAAGTGCCCATTGTGTACTGGTGTGGATAGGGGTGAGAGGAGCAAAAGGGATTTATGCCATCCTCTGCCTGGTGGTGGTGTTATTTGTGTAGGACATATGTGATTCTTACCAGACTGCAAACTCTTTGGAGGCAAGAACTGTTACCTATCATTGGTATACACACACACACACACACACACACACACACACACACACACATGCATACACATGCTAGCATAATATATTACATGCAAGAGACACAAATAATTGTTAGATTAACGAATGAATCATTAAGTATGAGATTTGACTTCTGCACTCTAAAAACTTTAACTGGGAAGACAACACTAAAGTACATGAAAAAATTGTGTGTGTATGTGTGTCTCTGAACAAGATATAATTTTATATATAATAATAATTAATAATATATATATAATTTTTCCAATGTGTGTATTGTTGTTTTGTTGTTTTTCAGTTGTGTCTGACTCTTCATGGTTCCATTTATAGTTTTTTGGGCAAAGATACTGGAGTAGTTTGCCATTTTTCTTCTCCAGCTCATTTTACAAATGAGGAAACTGAAGTAAACAAGGTTAAGTGACTTGCCCAGGGTCACCTAGCTAGTAAGTGTCTGAGACCAGATTTGAACTCAGGAAAATGAGCCTTCCTGACTCCAGGCCCGACTTTCTATCTACTGTGCCACCGAGCTGCTATCTATAACAGTCTCATAGACACTCAAGCAGCTAGGTGGCACAGTGTTATAAAGCCCTAGACCTGGAGTCATGAAGACCTAAGCCCAAATCTAGCCCACTCATTGGCTGTGATCCTTGGCAAATCACTTAAATTCTGTTTAAATTCAGTATCCTCATCTGTAAAATGAGGAAAACAGCATCTACCTCCCAGGGGTGTTGTAAGTATAAAATGAGATAATATTTGTAAAGCACTTTGCAAACCTTAAGGCATTATATAAGCATGAGTTGCTATTGTTATCTTATTTCAGTAACGTTGTTGGTAGATACAACTATACACTACCTCTGCTGGCCAATGGAACCTCAGATGAAGGAAGCAGGTCTGCAAACATTTTTGATACAGGGACAACAGACAGACTAGGAAATGTGAACGGTAAATGAATCACAGTAGTAGAGTTCTTCCAGTCATGGAGTTGCATAAATGGAGTGTGCAGTGGGCAAGAGGAATGAAGCACTCAGTCCAACTCATTCTCTTTTAAAAAGCACCAGCTCAGGACATGGATTAGGGCAATTGACCACCACATTTGCTCTTTGGACTACGATAATAGCCTGAGTTGGCTGGACAGCTGCAACCTCCCTGCAGGGGGAAGGCCAATTGTTCCTTGAATGCCTGGTACCTGTTTACAAAGTCTACACAATGAAAAAAAAAGAGGGGGTAGGAAGAAGTGGGTCCCAGAGAAACAACTTGGAAGCAGAAGCTAACACAGCCAGCCCTCAAAGGGGGAGGAAGGTTAATGCACTCAATATTTTATTAAAAGATATTTTTAGGAGCAGCTAGGTGGTGCAGTGGATAGAGCTCTGGCCTTGGAGTCAGGAAGACCTGAGTTCAAATCTGGCCTCCGACACTTGAAACTTACTAGCTGTGTGACCCTGGGCAAGTCACTTAATCTCAACTGCCTCCCAAAAAAAAAGATTTTTTTTTTAAAAGAAAATTGTGAGAAAGTGATGGGGAAGGAAGCAGAGGGCAAATGGATCTTGGCTTTCCAAGGGGCAGAGAGATTGTGCAACAAAAAATGGAAATCAAACACAGCCATCAGCCCTGGGTAAATGCTTAATATTCTTCCAATAAAGGGTGTTCAGGTCTTTATGGAGGGCATATTAGGTATTTATCTGTTTTGTTGGTTCCAATGAATCAAGTTGCTCCCATGTCACAAAGGCTTGTTGTTTGAACACCAATATTATCTCAGTGGTTCAACATGACATCATATTGTAGAATGTGACCTACAAGGAAACCAAAGTACAGATGATCCAAGGGACAATCAAAAGATAGTAATTGTAACTGAGCATGCTACAAATGATGATGTGCATGTGATAATTAGCAAAACAATCATTATCATGGATCTGTATGACCAGAACAGGAGGCGGGTCAGTTATGCATGAAGAACTAAGGATGACAGATGGGAGTGTTATGCTAGTATCCAGGAAATGAGTGAATGAATGATGAATGAATGAAAAAGCATTTATTAAGCAGTTACACGGTGTGCCAAGCACTAGATCTTAAGCCCTAGGGATACAAAAGTTTTCATGCTCCCTGCCCTCAGGGAACTTAGATTCTAATACAGGAAGGCATCAGATATTTGGGAGTGGTGTCCAGGAAAGGTTATTTTAGTTTGGAAAGTTACAGAAAAAGTGAGTGGAGCCACAGGTGAGTACAATGACCCACCCTTTCCTGTAGCAAGAGAAATCTTGTTTTGATTGTAGTTCCAGAATTATAGGTGGGGGGAGCAGGGTAAGGCTAAAGACTGAAAAGAGTTGGCTAGAGAGGCGATGATGCAGAGGGTACAAAGCAAGAACAAACCTAGCTGCAGTGCCAAGAGGCACTCCCCAATCAGGACAACAGGTCCTCAGGGCAGGTTGAATTCTGGAGCTAAACTAATTCTAGGATTAAATCCTTCAAGATTAAAAGGTAAGTCTCTGGTCTGCATGGAGAAGCATTGACTGGACAGAACAGAAAGAAATAGGGACTGAAATGGTTAAGAAGGAGGAGACGAGTCATGGTATAACCCAATGGAAGTTGTAGCCACGTTAATAGAATCACAGGCTCTTTTATGTCTCCACCAATGCAGATCAGCAACTTGTCTATGACTTCTAGTCTTAAATAAGTTAGCTGAAGCACTGAGAAATTAGGTTGTTTGCCATGGTCCCCCAGCTGGTAAATGTCAAAAGTAGGATCTGAACCACTCAAAAAACAACTTAGAATCCCAGAGTTGAAAAGGACCCTGAGAGGTCACCTAGTCCATCCCAACAAGGAGTCATGCAATGCCTCTTCTTGAAAAAACCTCCAGGGACAGGGCACTTACTACCTAAGGTGGCCCATTTCACTTTCTAACAACTTACATCCAGCCAAAGTCTACCACAGCAACTTCTATTATTCTTAGTTCTACTATCTGGGACCATGCAAAAAAAAAAAATGTAATCCCTCTTCCCCGTGAGAACACCTTAAATACTTGAAGACAGGTATCATCCCAGTCTCTAGGCTGAATGTGCCCAAGTCCCTTCAACTGACCGCCCCTCCCCACCCCTTACATGGCTTCAAGGTTTAAAGTTGCACCACATTCCTAGTCACCCTACCCTGGACATGATGGTCACATAGCTGATGATGTTGTTCAGTTGTGTCTGACTCTCTATGCCCCTTTTTGGGGTTTCCTTGGCAAAGATATTGGAGTGGTTTTCCATTTCCATTTCCTTCTCCAGCTCATTTTACAGATGAGGAAACTGAGGCAAACAGGGTGAAGTGACTTGTCCAGGGTCACACAGCTAATAAGTATCTGAGACTGGATTTGAATTCAGGTCTTCCCGGGTTCTTCTCCAGGCTTAGTGCTCTATCCACTATGCCACATAGCTGCCCCAAACAGCTGGTAGGTAGAGAGAGAGACAGGACAAGAGCACTATTCCAACAGGCTATTACACTATTTCTACCTTTCACTGCACAGGCTGGTAATCAGGATATGTGGTTGGAAAAAAAAATAATGTTTTGTATTTGTAGGGCACTTTCAACTTTTAAAGAACTTACACACAGGATGACCTATGATCTTTATAACAACCTCATGTCATAGTAAGGCAGGCTTTAATATCCCCATTTTACAGATAGGGAAATAGAAGCTGAAAATTGTATGGGGTACTTCTGATGAGTTAGCCACAGCGATGTGATTAGAAATTGGGTGACCTGGCTTTGAAAGCTTGTTCCTTCCATTATTCTTATTCCCAATTGCTCCTTAGAGTTTCTAGTATATGGCAGAAAAGGGGAGGAGCACTATTAATCAGAATTCTGTAACCAAGATCAAAGAACATTTCCAAAGGTCAACTAGTCTATTCCCCTGCATTCCAGCAGGAATATAAGCAAAAATGACACAGAGAAAAAGATTCCTTTTGTTCTCAGAGTTCCCCAGGGAGAGGGGTTCTCAGACCTCCTAAGTGAGCACCCTCCTTTTTACTTGGGTCTCGTGATCCCCAGAGCCAATAGTGGTCCTGGTCCTCTCTTCTCCACATCCCCCCTCACCCATGAAACACAATGAGCACTCTAAAAAAACTGTAACAAATTGGGAGTTTCAGTGGCTGGATTTAATTTAATTGATGCATTCTTTACACACTCCCAGAGGCTGTAGGGGAATAAGACCATTTTAAATAAATGCCATAAATAAGGCAATACCTTACTAATGATATTATAAACATGGTCTGCTGCAGAGATATCTGAGTTATGACCAGTCTTCACCTTCTCCTCATCCTTTCTCTAGTGAACAAAGCTTCCGGGTCTTAATAGTGATATTTCCCCAATCCTTCCTTCCCACCCTCCCACCTCCACCCCTGGGAGCTGTCCAGTTAACCAGGCTTTGGGCTTTCCGCCACTTGCGACCAAGACCTCTTCCCACACCCAGTGGCTTCCTGGCCCGATCTCTCCTTCCAGCATCCTTCTCCAGCAACTCCCTCAAGCTCCTTTAAAAGGTTTTAATCCTTCAAGATATTCTCCACCAGCCGGACCATTTCCTGTGGCAGGAAATTAGGTTTCCTCCCATTGGCTCCTACTGGGACCTGTAAAGTGTCCCAAAATGGTGGTAGGACCAGAAGCCAAGGATGTGGAAACACCACACAGTCCAAAGCAGATGGTGAAGGTGGAGTCTACTGGGCCCTTCTCCAGAGGGTGAGAAAAAGAGCAGGGATAAAAAAATTGTCCTTCAAAGCCCTGTTTGGTTCCATCCTAAATCCAGCTGGCCTATGCTATCAGTGATGAAATGAGGATCAGTAAGTTACCCACAGTCATTCTAAAGATGATTCAATGCACTTCATGGGTTTAGTATCACAGAAAGAAAAATGAATTTGGAATCAGAGAATTCAGATTCAAATCCCACCTGTGTGACTTTGGGCAAGTCGCCTCACATCTGTGGGCCTCGGTTTCCTTATCTGTAAATACTTAAGGGAGTGGACTAGATGAACTCTAAGGTCCCTTTCAGCTCTAAATCTATAATCCTAAAATCCTTTGTTAATGGAGCCAATGGGAAAGGCTTGGAAGCAGCCTCAGGGCAGACCTATCATCCAGGAAAATCAGTGGTAACTAAATAAATTCCTATGAGGTATGACCATATCTCACTAAAAAAAAATACTAGAATATCCTATACATTAATATACTAGAATCTTCTAATGAGCTCTTTTCCCCTCCAAAGAAGTCACCTTGGGAGTGAGGGCAGGAGGGAAGGGGCTGTGGACTTATTCCCCCATGCTGCTGCTCCAAAACGTCTTAGGGAATGCCTCTTTTTTGAAACACAACATAGACTTGTAGCTTGAAGGGTTGGCTGTTGCTGTTTGTTGTTCAGTCTTTTTCAGTCACATCCAACTTTTTGTAGCCCCATATGGGGTTTTCTTGGCAGAGATACTGGAGTGGTTTGCCATTTCCTTCTCTAGCTCATTTTACAGATGAGGAAACTGAGGCAAGCAGTGGCTTGCCCAATGGTCACACAGCTAGTGTCTGAGGCCAGATTTGAACTCAGATCTTCCTGACTACAGGCTTGGCCCTCTATCCGCCGTGCCACCTAGCTGCCCCCCCCTACTATACCATGCTTACCTTTTTGATTCAGTTTTTAATTCCTGGAAGATCAATGAATTAGCAGACAGTTAGGTGGTACAGTAAATAAAGTGCAGATCCTGAAGCCACGAAGACCTGATTTCAAATGTGACCTCAGACATTTACTAACTCCATGACTTAGCAAGTCACCTAAATGCTTTCTGACTCAGTTTCCTCACCTGCACAATGGATTAATAATAGCACCTACCTCCTCATGGTAGGGAGGATAAAATGTGACAACTTTTGTAAAGTATTTCCTAAACCTGAACATGTAATATAAATTCTTATTCTTATATATATTCTTAAGTATTCTAATTGGACAGCGCAGCAGACAGGGAGAAGAATACAGTGATAATCTTCAGTTTTGTAATGTTGATGAAAACCCCTAACTATTAAGGTTTTCAGTCTTCTAGTTCATTCTGCCTTCAAAGCCTACACATCATTCGTTTGTGCATTCTTAATTTTGGGAAGTCATCATTCTTTCTGGTAAATAATGATGTCATTGGGACCAAACCAGTCTGGTGAATAGACTATAGAATTCTGCTTTTGGTCCAAAAACATAAAAGACAAGGAGACTATATTTCTTATGCAACTTACAAACTCATGTCAACAAATATGAATCACCTGCTCCATGTAAGGCACTCTTTTAAATGATGGGGACAAACCCAAAGGTCATTCCTCTCAGGGAGATTACATTACCCAGCACCATCCCCAGATCAGTTTAATACAAGGTAGAGTGTGATGGTGGCAAAAAGGGCTCCAGACAAAGTGCTCTGGTAATATTTAAAGAGGGAGAGAAGGAGACCTTTGAGATCATCTAATCTTGCTCCCTTCTATTTTACAAATGAGAAACTGAGATTCAGCCAGGCTAACTTACCTAAAGGTAAACTGCTCCATCAAGTATACTTCCTTGAAATATTTCAAGACGTCCATGCTTTTATGATTGGAAGTAGCCTTTTCATTCACATGGCCTACAAGTCCTCCATAATTTCATAGGATAGTTTTCATGGCCAGAAAAATTCCTCACTAAAAATGAGTAAAGAATCTCACTGAGGTGCCCAACCTTCTAATGATAAGCCTCTCCATACTTAGCTAGGTCAGCCCTTCACTGGCAAACAACAGACCATTTTAAGGTCCATACACAAGCTTTTATAGCTCAGCACATCCTACCAAAATATGGACTCCAATGATTTAGACTTTGACAGTCCTAAGGGTCACTTTCATGCCACAATGAGGCATCAGATTGAGATTTTAGTGCAGGGGTTCTTAACCTGTGAATTCCCTGTATTTTTTAATGTGTTGATAACTGTACTTTATATAATTGGTTTCCTTTGTAATTCTGTGTATTTTATTTTATGCATGGAAGAACATCATTCTGAGAAGGGGTCCACAGACTTCACTGGACTGTCAAGGAGTATATGAGAAAATAAAGTTTAAGAAACCCTACTTCAGTGTAAGGCCAACAAATAAACTTCATTTTAAAAGGGAAAAAGATGATTTGAAATACTTTCACGAGATGACTTTCTTCAAGGAGCAAAAAATATTCAGCTGTGGCTTCAAGAAATATGAATCAATACTTGTGCACTGTTCCATACAGAGGCTGTGCAAATTCACAGGGCACAGAGAAAGCCATCTGTTCCAAAGGCAGGTGTGTCACGATAGCCCCTTCTATTCCCTCTTCTTTTCACTTAACACTTCTGGCATCTTAACAAGGTTAGCTTCTTTCTATAAAAGGGAGATTCTGGAGTTTGTAAAATCCCTTTTCATAATTTGCTGACAATGGCTCATATGAAAATATTCCTGATTCTTTTCTATCTTTCTGTAAACCAAGTCTCAATTATTATTTTTAAAAGAAATATTCCCCCACCCCCCCACCTCACCCCCTACAGAAAGGATATTTACATAATGGCAGAATTTGAAAACTGGAATAGGAACTCTAGAGCTCCTCACACGAGTTCCCCACCCCCCCGCATTACAGAGGAGGAAAGAAAAGCCCAGGAAGGTAGAGGGATTCGCCCAAAGACAGAGAAACTCAGATCCCCTCCTTCTGAGGACCAAAGCTCTTTCCACCATGCTTTGCTCATGGATCTTTTACCCAAGTGAAACGAACTAGCCGCTCATCCATCATGAGTAACGCTAAGCTATGCGGCCCACATGCCCCTCTGGCAACCAAAGCTCAATTCTCCCTGGGAGAAAACATGTCTGTCTCTGTGACTCAGGCCTTCAAGGATGCTCTTAACTCTTTCAGACTAGTAGGGGACCATTCAATCAACAAATATTATCATAGGGGCAAAACACAGGTTTAGAGCTACATGGGATCTCAGAGGTCATCTCTATGAAAAGACCTCACTTTACAGATAAGGGAACTGGGTCCAAGTGAGGGGAGGTCAATCAGTCAATAAACATTTTTAAAGCATCTACCAAGATGCAATTCCAAAGAGCTTATGATGAAAAATGCTCTCCACCTCCAGAGAGAGAACTGATGAACTCAAAATGCATAATGAAGCATATTTTTCACTTATTTTTCTTGATTTTTTTGCAACATGGCTAATAAGGAAATGTTTTGCATGACTTCACATGTATGATGGGTATTAAGCTGCTAGCCTTCTCAACGGACAAGGGAGGAGGGGGAGGGAAAGAATTTGTAAGTCAAAATCTTATATATACACATACACACATACACATATGACACCTACTATGTGCCAGTACTAGGCACTTTACAAATATTATCTCATTTGATCCTTACAACAACCCTGGGAGGTAGATGCTATTATTATCCCCATTTTACAGGTAAGGCAACTGAGCTAGGCAGTAGTTACATGACTTACTCAGGATCACACAGCGAAGAAATGTCTAAGGCTGAATTTGAACTCAGTTTTCCTGACTCCAGGCCCAGAGTCCTATAAATTACATCACCTGGCTGCATCTAATTGGGCTAGATGCCTTGTGAAGTTTCTTCTGGCTCTAGACCTATGATTGCTTTATCTGTAAAATATGAGGGCTGTGCTGTGTCTGGGTTGCTTTGACTGTGAGCTCCCACTCCATCATATGCAAGGTACTGTGTACATTGTGACCAGGGTTCTGTAGCATAATGTACTATGTTACATATAATGTGCTTCTCTAAATTCCCTCTTTACTACTGGTAAGGAGTAAACTAGCCCTGAAGATACAGAAATGAAGTTAATTTCTATTCAACACAAACTTTACTAAAAGGAGATATTAGTAAATGTTCAATAGCCAGCTCGCAAGATGGGGGATGGACATGTACGTAGACACATACTTGTGACACACTTTTAGATTTAATCCATATTTTTTTTCTCCATCACCTTCTAAATAATCAATTAAACAACAAATCAAGCTACGATTTGTAGCATTTGCCTATCTCTGAGGTGATCACAGTGGAAATTTAACAAGTGGATCTCAAAAGTTAGGTATAAGTAGGTTCTAGCATATCCCTGAAAACATACATACGTATGTGTATGTGTGCGCACATATCCATATATACTACTCAACGCCTTAAAAAGAACTAGTCCTTTTTCTGGCTGTGCCCTCCAAGTAGTTAATAGAACATAACAGTCCTTTGTTGACCCCGAACCTAATGAGATCAAAAAAGTAACTATTGGCCCTTGTTGAGCACTCTGGCTTTTGTTTTTAGTGAGCGAACATATCTCCAGGCCTTTGGAGACAATTTGGATAAAGCGTGTACTTTCCCGGAATCCGTGCAAGAACTGGGTAAAAAATGACCCTGGCATAGCACAAACTCCAAACTCAAAAGTTGAATGTACCATCCTTCTCCCCTGTGCAACCCCAAATGTGCTCTGCATCTTTACATTTTCCGACTTTAAGTTCAGTTGCTCAAGGCACAGAAATAAGCCTCCAGTGAATGCCTGTATACACACACTCACACACACACACACACACACACACACACTTCTTCACCACTTCAAAGTCCTAAAACGTGATTCTATGCCTGCTCCCCTCCTTCTCCCCCTTTAGTAAGTGAAATAATTTGAACACCATTTAGCCTTCCTTTGAGAAGTCACTCTATAACTGAAGGTCACCTGAGCACTGAACCAAGACAATGAAGAGCTGGATTCTAGTTCTAACACCACAAATTATTAACTAGGTGACCTTGGGCAAATGTCTTAAATGTCTCTGAGCCTGAGTTTTTTTCATTTTTTCAAGCCTAGCTGATCTAGGTCAGTCACTCAGCCAGTTTGAACTATATCTTGAGTACCGAAAGAACTGTAAGAACTCAGTCACTGTCGGTGATATTTGAAAGATCACAGAGGGATGACAAGAGCCTGCATGGTTTCTGTAAGAACAGGTCACGCCAGATGAATTTTATTTGCTTTTGACAAGTTTATTAAAGCTGGTGGATCATGGTTATCATTTCTGTAGATTTTAGCAAAGCACTTTATAATTGCATCTCACGCTATTCTTATAGAAAAAGATAAGATGTGTGGGCTAGACCATAATGGGATTTGAAACTAGTTGGATGCCTGGGAATTAATGTCAACTTGGAAGCAAGTCTCCAGTGCAGGGCTTCAGGTACCTGCTGGTCATGTGTTATTTTAACATTTTTATCAGTGACTTAGATAAAAGTGTGGATGACAAAGATCATCAAATTTGTGTAAGACACAAAACTGAGAGGAACAGTTAACACAATGAATGACCAACTTAAGATCCAAAAAAGACCGTTAGAGGCTAGAACATTGGGTGGAATCTAACAATATGATATTTAATAGGCATCAGTGTAAAGTAATACACTTGGACCAAAAAAACTGACAAGTGGGGAAGGCAGGGTTAGAAGGAAAGATTTTAGTGGAATGCAGACACAGTGAGGGGTAGCTCAGTGTGAATACAGCACTATCCTGGGTTCAAATCTGACCTCAGACACTTACTATTTATGTGACCCTGGGCTAGTCACTTAAGCCCTTTTGCCTCAGTTTCCTCATATGTAAAATGAGCTGGAGAAGGAAATGGCAAACCACTCCAGGATCTTTGCCAGGAAAACCCCAAATGGGGTCATGAAGAGTTGGCTGCAACTGAACAACAACAAACTCAGTGAGTTATCAGTGTGAAATTCTAGCCAGCCAGCCAATCAGTCAGTCAAAAAGCTAATACAGTGTTGGGCTGCTTAAAGAGAAATATAGCTTCCAAAAATAAGATGATAATTCTGTTGTAGAAAGATAAATGGATGGGTGGATGGATAGGTAGATGGATGGACAGACAGCTGACAAATGGGTGGATGATAGCTATATAGACAGAAAAGACAGACATATATAGAGTGAGCATTTATTAAGTACATACCATACGTCAGGAACAGTGCTAAGCACTGGAGATACAAAAACAAGAAAACAAGATGGTCTCTACTCTCAAGGAGCTTTTGTTCTAATACAGGAAGACAAAACACAAAGGGAAGTTGGAATGGGAGAAAAAGGAGAGGGGAAGAAGGGTACATGAACAGGGACCAGGCAGCCAGTTAGGCAGTGAAGCAGCCCAGGGTGGTGCTGGAGCAGCATGCCAGAGGACTGTTCTGCCTTGTCTGACAATATCTGGAGTGTTAAGCAGTTTAGTAGAGACACTGATCATCTGGAAAACATCCAGAGTGGGGCAGCCAGAGTGGTGAATCCTCTACTTTTAATTCATGTCCTACAAGGATTTGCTAAAGAAATTGGAGGTGTTTAGCCTGAAGAACAAAAGACTTGGGAAGGTGGGAAGAGAGAGAACTCAAGTATCTGCCTGAAAGAAAGGCTGATAACGTGAATCTTGTTCGTTCTGGCCCCAAAAGGGTCAATGAGGAAGAATGAGGGAAAGTTGCAAATAAGAAAATTTAGCCTCAGTATCAAGCAAAACATCCTAATCATTAAGAATTATGCAAAGGCAGAATGGAACGCTGCAGGAGGTAATGGGCTCCCCCTTGCTGGAGGACTCAATGGCCACTCCGTTTGTCTTGTGGGGGACTTTGGGAGAGGGGAGGGGATTGGATTAGATGGCTGCTGAGCTTCCTCTCAATGCTGAAATTCTGTGGGAAATATGAAGGTAATCCCACCTCCCCTAATGACCAAGCAAGTTTGTTGGGAGGACCAAATGAGCTGTAACATCAAAGTGCTTTCAGAAACATAAGAGGCAAGAACAACATAGCATTATTGTCCAGGATGGTCAATGTGAAGCAGAGAAGCTGCTAATGTTAGCAGTATCTTCTGTGTTGGTCCAGGGGCTACTGCCATGAGAAAATCTGAAATCAATTTGGGGAGATAGATGGCAGCACCTTAAGGTCAGCTGCCAATAACTGCATCAGTTTAGCAGGCATGCCCTGATGACTGAGCCTAGCACTTTTGCTGTTTTAAAGGCTGTTTATTTTTTCTCTCTTTTTAAAATTAATTTATTTTTAGTTTTCAATATTCACTTCCATAAGCTTTTGAGTTTTAAATTCCCCCCCCTCCCTCCCCAAGACGGCATGCAATCTGATATAGGCTCTACATGTACATTCCTATTAAACATATTTTCACATTAGTCATGTTGTAAAGAAGAATTAGAACCAACAGGAGGAACCACAAGAAAGAAGAAACAAAAAAGAAGGGAAAAAAAGAGCAAATAGTACGCTTCGATCTGCATCCAAACTCCATAGTTCTTTCTCTGGATGTGGATAGCATTTTCCATCATAAGACTTTTGGAGATGTCTTAGATCCTCGCATTGCTGAGAAGGGCTAAGTCTATCAAAGTTAGTCATCGCACAGCGTGGCTGTTATTGTGTACAACGTTCTCCTGGTTCTGCTCACTTCACTCAGCATCAGTCCATACAAGTCTTTCCAGGTTTTTCTGAAGTCTGCTTACTCATCATTTCTTATAGCACAATAGTATTTCATTACATTCATATACCCAACTTGTTCAGCCATTCCCCAGTTGATGGGCATCCCCTCAATTTCCAATTCTTTGCCACCACATACACAGCTGCTACAAATATTTTTGTACATGTGGGTCCTTTTCCCATTTTTATGATCTCTTTGGGATATATAAAGGCCACTTATTTTACTTGATTTTTACCAGATTCCTAAGTCTCATGATTTTCTTCTCCTAAAGATCAAGTAGGGGGTGGGGAGGGAAATTTCATTAAAGTTTCTAGTTCAGTATGTTTCAGTTCATTGAGGTTTTATTACATATTTCACTGATACAAAGGAGCAGCACATGCAAGAATGAAGTTTTCTTCAGAAATGGTGGCCATACTATGGGATAATATGATTTGGAGACTGAAGGAAACTTAGAGGTCATCTAGTCCATTGCTTTTGTTTTATCCATGAGGAAACTGAGGCCTCAGAAGATGAATTGATATACTCAAGGTCTTTCATAGAATCATCAATTTAGATCTCAAAGGGATCCCTGGAGAACATCTAGTTCAGTTTCTTCATCTTAAAGATAAGGAAATAAAGACTGCTGTTTTTGAGTCATTTTCAGTCATATCCAACTCTTCATAGCTCCATTTGGAATCTTCTTGGCAAAGATCCTGGAGTGCTTTCCCATTTCCTTCTGCAGCTCTTTCTACAGATGAGGAAACTGAGGCAAACAAGGTGAAGTGATTTGCCCAGGGTCACAAAGCTAGTAAGTGTCTGGGTTCAGATTTGAACTCAGGAAGATGAGTCTTCCTGACTCCTGGCACTCTAGCCAATAAAGATCTAACAAAGTTAAAATGACTTCCTCAAGGTCATATAGATAGCAAGCATCAGATGTGGGATTCAACCCCAGGTTCTCCAACTCTAAAGTCAATGACCTTTTCATCAATTTACTTCAGTGGTACAGGGGAAAGAACACTTAGGCTTGTTTCAAATCTAATCTCTACTACTCCCTACTTGTGTGATCTGGACAAGTTACTTCACTTTGGTGGGTCTCAGTTTACTCATCTGTAAAATGACGGGGTTTGACTACAGGATCACGCGGGCCTCTTCCAGCTCAAAATCTTATGACCCTAAGTCACAGATACAGGGTTTAAACCTAGGTCTATGAGTACTAAAAGCCTACAGAACATTATTTTGGTTAATTTGGCCCTTGAGAACTGCATTCTAAACAAGTTTGTAAGTGTTTTGAGCAAATTCTCCAATGCTATAGTTTGGCTCAGTCCATGAGAAGCTGAAAATGGGATTTTGTAGAAGTTTAATACCGGTACTTTAATTGCTTCTACTGGAAACAGCTCAGTTTTCATTATGGTCTCCCACTAACCTCTAAAAGCACAAAAACATAACAATCTAAGCCAGAGTTCTATCAAATTGAAAGTAAAATATGCAGAAAATTGCAAAAAAAAAAATGAAAGACAATAGGTTTGAGGTCACACGTGTAGCCCAGAAAGTCATTCCTATTTCTGTATCTGATATTCTGACCTCTTCTCCAATGCAGAGACCTGGGGTTAAGCTACTCTGACCTACTGCTCACGTTTCTGCTAGCCTGCTTGACCAAGTCCATGTGAACTGCACCCAGGTGGCTACTGGAAGGGAGAAAGGGGAAGGGCAGCTGCCACCAGAGGCTGTCTTAGCATGTGCAACAGATAGATAAGCCTTTTCGGCAGGTTCTTTGCGGAGCCACTCAAAGTACATCATGCCTTCTCCTCCTCTAGCAGGGTCAAGCCCCTGGTCTCACAACATACGTATCTCAGCTGAACTCAAGGGGGAGGTGGGTAAGCAGGCAACCCCATGCCTTCAAAAGAGTTAAGTGAAAAGGAAGATTCCAACTTATTTGAAATCATCTCGAAACACACACATGAGACCCAAGAGATTTTCTAATGTAAAGGCTACAAGCAACATTGGGGCAGCTAGGTGGTGCAGTGGATAGGGCACCAGAACTAAAGTCAGGATGTTCGAAAGAATAGAGTTCAAATCTGGCCTCAGACGCTTAACAGCTATGTGACCTTGGACAAGTCACTTAACCTCTGTCTTAATCCACTGGAGGAGATGACAAACCATTTCAGTATCTTTGCCAAGAAAATCCCATGGACAATATGGTACATGGGGGTCATAAAGAGTCAGATGTGTCTGAACAACTAAACAACAACAAAAATGAGCAACAGTGAATCAGAGATCATAGAAATGTTTTACAGGTAAGAAAACTTGAGGCCTGGTAAGGGGAAATAATTTTGTCCAAGGTCACATAGCTAGTTTGCTGCTGATACAATAGCAACAGTAGGAGGAGGAGGAGGAGGAAGAGGAGGAGTAGCAATAGTAGTGAGAGTGTCAGTGATGATGATGATGATGATGATGATGATGATGATGAGGATGAATCATATCACTTATATATAAGTGATATATCACTTAAAGGTTAGCAAACACTTTCCTCATAACAATCCTTTGAGGTATATAGTATAAATATTCCTATCCTCATTTTACAGGTGAGGAAAATGATTATCACTTTCCTCAAGCCCTTTCACACAGTTAATAAGCAAGAGACAAAACTTTGAGTTGAAACTAGGACTAGTGACACCAAGTCCAGTATTTTTTCTATTACACTATAGGGCTGTACTAGACTTGGCGTTAGGAAGAGCCTCAAGATTTACTAATGTGGGACCCTCTTAACCTCTCTGTGCCTCTATTTCCTCACTTGCAAAATGAGGAGTTTGGATATAATGGCCTCCCAAGTCAAGGCGTCATCTACTTCTAAGTCTATGTTCCTATGAACATGTTTCAAATTCCAGCTCAGCTTCCTAACTACCTGCTACTTGCCCTTTCTAGCTCTCACTTTCCTCATGTGTAACAGAAATTGGACTGGAGAGATGTGGTATGGTGGAAAGAGAACTAGATTTAGAGTCAAAGGACTCTGGGTTGAATGCCCAATCTGCCAGGCATCTGTACTACCCCATGCTGCCCCTATGGAAAATGATACTTTCTTTCCTGGGTGAAAAAAAACAACTCAGAGAAAAACAAAGAAGGGAAACAGGTCCCTGGGGCTGGAGTACAAAGCTCTGACTAGCTTTCTCAGGCTCCAAGGTTCTACTTTCCCTGTTAAAGAATCCTCCTCCCCTTTCTCCCTTTCTTATTCTTAATCCCATTCCCCCCTCACCTTGCCAAAACAAAAAAAGTTGGTCAAAATTTCTGGTAACTAGTGGCAGTGGGGAGTCATACTTTTATTGTAGCAATCCCCAAACCACTGAGTAAATCTGCCTTTTGTGTGCTTAAAAATGTTTTATATAATGCCAAACAGTCAGGGGATGGAGTGAATCAATGTGTAGTAACTACTTTTGGGTCTCAAAGGGAAGGTACCACATCCAACTAGGGTCTGGTTCCATATTCATGGAAGAAATGAATATACTGCCTGGCCTCTTGGAATTTTCAGTGCAGTGATTTCATTCCAACATGAATGTCATCTTGTTTGCATTCCACTCTAACATTCTATGGCCGTGGAGCTGACCTTCCACCTCCTCCAAAGCCATCTCTTGTGGATCCACATTCTAGGCTCAGTCCTACGTCCTACAGAGGTGTCCCCATCAGTTTGGGGCAAATCCTAGGACTTTCATTGCATGGTCTAAAAGGGTTCACTTCCTCCGTTACAGGTAGTCTGAAAAGCAGTAATGAAGCTCAGCTGGAAAAGAAACCTCTTTATTTTCTACCACAGATACAGATTCTGCCCTGCCTGAAGGCCGTGAAACATTGCTGAAAATTTACAGGATTCTGTTGTTGTTTAGAACAAGCTTTGAGGGAACTGTTTAGTTGCTTTGTAACACTGCACAAGGGCAGAGAAAATTCTCTTTCCAGGTCAACATTCTAGCTTCTGGGAAGGAATACAATTGTAATCTCAAGCATAAAGTTCTCCCTGAGCCTCAGTAGTCTAAATAGAAAAATTTTCACTTCAGAGAGTAAAAAAAGAGACCAGCAGAAAGAAAGAACATCTCATAGATTTGTAGAGCTGGAAACATGTGTGGATATTACCCAAATCCCTCTTCTTATTTACAATTGAGGACATTTAAAGCCTGGAGAAACCATGTGACTTGCCTATAGTCAACAAAGCTAGTTAATGGGAGAGCCTGAGCTCCAATACAAGTTTCATGATGAACAGGCCAATGTTTTTGATGCTTTTTCTTAAAAGCCCAGATGAGTCAACAGGCATTTACTAAGCACCTACTATGTGTCCGGCAATGTGCTAAGCCCCGAATATTGTATAGAGAAAGTAAAAAAAAAAGTCCTAGCTCTCACAGAGCTTGCAGTCTTAACAGGGTAGACAATATGAAAATAACTATTTACAATCTAGCTATATACAGGATAAATGGAGGAAAAGCGCTAGCATTGAGGATGGAGAAAGGCTTCTTGTAGGAGGCATGGTTTTAGCTGACTAGAAGGAAGCCAAGGATGCTGGGAGGTAGAAAGGAGGGCACAGGGGATTCTGAGAATGAAGGACAGCCAGTGGAAATGGCCAGGTCCAGAAGTGGAGTGTTCAGTTTGAAGACAAGGAGACCAGTGTGTCTGGATTATCCAGTACATGGTAGAAGAGGGGTGTAAAGCATAAGAAGACTGGCAAGGTTGGAAGAGGTCAGGTTATAAAGGTTTTGAACATCAAATAGAGGATTTTATATTTAATCCTGCAGGGAAATTAGGCAGGCACTGGACCTTACTGAATAGAAGATGACATGGTCAGACCTGGGTTTTAGGAAGACCAATTTGGACAGCAGAGTGGCCTGGAGGGGGGAGAGACTTAAGGGAGGGAGAAACCAGGCAGCAGAGGAACCTTGATTTTATCCATATGGAAAATTCCCAAGGTGGAAATTCCTTTCACTTTTGCAGCTCAGCGATCATCTATATAACTTATGAGTTTGGGGAGGGGGAAGAGAGGGGGTAACAAGGGGTTAAATAACACCATCCCCACCACCAAACTAAAAATTTATATTAGTCACCTAAAAGGAAATCTGGCAGAATGTGAGAAATCATCTTCCTCACAACTATGATTTCATACGGCTTATCTGGTGAAGAACTTCAATATTTGTTCACTTCCCAATGCAAACATGTCTTATTACAAGACTCTTAGTCATTCTGGGTTTTTGTTTTCTTCACCAAAGCAGAAATGATCATTCTGGAACTGAGCTGTCCCACTTGCCCTCCTTTTCCCAGGGCATGTTCCCAGCCTCTTGCCTCCTTGACCCTAATCAGGTTTGAATGAATTGGTAAAGGGTGAATCACTTCCTGTGGACAGACTGCACGTTTGGGGAGTAGGTTTGGTTCTTTCTTCTTTTCTTTCTTCAGACATAAGATTCTCACAGTGTTTCTGGGTTAGATAAATGGAACAGGGCAATGACGAGAAAGAGTTACCTCTTTCTATCAAAACAAACCTTGAAGTTTCCACAAAGAGTTAATAGAAAGTACAAGCAGGATATTCCTGTGGAGGAGTCAGGGTAGGCGGGGAGAAGGAGAGAAAGAAGAGAAAAAAAAAGAGGTGAAAAGGGCAGATGAGGAGGCTGTGCACTAATTGTACTACTCCGACTTTCTTAATTATGAGTCACCTTCTGTAGCAGAGAAACAATTTCAGAAATATTATAAACAGAAAAGCAAACTGGGCACTTCAGTGACTGGAGAGCTGAGACATCATACTTGAGGATAAGAGTTCACTGAAGTTAATACTTTACAGCCACAGGAGCTAAGAAATTCTAGCAAAAAGGAGAATTTGGAGTCAATACACCATGAGAGGAAATAAACATCTAATGTTTATTGTATAACCCTTCCCCATCACAGAGTGTTCCTGAAGCCTTCAGAGTTCAAGAAGTCTTCTAGTTTGAATGTAATGAATGCTCAGATTCCTTGGGTTGATGTGGCATGGTGAAGAAGGTGCTGGGCTTAGGCTTGGGCAGAACTGGGTCAAAAATCCCAGCTGGGACACTCAACAGCTGTGGGATCAGGGGCAAACCATATAACATCTCAGAGTCTCAGTTTCTTTACCTATAAAATGGGGATAATATTATCAGCAAGACCTACGTCACTAGTTCGGTGTCAGATTATTTGTATAAAATACTATTATTCCATTAGAATGTAAACTCACTGGGGGCTGGGACAGCTTTTTTATTTTGTCTTTGTCTACAGTGCTTTGTATATAGATAGTAGCTGCCTGAAAAACACTTATTGAATTGAATGTTCATGTCCCTTTAAGTGGGTTACTCTGTTTTGTGTATAGGGGGAACAAGGACCCCAGGACCATAGGGTTAGAGTTAGAAGGCACCTTAGCAGTCAGCAAAGTCCAACAGCTTTATTCTATAGGTGAAGAAACTTTGACCCAGAAAAGACAGCTAGTCAGCCACATGAGTGGAATTCGAGTACAGGTTCCCAACTATAGATCTTTCCACTACACCCCACTCTTTAAGACCAGTGTGGTTTTGCTTTGTAAAAAGTGATAATATCAAATGAACTTCTCTTCACATCCAGAGACCAAGCCCAAATAAAAATGCAACAGTTGTACCTGACCAGATGCCAGGGGACACCACTTAGTTAAATTCTGGTTCACATAGTCCAGGATCACCAAGAGCAAATACACCTCCAGTTTCTGACAAACTTTATACGTTTACCTAAGTCGCTTTTCCATATAAGACAAAAACTGAAGCAAAAAATATACTATATATTAAAACCACCCTCTGGCATCATTATCCTGAGGACAGTTAAACAATGAATAAGGATGTTTCCTTTGTTAGTGGTACAGACTTCCTATTATACTTGGAACACAGGCTACTGGTTCATTTAAGCAAATTCACTTTAACATAAAGGAATGGCTCTTTGTAGGTCGAATGGAATCCTAGATCCTAACAAGGAGAGTCAGGGAAGGGGGCATACCTGACAAGCATAAATAATTTCATTAAAGATAGGAAGCATTTTATAATGTTTTAAGCTAGGATATTTGTGTCACTTAACCTTTCTAGGCCCCACTTCCCCTAGCGAATCTTTGAATACCTCAATGTCCATCCATTGGTGTCAAACTCAAATAAAAGTAGGAACTGCATGATGATTTGGAAAACCACAAATTAATGTTATCTATGTTGTATTATATTTTAAAATTTATTTTGTTAAACATCCCCAATGATGTTATAATCTAATTCCAAAAGCACTCAGGAGTTTTGCTGGCTACTGGAGGCAAGTATGATACCTCCTGTCTATATCACTCATCTAGGACCTTGATTGTTGAGTAACTTTTCATCTCAATTAGATTTTAATCCCAAGAAAGCAACGATGTTTCTTTCCTACTTATTTATACCCCCTCACAAGACCCAGGACAGTACTTTGCACAGATTGGGGATTCAATAACTGTTTGTTCAATGGTTAAATAGCATTCTGGAAGAAACCTTAGAGGTAGAATAGTAAAAAAGATAATGAAACATTTATATAGTGCTTTACAACTCACAAAGTGCTTTCATACACATTGTCTGATAGTGGAAATAGCCTGGATTAGAAAATTAAGGCACCAGACTGCACAGGCAACATGGTAGAGTGTTGGCCTCAGAGTTACAAAAGACCTAGGTTGAAGTCTCACCTCTGACATATATTAATGTGCTGAAGGACACAATCAGAGTCTAAAACTGTCTCAGTAGTCTAGAACAACCAGCAAAGTATTTGAATTCTTCAATTGTTTGAAGGATTCAGTTTATTCTGTTTAACCCAAGAGGGCAAAAAGTTGCAAGAGAAGGGGGTTGTAGAGAGATAGATTTTAGTGTGATATAAGGAAAAATTTCTTAACAATGAAAACCACTCTAAGTTGAATGGAATGTCTTGGGAAGTGGTAAGTTTAATAACAAGAATTAGCATTTATATGGCACTTGTGGGGTTTGAAATAGTATTTCATTTGATCCTCACAACATCTCCATGAGATACTCCATCACTAGAAAGTGATGGTCTTAAAATGGAGGTGAAAAATGATGACTTGTCAGGGGGGCTGGAAAGGGAAGAGTTATTATTCAAGACAACCTCTGAAGTCTTTTCCCAACTCTGAGATTCAGCATAAATTATGAACTGGAAGGGGTCTCAGAGGCCTTCAAGTCCGATCCTCTCATTTTACAGATAAGGAAACTGAGGCCAGAGAGATCAAATGATTTGCCTAGGGTCATCCCGCTATTAAGTATCTGAAGTAGGATTCAATCCCACATCTTCTTGATGCCAAGCCCAGTGCTCTAGCCATTCGACCAAACAGCCTCACAGACTTGGGATAATTTGTTTCACAGAATCAGTCCCCGTCAGCACCATTTTATGGCAACAAGGGTGCTAGGCACACCCCAACCCCTCCCAATACCCACTCGGCAGACAGCAAAGCAGCTGTGTACAACAGAAGCCACAAAGCATTTCCAGGACCTGGAGATTCCCTCCGTGCCACAATTGTGAGGCATTCCCCGCCTTCCCAACTCAGGAACGCCCTTGGCCTTCTGCTTTTCTCTGGATGATCCTCTGACCAACAACGCAAAAGCCACACGTGGCTCCACTCCAGACAGTGATGCCCCCACTGTGTGTTGCAATGGAATAGTGCTAGATTTGGAGTTACAGACCTTGTCCAAACGCCAGCCCTGCTACCTCACAGCCTGTGTGACCTTGGGCCTGATCAGTTCCCTCGTCTGGGAAATGATGACCGCTGAGGTCCTTTCTTGCTCTAAATTACTGATCTAGGACCCAAGAGAGAAACACTGATCAATCGTTTTTTGTGATTCTTTCTGCAGCTTTCGGAGAAAACTTGATTCCTTGTCTCTTTAACCCATAATAATAAATAGCTAGTCTCTTTAATCCCATATCTTTCTCCAAACCTCTCAATCTGGAACAGCCTTTCCTTCACCTCTCTCATCTCAGGACAGCTAAGCGGCCAAGCGGACAGAGCGCCTGGCCCGGAGTCAGGAAGACCTAATTATAAATCCGGCCTCAGACATTGACCGGCTGCGTGACCCTGGCCGAGTCATTTCATCCTGTGTGCCTCAGTTTCCTCATCCGTCAAATGAGCCGGAAAAGGAAAAGGCGAACTACTCCAGAATCTTTGCCAAGAAGATCCCAAAACTCCAGAAGAATCAGACACAACTGAACAACAACAAATACCTCTCAGCTTAGTTCTGTCATTTATTAAAAAGCAGCCTTCTCATAGACGTCATGAGTCTCATCATCATTAGAACTTGTTAGAGAACAAGAAGGGACTTCAGGAGTCATCTAGGCTGAGTCTCTCATTTTACAGCTGAAGAAATTGAGGCCCAGAAAAGTTGTGACTTGCCTAAGAAATCTACTTTCTCCTCTCTAAAGCCTTCCCACACTGCTCTGTGTGTGTGTGTGTGTGTGTGTGTGAGAGAGAGAGAGAGAGACAGAGACAGAGACAGAGACAGAGAGACAGAGAGAGAGACAGAGAGAGAGAGACAGAGAGAGAGAGACAGAGAGAGACAGAGAGGAAGTGAGGGGAAGAGGGAGAGTTCTTCGTTTCTTCCTCCTCTCCACTTAACATCCAGGAGAGATATGCATAGTTAACTTCCTTCAATAACTGCTTCCCAAACGCACTCACTTTGACAAATATGAATCACGCTTGAATTTACCCACTTATGTATTCTTTAGGTAACAGCACAAGTTACTATTTGTAAGCCTCCAGCACATGGGGTAGATTCTTTCCTACGAGAAGCACATGTTATGAAAAGGCATGAAGGGGTGACAGATGCACAGGTGAGTGACGTCCCCTGCACTAATGAAATCACAGATACAAAGAACATGCAGTTGTTTAACACATTAGCTTCACTGGCTTTAGGTCTCTCCGCATGTTTGCCCATGTCACCGTGATCCAATTTGGATGCTAAGTTTCAGGGGGCAAGGACCTCAGAGCTAAGTGTATGAGGTACTCTATCTACTACATCCCACTGCCTCTCAAAGAAATAAGTCTATTGACCTCCTTTCACTGCAGAAGTGGGAGAAACTATCCTACAGATGGGCCTCACACACATATACCTACATTAAATATACTTTTATATAGGGTCTCAATGTGTTGGTTAGTTTTGTTCAATCAACCAACAAGCATTTCTTAAGCATTTATTAGTTACAAGGCACTATGCTAAGCACTAGGGATACAAAAAAAAAGAGTGAAACAGTTCCTGCCCTCAAGAAGTTTCAATTCTAATAAGGGTGCTAACATGTATATACATGATTATATAAAGAACATATGTAAAATGAACAGAAAATAGCTTGGGGAGTGGTGCCCTAGCAGCTCAGGGGCCCAGAAAAAACTTCATGAAGAAGGTGGACTACCACTCAACTCTCTTTTGCCTTCAGGATCAAACATACAATCTTGTTGGGCTTTTCAAGCCCTCCAAAACCTGGCCCCTTCCAACTTTGCTCTTAGATAAAGAGACACTGACCTCCATGCTGTTCCTTGAATTAGACAATCCAGCTTCCCTTTTCACTGGCTGTCCTCCAGGCCTAGAAGTCTCTTCCCTCCTCATCTCTGCTTCCTAGATTCCCTGGCTTCTTTCAAGTCACAAATAAAGTCTTGCCTTCTGCAAGAAGCCGATCCTGATCCCCTTTAATGCAAGCGTCTTTCCTATGTGAATCATCTCAGTTTATCCAATATTTAGTTTGTTTGTACATAGTTGTGTGCCTGTTGCCTCCCCCATTGGACTGTGAGCTCCTGAAAAGCAAGGATTGTCTTCTGCCTTTCTTTGCATCTTTAGCACACAGCAGAGTGCCTGGAACACAGTAGGTACTTAATACATGCTTGCTGTCTGATTGACTTTAGGTCTCAGCTTCTTCATCCATAGGATGAGGGGACTGGACTAGATGGTCTCTGAACTTCCTTCCAGTTCTTCTTCTGTGATCCCATGACCCTAACTCCAAGGCCACTTCCCATCAGGGTGACCTTGGACTCTCAGCTGAGCGTGTCAGTTGAGCAGAAGTTCTGACAGCTCCTATTAAGGAAGCAAACCTTTGATGAGGGCTCATCTGTATCATCTGAACACTAACCTTACAAAGTACAGAAAGGCTCATCACCAAGGGCAACTAGGGGGTACAGGGGATAGAGAATCAGACCTGGAGTCAGGAAGACCTGAATTCAAATGCAGCCTCAGACACTTACTAGCTATGTGACTCTAGGCAAGTCACTTAACCAATGCTTGCCTCAGTTTCCTTTAAAATCTTTAAAATGGGGAAAACAACAGCACCTATCTTCCAGGGTCGTTGTGAAGCTCAAATGGGAAGATTATGATAAAGCACTTAGCACACAGTGCCTAGCACATAGTAGGTGCTATATAAATGTTAGCAATTATTATTATAATTGGAAAGATTTTTCAGCCATAAGAACTCATAAAGACCATCTGCTAAGTTTAGATCAGCATGGACATGGGAACTCAAGGCACCGAAGCTGCCAAATCTAAAAAATGTCATGTCTCATTTCTCATTTAGGTTAACAACTCAGACAAACAAAAGCCCAACACTAATTCCCCCCCCACCCCACACACACCACATATGCACACAAAAAAGGATGGGGAAATAGTTTTTACTCCAATAGAAAGTTCCCAAGAGAGGTCACTTACTCTCATCTCTCAGATTAACACACCACAGATTGCTTTGGGTAACCTTCATGATCAACCACTACCCCAAAGCCCAACTCCAGTCTTTCTTCCAATCCATATATTCAGTTC